>NC_041386.1:60019526-60040731 GCF_002162155.2 Triticum dicoccoides | reverse complement strand
GATGATCATCATACTTCTATTTATTTACAACTCAATGATTACAACTCGATACTAGAAAAAATATGACTCTATATGAATGCCTCCGGTGGTGTACCGGGAAGGGCAATGAATCAAGAGTGACATGTATGATAAATTATGTATGGTGGCCTTGCCACAAATATGATGTCAACTACATGATCATGCAAGGCAATATGACAATGATGATGTGTGTCATGATGAACGGAACTGTGGAAAGTTGCATGGCAATATATCTCGGAATGGCTATGGAAATGCCATAATAGGTAGGTATGGTGGATGTCTTGAAGAAGATATAAGGAGGTTTATATGTGACAGAGCATATCATATCACGGGTTTTAGATGCACCAGGGAAGTTTGCACCAACTCTCGAGGTAAGAAAGAGCAATGCACGATACCGAAGAGGCTAGCAATGATGGAAGGGTGAGAGTGCGTATAATCCATGGACTCAACATTAGTAATAAAGAACTCACATACTTATTGCAAAAATCTACAAGTCATAAAAAACCAAGCATTACGCGCATGCTCCTAGGGGGATAGATTGGTAGGAAAAGACCATCGCTCGTCCCCGACCACCACTCATAAGGATGACAATCAAAGAACACCTCATGTTTCAAATTTGTTACACAACGGTTACCATACATGCATGCTATGGGACTTGCAAACTTCAACACGAGTATTTCTCAAATTCAAAACTACTCAACTAGCACGACTCTAATATCACCATCTTCATATCTCAAAACAATCATCAAGTATCAAACTTCTCATAGTATTCAATGCACTTTATATGAAAGTTTTTATTATATCCCTCTTGGATGCCTATCATATTAGGACTAGTTTCATAACCAAATAAAATTACCATGCTGTTTAGAGACTCTCAAAATGATATAAGTGAAGCATGAGAGTTCATCTATTTTTTCAAAATAAAACCACCGCCGTGCTCTAAAAGGATATAAGTGAAGCACTAGAGCAAACGACAAACTACTTCAAAAGATATAAGTGAAGATCAATGAGTAGTCGAATAATTATGTAACTGTGTGAAGACTCTCTAACATTTAAGAATTTCAGATCTTGGTATTTTATTCAAACAGCAAGAAAAAAAATGATGCTCCAAGCAAAACACATATCATGTGGTGAATAAAAATATAGCTCCAAGTAAAGTTACCGATGAATGAAGACGAAAGAGGGGATGGCATCCGGGGCATCCCCAAGCTTAGGCTATTGGTTGTCCTTGAATATTGCCTTGGGGTGCCTTGGGAATCCCCAAGCTTAGGCTCTTGCCACTCCTTATTCCATGGTCCATCGAATCTTTACCCAAAACTTGAAAACTTCACAATAGAAAACTCGTAAGCTCCGTTAGTATAAGAAAATAAATCACCACTTAGGTATTGTTGTGAACTCATTATAAATTCATATTGGTGTAATATCTACTGTATTACAACTTCTCTATGGTTCATACCCTCTGATACTACTCATAGATTCATCAAAATAAGCAAACAACACAATGAAAACAGAATCTGTCAAAAACAGAACATCCTGTAGTAATATGTAACAAATGTATACTTATGTAACCCCAAAAATTCTGAAATAAATTGGTGGACGTGAGGAATTTGTCTATTAATCATCTGCAAAAATAATTAACCTAATCGCACTCTCCAGTAAAAAAGGCAGCAAAACTTGTGAGCGCTAAAGTTTCTGTTTTTTGCATCAAGATCGCAAAGACTTCACCCAAGTCTTCCCAAAGGTTCTACTTGGCACAAACACTAATTAAAACATAAAACCACATCTAAACAGAGGCTAGATGAATTATTTATTACTAAATAGGAGCAAAAAGCAAAGAACAAAAATGAGGTTGGGTTGCCTCCCAAAAATGGCTCTGTACATCCCACAACCATGAGGGTAGAATATTCAATCAAAATTATGTCTGTCAACTGACAACTTTTTTGGTGAAATGCTACATCTGGACTCTTCATAATTTTGAACCATTTTTTGGCCTCCCTCTTCGTGTTTCGCGTCGCGTCCTCTATTGACATGTCTTGTCAAAACAGAGATCGTGTCCACTTATTGTGGGATCCTCATCAATACGGGTTTGGGTAATCCAACCGTGCCATTCGCACGACCCCTTGGGAACAGGCGAGTTTTAAGGCTAAAGGGGGCACTTGATATTCACTGCCTATATAAGTGGATAAAGATCCCACTTTTCACCCAATGCCTTCTTCTTTCTCTTGTTTCCCATCCTCAAGCTCCAGCGCCCAAGCTTCAATCTTTCCCACCGCCACCAACCTCTCCAGCCATGTCCGGATCTGGCTCACAGGGCAAGTGGGTGGTTGATACGTCTCTAATGTATCTATAATTTTTGAGTGTTCCATGCTGTTTTATTATCAATCTTGGATGTTTTATAATCATTTTATAGTCATTTTATATCCTTTTTTTGGTACTAACCTATTGACATAGTGCCAAGTGCCAGTTGCTGTTTTTTCCATGTTTTTTACATCGCAGAAAAAAATATCAAACGGAGTCCAAATGCCACGAAACTTTACGGAGATTTTTTATGGGACAGAAGGAAGGCAATGGGCCCTGGTTGCACCTGGGGGGTGCCCCGATGGGGGCACAACCCACCAGGGCGCGCCAGGAGGCCCAGGCGCGCCCTGGTGGGTTGTGCCCACCTCGGGTGCCCCCCGGACCGCCTCTTTGCTCTATAAATACCCCAAAAATACCAGAACCCTAGAGGAGTCAATGAAATATTCATCCAGCCGCCACAGAGTCCAGAACCACCAGATCCAATCTAGACACCATCTCGGATGGGGTTCACCACCTCCATTGGTGCCTCTCCGATGATGCGTGAGTAGTTCTTTGTAGACCTTCGGGGTCCATAGTTAGTAGCTAGATGGCTTTCTCTCTCTTGCTAAATTCTCAATACAATGGTCTCTTGGAGATCCATATGATGTAACTCTTTTGCGGTGCGTTTGTTGGGATCTGATGAACTTCGAGTTTATGATCAGTCATATCTTTTTATATCCATGAAAGTTATTTGACTTTCTTTGATCTCTTATATGCATGATCTCTTATAGCCTCGT
Organism: Triticum dicoccoides; assembly: GCF_002162155.2. Taxonomy (NCBI): domain Eukaryota; kingdom Viridiplantae; phylum Streptophyta; class Magnoliopsida; order Poales; family Poaceae; genus Triticum; species Triticum dicoccoides. The sequence goes on along the minus strand of NC_041386.1, from coordinate 60,037,639 downwards.
ATTTCTTCTCTGATATTTGGGTTTTTTAGCCAACTTGATCTTTTTATCTTGCAATGGGAAGAGGTGCCCGGTAGTGGGTTCGATCTTACGGTGCTTGATCCCAGTGACAGAAAGGGAACCGACATGTATGTATCGTTGCTACTAAGGATAAAAAGACAAGATCTATATCTACCGCCATATAGATAAACGGATCTTGTCTACATCATGTCATCATTCTTATTGCATTACTCTATTTTTTCATGAACTTAATACACTAGATGCATGCTGGATAGCGGTCGATGTGTGGAGTAATAGTAGTAGATGCAGGCAGGAGTCGGCCTACTAATCTTGGACATGATGCCTATGTTATGATCATTGCCTGGATATCGTCATAATTATTTGAAGTTCTATCAATTGCCCAATAGTAATTTGTTTACCCACCGTTTGCTATTTTTCTCGAGAGAAGCCTCTAGTGAAACCTACGGCCCCCGGGTATTCTTTCTCATATATTTACCTTGCGATCTACTTTTCCTTTGCATTTTTATTCAGATCTATCAAACCAAAAATCCAAAAATATTGCACTTTATTTTACTTGTGATCTATTATTTCAATCTATTACAACTTTTTCCCGTCAAAACGCAATTTCTGGCGCCGTACCCCGGAAGGGATTGATAACCCCTTTTAACACGTCGGGTTGCGAGGTGTTGTTGTTTGTGTGCAGGTGTTGTTTACGTTGTGTTGCTTGGTTCTCCAACTGGTTCGATACCTTGTTTTCATAACTGAGGGAAATACCTACCGTCATTGTGCTACATCATCCCTCCCTCTCTAGGGAGTTACCAATGTAGTTGCAGCTACCATCAAGGAGAATTTCTGGTGCCATTGCCGGGGATGATCTTCAACATATACCAGGTTCCTTATCATAAATCTCATCTCCTTGCAATTTACTTTATTTTCCATTTGCTTCTCATTTTCCTCTCCGCCACTTCACAAAATTTTGCCGTTTTATTCGCCCCTCTTGTTCCGTTCGCCCTTTTTTTGCCGTATCTGTTTTTAGTGCAATCTTGTTGTTTGGTCATCATGACTCAAGAGAACACCAAGTTATGTGATTTCTCAAATACCAACAACAATGATTTTATTGGCACTCCACTTGCGCCTCCTGCCACTAGTGCGGAGACTTGTGGTATTAATACTACTTTGCTGAATCCTGTTATGAAAGACCAATTTTTCGGTACTCCTAATGAGGATGTCGCGTCCCATCTTAATACCTTCATGCAATTATGCAATATGCAAAATAAAAAATATGTGGACAATGATGTGGTCAAGATGAAATTATTTCCGTTCTCTTTGCGTGATTCTGCAAAAATTTGGTTCTCTTCTTTGCCTCACAATAGTATCGATTCTTGGAATAAGTGCAAAGATGATTTCATCACTAAGTATTTTCCTCCCGCAAAAATCATTTCCTTTAGAACCCAGATCATGAATTTCAAGCAACTTGAACATGAACATGTTGTGAAATCTTGGGAAAGGATGAAAATGATGCTAAGGAATTGCCCAACTCATGGGTTAAATCTCTGGATGATCATACAATTTTTTTATGCAGAATTGAATTTTGTTTCTCGTAATCTTTTAGATTCCATCGTGGGTGGTACTTTTATGGAAATTACTTTGGGTGAAGCCAACAAATTTCTTGATAATATCATGACAAATTATTCATAATGGCATACCGAAAGAGCTCCTACTAGTAAAAAAGTTAATTAGGTTGAAGAAATTTCTTCTTTGAGTGATAAAGTTGATGCTCTTATGAAATTGGTTGCTAGTAAAAGTGCTCCTATTGATTTTAATGATATGCCTTTGTCTACTTTGATTGAGAAAAATAGTGATGCCATTGATGTGAGTTTTATTTCTCGCAATAATTTCAAAAACAATGCTTATAGAGGAAATTTTAATCCTAGGGCTTTTCCTAGTAATTCCTAGTAAAAGTGATCCTAGTCCCGAACAGGAGACAGGGGACACGATGTTTTTACCCAGGTTCGGGCCCTCTCAATGGAGGTAAAACCCTACTCCTACTTGATTGATTTTGATGATATGGGTATTACAAGAGTTGATCTACCACGAGATCGAAGAGGCTAAACTCTAGAAGCTAGCCTATGGTATGATTGTTGTTCTTGGTCCTATGGACTAAACCCTCCGGTTTATATAGACACCGGAGGGGGCTAGGGTTACACAGAGTCGGTTACAAGGAAGGAGATCTACATATCCGTATTGCCAAGCTTGCCTTCCACGCGAAGGAGAGTCCCATCCGGACACGGGACAAAGTCTTCAATCTTGTATCTTCATAGTCCAACAGTCCAACCAAAGGATATAATACGGCTGTCTGGAAACCCCTAATCCAGGACTCCCTCAGTAGCCCCTGAACTAGGCTTCAATGACGATGAGTCCGGCGCGCAGATTGTCTTCGGCATTGCAAGGCGGGTTCCTCCTCCGAATACTTCATAGAAGATTTTGAACACGAGGATCGTGTCCGGCTCTGCAAAACAAGTTCCACATACAACCATAGAGAGAATAATATTTTCACAAATCTAATCTACCGACGCATTCCGCAGTGTGACATCACACCACAGCCAGGTCACCATTTGGATCATTTTTCACAACCAACCTCAGCGTGTTTCACGAGGCGGTTTCCTTGGCATGTCTTGTAGAAGCAGAGATCGTGTCCCCTTATTACGGGATTCCCATCAATACGGACATGGGTAACCCAACCGCGCCATCAATTATGGCGCTTGGGGGATAAGCGAGTTTTACCAGGCTGGTGGGGGCGCATAGTTTCGTCCGCCCTTATAAAGGGATAAGGGTTCACCTTTTTCTACCCACGCCTTCTTCCTCCTTGCTCATCCATTCTCGCGCACTCGAGCTCCAGCGCCCAAGTCCACGTCCTTCTCCTCAACCCTCTCCAAACATGTTTGGAGCGGGAGGCAAGTGGATGCTCTCCTCCGTTACGGAGGGAGACATCAAAAAGCTGCGCGGGGCCAGATACTTAGCCGCGGATATTGCGCACCGGCTGCCAGCGACGGGGCAGATCGTCCCTACCCCAGAACCTCACGAAAGGGTGGTTTTCCTCACCCACTTTGTCCGTGGACTGGGGTTTCCCCTCCATCCATTCTTCCATGGCCTCATGTTCTATTATGGGCCGGACTTCCATGATCTAGCTCCGAATTTCATCCTCAACATCTCAGCATTCATCGTCGTGTGCGAGGCTTTCCTCCACGTCCGGCCCACTTCGGCCTGTGGCTGAAGACCTTCAATGTCAAACCGAAGGTAGTAGGCGGCCAACAAGCGTTATGCAGTAGAGCCATGGTGGGCAAAATGCCCAACGTTACATGGCTCGAGGGCTCCTACATGGAGACCATAAAGGGGTGGCAATCGGGGTGGTTCTACATCACCGAGCCGCGTGACACCAACTGGGTGGCGGCCCCCGAGTTTCGATCCGGAATCCCCACGCGGCTCACTTCCTGGAAGGAGAAGGGCCTATCCTGGGGCTCATCGGTGGAGTTGGATGGACTCCAGAAGTGTATCCGGAACATGATCGGCAAGAAACTCAAGCTTGTCAACATAGTCCAGGTCATGCTCTTCCGTCGGATCCTCCCGTGTCAACGATGGGCTTTCAACTTATGGGAGTTCGACTCGGCCAGCACCAGACTCTACGCGAGCTCTTCGACACGATGCATAAGGACGTCTGGAAGGTGCTGTTCAAGGGCACCGAGGTCCCTCCTCCCCTTACCCAGGACCGCGGGCTAAGCGCGATGCGCCCTGCGAATCCGGTAAGTTCTGTACACCTCGTAGGGTATTTATTTTCCTTAGTTTAACCATGTGCGGGGTCTGAGCTCCCATGCCTTTGACAGGACTGGGTGGAGACATCGGAGCAGATTGACTGTCTGGCCCCTCTGCCCGAAGACCCTGCAGACCCTCTCCTGACGGAGATGCGGACTCCGGCTCCTTATGAGGTGCCGGAGAAGAAGATCAAGAAGAAGGCCATGGGAACCCGAAAGAGTTCCCGGCGCCAGGTGGTATCGGACTCATCGTCCGATAACTCCAAGACGCACTCCTCCCGTGAAAACGAGGAGGAGGAAGATGACGGTTCTCCCCCTCCAGCCAGGGGAGACTGGAAAAGGAAGGCCGCCCCAATCGGGGAGGCCGGAGGGTCCAAGAAGGGAAGGACTCTCCTTCCGGACTGTTCCACCACCGCCGCCGACAGCGGAGACGAGTGGTTACTCAGGGCCAAGCCCCTGGCGAAGTCATAAGTATTTGGATACCAGAGTAACTCATAGCATACTTTTGTTGCACTGCTTCTCCTAACGTCGAATATGATTATGCAGTCCGCCCCGAGCCCGTATCGACGTATCCTCGTCGGACGGTTCCTTGGTCTCATCGGATATGAATAGCGAATCACTTCCAACCGCCTCCTCTCCTCGCCCTACGGACAATGTCGAGGTATTGTCTCAAGGGGCACCGAACCGAGGGGAGGTAGTCCCGGAGGCGCCTCAAGGCGACCTTCTGGACTCCAGGCGCAAAGGGAGCAAGACTCCCAAGGGCTCAAAGTTTGGCCCTCAGCCGAACACCGCGCCGGAACCTCTCGTGGTTCCGGACTCCGGCAGGCGGCCCCCTTCCAAGAGGGGCGAGCCGCCCGTGCCGGTGACCTCTGTCCATACAGGGGCACCGGACAACCTGCTGGGAGAGCTTCGCGGTGCTTCCATCGACAAAGAGCACCGCACTATTATGAGTGCGGTGATCAAGAAGGTTTAGTCCGCCAAGAGCGGACTGACTGAAGCCTGTGCCAGCCTTCTAACAGGCTTTGAGGTAAGTATTTAAAATATAGGAAAATATTACCGCATATATAGTAGCCCCTGATGCTCTGTTTGGTGTACACAAAGAAAAGCCAAATAGAGGATCAAATAATATCCACAGGAGTCTAATATAAGTATGTCTGTATGCGTATGCAGGCTTCACTGCTGACCTTTGCTGCACTGACTGCGGAGGTCACCGCACTGAAGCAGAACCTCGAGCGGTCCGAGAAAGAGCTCAGCTTGCCAAGAGGCAGCTCGAGGAGAACAAAGGTAAGTAATACCTTGTCCATATATATATATATATATATATATATATATATATATATATATATATATATATATAAGATGTGGTTGCAAAATGATAGGATCATCATGGATATGCCAGGGGCCACGACCGAAGTGGCGACCCTGAAGCAAGCGCTGTCCGAGGCCGAAAACAAAGCAGCCAAGGGGCGCAACGAGCGGGAGAAACAGGAGGCACGGGTGGGTGAGGTGCAGCAAGAGCTCCAAGCTCTCGTGAAGAAGCACGAGACTTTGGAGCTTGACTCGAAGACGTGAGAGTCTGAGCTTGCCGCGGCCCTCGAGAGTACCAAGTGTGCCAAGGCTGAAGCCCAAAAGGCCCTGTAGGAAATTGAGGCAATGAGGAAGATAGCGGCGGGTAAGGCATTCATTATGCAAAGCAAGCATGTGAAAGTAAATTACTTGTTACTTACCCGAGTCCGAAGCTCTCCAGGAGCATTCGTAGATTTGCCCCGCAGCATGTTAGATGCCGCAAAGTACTACGAGGCCAAGGAGGGAAGCTCGACGGAGAATTTGTTCTGGTCTCAGTATATTGGGACCGAACACCCGATGCCTGTGAGCGACCAACTGAAGCAACTGGTCGAGCTCCACAAGGCGGCCGAACAGGCCATGAGGGGCCTTATAGTCTGGATGTGGCCTGGCGACTCCCTTCCCAACAGCTACTTCGCCCTGGTGAGGTGGCCTGTGGATGCCTGCCCACGGCTGGAAGTCATAAAGAGGTTCATCTGCATCGAATGTGCACGTCGGGCTTTTGCCCGTGCGAAGGTGCACTGGGCTAAGATGGATGCCGAGAAGCTGGTGAAGGAGGGGCCGCCGCATGGGCAAGGAGCATCGCCACCCTGAAATGTATTATGAGGGTGTCCTGAAGGGTGCCCGTCTTGTGGCGGACGAGTGTGCGAAGGATGTAATTTTTGAATGAACTTGCTCGTGTGATCCTATATTATGAAAACTTGTTCATGTGTGCTATCCAACGCTTTTTTGAATTTAAAATATTACCTTCTGTGCAGTTGTTTATCAAATCTGAGCGATGGCCAGTCGTCGGCTTCTGCCCCCATGCCATGAGTGCTGGGGTGTTCGGGATAAATCTGAGCACTCTTTTTCCCATTGTTGGGTCCTTCGAGGGAGGAGATCAGCACAACGAACAAGGCAATCGGACTATAATGCTTTATCACTCTCACTTAGCCATAGAAGTTTACAATTTCAAATTTTGGCGAAGCCCCTAGTATTCGGAAGGACGAATTCGGGGCGCTATACACGCCTAAGCCGGTTAAGCCGACTCCTCGCCCTAGGCGGCATAAGTCTTTAGGGAATCGAGACCTCTCGAACAGCGACCAACTCTTGCCTTATCATGACAATCAGTTTTAGCTTTCTCTACTAAGGTGCTTGCCCAGATGAACCGGGGCACAATCGCAGTAGTTCTCCCAGTGCTACCTTAGCCGATATAGCGGAACGTACGGTACCAAAACATGGGAGCCAGGCAAACCCAACTATTGACCCAAGACATGATTCAGAGTTGATGCATATAATGCTATAAGTTCGGGGTGCCGCACTGTCGAAACTGTTCGGACTTCTCACGCCGTATTATGGGGTACGCTTAAGCCCCTGGCGTATTGGCCGTACCAGAGTGTACGAGTGCTAAATGTCATGAATGAACATATATGTAAAAAGGAATAGAGAATGCGGTAATAGTCTAGTGCTATGCATTGTTTATTCAAAAAGGTGCGTCGAAGCAGAATGATACAAGTAGTGCGATAAGCAAAAAGTAGGACTATTTGACATGTCCCCTCCAAGGGCAAGCTGAGGAATGGTATTTAAAGCAGGTATTTTACTCATTATCAGAGACCACCTAGGAGTTCCATGGTGCGATGTAGCTTTCTACCTCCTTGGTTGTTATATCGTGTGTTCGGCAATCATACTACCGGACGGGGTTTCCAGAGAGTAAAGTCCTGAAAGAGAGAGAAAATAACAAAGCGGGAAGCCCCTAGTGCGGTTGAGCCGCGTTTTGGGGTGTGCCGTAGTCGTGCCCCTCCCCCACCTATGCCCATGGTATTTTCAATGCGTAATTATGTACGCCTGGCACTGATTTCGCCGTTTGGCTGGGACTGGGGTGGGGGCCACATTGCTATGCGAGCCCGGAATGTGTCTGGCGGTCTTGTTGCAGATTACTCCGGGCGCGCTTGACGGTGTCCGGGTGTTTAATCACCGAACTGGTGGATTGCCTGAAGAGGCTGCTTTGTGCTTCTGCTGTGAGGGCTGCAGTGTGCTCCTCCGTGCGGAGAGAGTGCTCTGTGTTTCCATTGACTGTGATGACCCCCCGAGGTCCTGGCATCTTGAGCTTGAGGTATGCATAATGCGGTACCGCATTGAATCTCGCAAATGCGGTTCGCCCGAGCAGTGCATGGTAGCCACTGCGGAACGGGACTATATCGAAGATTAACTCCTCGCTTCAGAAGTTATCCGGGGATCCGAAGACCACTTCCAGTGTGACTGAGCCTGTGCAATGGGCCTCTAGACCTGGTATGACGCCTTTGAAGGTTGTTTTTGTGGGTTTGATCCTTGAGGGGTCTATACCCATTTTGCGCACTGTGTCCTGATAAAGCAGGTTCAAGCTGCTGCCGCCGTCCATAAGAACTCGAGTGAGGTGAAATCCGTCGATGATTGGGTCTAGGACCAGTGCGGCGAATCCGCCATGACGGATACTAGTGGGGTGGTCCCTGCGATCGAAGGTGATCAGACAGGAGGACCATGGGTTGAACTTTGGGGGACTAGCTCCAACGCATATACGTCCCTTAGCGCACGCTTCCGCTCCCTCTTGGGGATGTGGGTTGCGTATATCATGTTCACCGTCCGCACTTGTGGGGGGGGGGACCTCTTTTGTCCTCCAGTGTTCGGCGGCCGGGGCTCCTCCTCGTCATCGCTATGTAACCCCTTATCTTTGTTTTCGGCATTTGACTTGCCAGCCTTCTTGAACACCCAACATTCCCTGTTGGTGTGGTTGGCTGGCTTGTGGGGGGTGCCGTGTATTTGACATGAGCGATCGAGTATACGGAAACTGGACAGGCCCAGAGTGCTTCTTTTGAATGGGTTTTTCCGCTGACCGGGTTTAGAGCCTCTTAATCCGGCATTGACTGCCGTATCCTCGGTATTGTCGCTATTGATGCGGCGCTTGTGTTTGTTGTGACGTGACCTACCATTACTATCCTTGGTATCTGAAGTACCATGGTTCTTTGATATGTTATTGCTACGAGCCAGCCAGCTGTCCTCTCCCGCGCAAAAGCGGGTCATGAGTATCGTGAGGGCTGCCATAGATTTCAGCTTTTCCTGGCCAAGGTGCCAGGCGAGCCACTCGTCGCGGAAGTTGTGCTTAAAAGCTGCTAGGGCCTCTGCATCTGGATAGTCGACGATTTGATTTTTCTTTGTTAGGGACCGTGTCCAGAATTGCCTGGCCGATTCCTCTGGCTGCTGAATTATGTGGCTCAAGTCATCGGCATCTGGTGGTCGCACATAAGTGCCCTGGAAGTTGTCGAGGAATGCAGCTTCCAGATCTTCCCAACAGCCAATGGATTCTGCTGGCAGGCTGTTGAGCCAATGCCGAGCTGGTCCTTTGAGTTTGAGTGGGAGGTATTTGATGGCGTGTAGATCGTTACCTCGGGCCATGTGGATGTGCAGGAGGAAGTCCTCGATCCATACCGCAGGATCTGTTGTACCGTCGTATGTTTCGATATTTACGAGTTTGAAACCCTCTGGGATTTGGTGATCCATTACTTCGTCTGTGAAGCATAGGGGGTGTGTGGCGCCTCTGTACTGGGCTATATCGCGACGCAGCTCAAATGAGTCTTGTCCGCTGTGTTCGGCCTGGCCGGATTTACTTTTACTGTATCCGGCGTGACGGTTATCGTCTCGCATAGTGGCGCGCCCTCGTGATACGTAGATCGATCTTGCGTGTTTTGCTTTGTCCTCCAATACGTCTCGCAGGTCTAGTGTGTTTCCCCGTGCCTTGACATTTTTATTTGAGTGGCGTCGGGGTGCGGGCTGAGCTTCTGGCTAAAATGCCCCTCTGTCGTGGCCACGAGGTGGCCGATCAGCCGCGTCATACGCTGGAGATGTAGGTTTTAATGCTTCCTCCACCAGTCGGGGTAGCAACTTGTGCTTTGGGTAACTCTTGGAGGGGCGTTTGAGTTCATAGTCCTCGGCCGCAAGGACTTCGGTCCATCTGTTAGCTAGCTAATCTTGATCAGCTCGAAGCTCCTGTTGCTTTTTCTTAAGGCTATTTGCCGTGGCTATAAGCCGTCGCTTGAAGCGATCTTGCTCGATGGGATCCTCAGGCACGACAAATTCGTCATCGTCGAGGCTTGCCTCGTCTTCGGAGGGAGGCATGTAATTATCATCCTCCGCCTCTCCATCTGCCACTCTCTCGGGAGGGCTGTCTTCTCCATCCTCCTGCTCAAAATCTTGCTGGAGGGGATTATCGTCATCTTCGGCACTGTCTGGAGTTCTATTATCTCATGTGCCGGTATCCCCGCTTTTGCCTTGGCGAGACTTAGAGCGGCACCGCTGATGTCGGCGCTTGGGTTGCTTCTTGGAGGGGCCATCCTCCGCTGTCCCGTCGCCATTGCCTTCTTTGGGTGTGTCCACCATATATATATCATATGATGAGGTGGTTGTCCAGTGCCCTGTGGGCAGTGGTTCTTGTTCGTCTCCTGCATCGTCGTCCATACCGTCGATGTCTTCGGAGTCGAAGTCGAGCATCTCGATCAAATTGTCGACAATGGCTACTAAGTGGGTGGTTGGTGGGCGGCGAATTTCTTCGTCATCCGCATCCCAATCCTGCCGGACATAGTTCGGCCAGGACTCTCCTGACAAGGAGAGAGACCTTAATGAGTTCAGTATGTCGCCGAAGGGCGAGTGCTGAAAGATATCCGCGGAGGGGAACTCCATGATCGGCGCCCAGTCGGATTTGATAGGCACGGGCGCGGGTGGTTCGGGGTCTGTGCCCGGGGAAGAATCCGGCAGTTTGGTGTCACGGCTCTCGTGAAGGGTAAGGTCGATACATGGCTCGATCACCGCTGAGAATGCGGCCTTCGTGGCGGGGTCTATCCACCCGTCCATGCACTACAAAAAAATACACTTCCGTGGTACGTGATTGTCACAGTAGGTCGCGTTTTTTGTCATGCATGTACATTGATGACAAATTTATGACAGAATCAAGATAGTCATACCTGTGCTATCGTAGAAGTGTTCCATGGCATTACCAAAATTATCCTCACGGGAGTGTCCACTTCCATGACGATAAATCGCGCGTCACAGAAGTGCTTTCGTCAAGTGTGACCGACACGTGGCATCCACCATAATGGAACGCCGTTAAGCTATCGGGTCGGGTTTTGGATCCGATAACCCGTTAACAGATCCGACCAATGGGGATTTTTCACGTGTAAAATCATCATTGGCTAGAGGAAACACATGTCGACTCATCGTCGGGACAAATGTCATCCACTCACTGGACAGAAGGCGCCTATGATACATTGACACGTGGCACGGCCCAACAAGTTTAAATGGGCCGGCCCAACTAAAGGCCCACAAGATTTTGCGGACCATAATGGGCCGGCCCAACTAAAGGCCCACAAGATTTTGCGGACCATAATGGGCTGGCCCAGCTAAAGGCCCACAAGATTTTGCGGGCCATAATGGGCCGGCCCAGGTGAAGGCCCACAAGATTTTTGTGTGTCGTAATGGGCTGGCCCAGGTAAAGGCCCACAAGATTCTTGCAGATCATAATGGGCCGGCCCAACTAAAGGCCCACAAGATTTTGCCGACATTAATGGGCCGGCCCAGCTGTAGGCCCACAAGATTTTGAGGACCCTAGTAGGCCGGCCCATTAACTGCCTGGCATGTTTGGGCCAAATGCCGGCCCATATTTGATCCGGTCCATTAATGGCTTGCCACGCTCCGGACCTAATAGTGGCCCATATGAGATCTAGCCCGTTAAAGGCCTACCACGTTCTGGGCCAAATTACGGCCCAGATCAGGTCCGACCCTTTAAGAGGCTTTGGGCTCAATTATGGCTCATATCAGATTCGGCCTGTCAACCGGACACTATGCTTTTGGGCCCACTTGCTAAAGGCCCACTTAGTAATTCGGCCTGATATTAGTTTTGCCCTGTTAAGGGCCCGTTTATCATTTCGGCCCTATATTAATTTCAGCCTGTTAAAATCCCATCATATAGTTGGGCCTAACTACGGCCCGGTTTGCATCTGGTCTGCTCGCAGCCGATATCTGATTGGGCCAAACAAGGACCGAGACAATTTTTTGGCCAGTTAAAAGCCCATGATTTGATTCGCACAATCATGGGCCGGGGTTCATTTCGGGCTGCTGCCGGCCCGTGAGCTGTTCGGCACGTTTCAGGCCCAACCTACATCGTGATGGCATGACGGCCCGATTATGTACCGTAATTTTATGGTTTGGCCGGTTTACTGCGAAGACATGATATATATACAGTAAAATAACTGCAGCATCGTGAATAATAAAAAACATAGACTATACAATAAATAAATTATGGCATATTACATCCTCCGGGCATCAAAGTTCGCCACTATGATAATAAAGCACAAGCAGACAACAGATTACATACACTGGGCATCAAAGATCGCCACCAATGCAAATAAACATGCCGACAAAATAATATACAAAACCAACAACACTTCAATAGAGTTCAAGAAAGGTTAGCCCTGCTGGGGAGCTGCAGCGCAAGCAGCTGAGCAAGATGATGAGACTGCACTTGTTCAACACTTATATCTTCCTCACTCTGAAAGATAAACAAGCAGACAAATGACAGGTTTTGCATATAAAAGTATCAGTGTTGACAATTCATCACATTTCTTACTAACGAATAAAGTGACACACTTTAAATTTGCGTTAACAGAACATGGTATTGTTCAGGTCAGGACATGGCAGGAAATGACATTGTGAAGGAGTTGGCAGCTTCATGACACCACTGGATTACAGATCAAGAACTCATAAGTATCAATGGTTAGTGTGCTGTCAATTTATACCATTTCAGATTGGCAAATAAAGAGACGGTTTAAATAATAGTAGAATGATATGACATTGTTCATAGTTAAGACATTGCAGAATATGACATTGTGCTGTAGTGGGTAGGTTCACCACACCACTGGATTACGAATGGAGAACAGAAGCATACATGCAGTGCAAAAGAAGATCACTTGCTCTGTATAGTTTAATTTACATGGTATGAAGAAGGAACTTGGTTGTATAACTGAAAACTTAAATTGAGAAAGGACAAACTTTTGTTTATGAACTACATATTATAAACTTTAAACAAGCAATTTGATGCAAACACCAAAAATAAACAGCTGTTGCAGTCATGCCTAACCAAATATATACAACAAAGTTTGAAGGGTTGAGATGGACAAACTTACATTATTGGTGAAGACAGGCTCTATAAAGGCCTTGTCCATGCTGATGGGGGGAATTCAAGAAGTTTACCACAGAATCTTTTTTAAAAGCATTGCCTTTATTCTACATTTTGTTAAGAGTAAATATAGATGTGATAATATACAAAAAATAGAGGATATTTAAGATAAGATGAAGAGTGATGCTACATAACCAAGTAGCTATAAATGTAAGTGCAGCGATACAGGCAAAAGGTACAAGCAAGAGCAATGCACAGCTAAACTTCTTCAGTACCAACCTTATGGTAAGAGTAAATATAGATCTGATGTGTAGAAAATGGAGGGCAAAGGAAAATAAGCTGCAGAGTGATGGTACATAAACAACTACCTGTCATTATAAGTAAACTGGTAAAGGATAGCATGTACTTACAAGAACAATGTAGAGCTAAAAAAATTGGCATTGGATATATTCTACACTAATGTAACCATTCATACAGATCAGATAATTTGGTGCGAACAATTGATAAGAAAGCTATCATGTATACTGATGTCACATAATGAACCAGGTATGTATGCAAGTACAGTGATACAGGACAACAGGTACTAACAAGAGCAAAGCAGCGGGCAGCATATTTGCGATATCATGTCGTCCTTGTCAAACCGGAATTCTTCTTCGAGCAGATTTCCTGCAAAAAAGATCCGTAAGGCACATGCGGAAAAGTAGAAGTTCAAATTGTCATGTGATTTCATAGACAGTACCTCATCTTGGGAACGAGACCAGTGCATAACAAGGTTTTTCCATTCAATGTCTTCTAAATTTAGCATAGGAGACTTCACCAGAAATTCGTCTATAGACTTGCCATCAAAGTGTGATTTCCTCAGGTAACACCGATACTGCTGCAATGCTTCCTTGAAAAGCACAAGCAAGCTTTGCTCATCATGACTATCCAGATTGACCCTCGCCTAGTTACAACAATGTAATGTAAATCATTGATGTGTTCAATCAGCAAAAAACAGGAAAATAATAACCATGAATAATAGCACTTACACGTAAGTTGGACAGGAAGATGTAAAAATGGTGTTTGTCTTCACAATAATCTTCCCATGATGGGAATATATGCACGTAGTCCCTAACAACATTGAAAGCATTGTCTTTTAAACTGGGAAAATGGGGTTCCAATCTGCAGGAATTGGCCGTCTCTGTAGTTGGAATAGGTCTTCGGTCGGTGGACTTGCTGTACTTTTTGCTGGAGTGGGATTTTTCTGTGGTACAGCTAGTGCTATGGCAAATGAAATCGGTATACCTTTTGCTGGAGTGCAGGTCCTGTGTGGTGTGGCTAGTGGTGTGGCCAGTGAAGTATGGGTATAGTCTGCTGGAGTCGGTCCTACGTTTTGTGTCACTGGTTGTACAGCCAATATAAGTGGGGTGCTGTCTGATTTCTCCGGCACCACCACGTTTTTCAAGGACTTTGCTGGTGCTCCTTCAGGTTCGGCAATCACCCTCTTCCTTTTTGATGTCTGATGCACAAGAACAACATTTGAGTGGAAAAACATGGTATGATGACAGATGGAATATGTATTGATAATGGATGGGCATGGCATCTCGACATATATGATGAGTAAACTAAGCAGATGGCGGTGCAACAAAGTAGAAGAAATGCAAGAAAACATATGCAAGATACGCGCAATCAATAAAACCTTGCCAAATTAGAACAGGCACCTTGATGGGTGAATAGGATAGGCCATTTGCCTTTGACTCCTCGAGGTTAGAATAGTCATTAGGACGATATTTTGAACAAGAATCAACAGGTGGGGAGCGTACGAGTTTCATTGCTTCCAGAATGGCACTCAATGCCTTGCTGCCAATTTTGTAAGTCATTGCAGTGTTCCACAATATTCTTCTGATGCGCGGATTCTGATATTCACTATAATTACATATAATATCTAAGAACCATGAAAACATAAATAGTTGTGAGATTATCTTTGTAATGCAGATGATATTCTAATATAGGGGCGCCCCTGTAAACACTTGTGTGCTATCACTGGATTCTGATGAGAGAGCTCATGTGTGCTGTAATATGGTGCGTGCATTTATATAATCTGGCACAAGTACACAAAAAATAGGCTCCAGAAGTAAGGATAGTTGGCAGATGATAGGTTCATAATATACTGTATAGAGAGTTTATTGCCAAACCATGATAACAAGAGCACACAGCAACTAGGCAGATCATAGTGTACATAACAGGGGTACACCATAACCAGGATATATAAATCGGGAAAGTGGAACTGGCTGGAAATTACGGTGTTGTATTGCCGCTAGTAATTGAAAGCCTATCGATCACGTACAGGCCAGTTCTATCAGCTGTTGACTGCAGATGTCCCTGCTCCCCTTCCTGACAAGGAACATACTATGCTTCCCATACATAACCCCGCACGGGCCGCCGGCCGAACCACCGGCCCCACCGCCTATGTTCCTCCGCCACCCCCACCCCCACCCGCATCGAGTTTTCTTCGTTCGACGAGGCCCCACCACCGCCCCCCACAACCACCCTCCCCACCCGAGCCCTTTCGATCGCACCGGCGAACTCCGGCGAGCTCTGAAAAATCGACTGACCCAATTTTGAAATTTAGTCTACTGTGATTTAACTAGTGTGGAATATAAAAGGGGAAAACCATAAGCATTGCGAGTATGGTGTTGAGCGTGCCATGGCAGATCTGAAGGTGCAAACCGGACAAAGGCAACTTCACAACCAAGACAAGAAATCAAAGTAAAGCAGTGGCGATCTATTTTCTTGCTGCGATAAATAAGTTGAGCAGATACGAAAGAGTACTGCCTCTGGTGCGGCGTCATGTACACATTTGCTGAGAATTTGGCGGTGCTGCGGTAGCGATGGCTGTCGGCGGCGTGGAAGCAGATCTAGGAGGGTAGACGGTGGTGGCGGGGCATGGTGGATGAGATGGTCGTAGGAGCGGCGCCGACAAGGTGGACGACGGCGGGGATGAAGCGAGCGGGCGGGATGCAAGGATCCCGGTTCGAAGCCGTGGATGAGAGAGGTCAATCTCTTGTAATGGACGGCGGCGTCGGGGTATCAGCTCCGGTATGGTGGAGGAGGACGGCGGTGGATGGGGTGGCGGACGACGGCGGACGGAGGAGGGTGGGGTGGAGAGCGTGTTTTGGCGCCCACGGAGTACGAATGGGGAAAAGGGAGGTAGAGAGGAAGGGGGAACCATGTATTCAGGGCGCGCTTGTCTCAAATGCGAGGAAATTTACAAACTTAGCCCCCGTTTCAAATTTCTACTACATCACAGCAACACTAGTCAGTTGGGGATAGGACGGCAATCTCGCATACACCGAATATTTGCCGACGAGAGTTTGTTTTTGGCGCCCACCGTGTATGAATATGAATCGGGGAGGGAGTCGATTTCGGATGAGGACACACTGTGTTTTGGCACCCACCGTGTATGAATCCGAGTGAGAGGCGGTTACGTCACATTTGGGTGAAATTACAAACCTACCCCTATCGAAATCTATGGAAATCCAACATATAGGATTTGCGCGGCAGGGATAGGCAGTAGTGATTTCCATCTCACAGATTTTGGTTTCGGGCGGTTACTGCGACTTTCCCCGCTTCGTTCAAATTTTGCAGAGTGCACGTTTACCATGCCAACTCAATTCGAATCCCGTTTGTATTCTATTTTTTCGGTCGGGATCCATTTTCAATTGGAATTACATTCTATATACATCATTTTTTATATATACTTTCAAATGCACAACACCATTTATACATAAATATGGTTTACAAATGGCATGATCTTAGATTCATAAAGTTGTATCCATCAATTTGGATTTTTAAATATTTGAAACCACTTTATGTTGAAATCCAATGTATGCATTCCTCGCTAACTGTCTTCAATTAATGTGTGTTTCATGCGGGTTTTTTTATTACTTCTCAAACATGTACAATGTGTTTCACGCACGCAACATATAGTGTAATCCCGTTTAGATATTAATTGCATATAAACCATGCATTGTTTGTAATTGAAGAATCTATGGATCACCAATATTGATAAACTATATAACATTACACGTGTGCCCAAATTCAAATGAATATGCATGTTTGATACACCAATTTGCGTTATGATATTATCGATGTCGTGATCTCCAGTTTAAATATTTGAATCCCCTTTAATCCAGATATTCGTCTCATATAGCTATCATTCATGCTTATATAGGACTATCTCTGGACCTATACGCGTTCA
Organism: Triticum dicoccoides; assembly: GCF_002162155.2. Lineage (NCBI taxonomy): Eukaryota > Viridiplantae > Streptophyta > Magnoliopsida > Poales > Poaceae > Triticum > Triticum dicoccoides. Next base: position 60,020,850 of record NC_041386.1, on the reverse strand, counting down.
TCATCTCTCAGGTATCTCTTGTGCTACCTGTATGTCGACAATGATCTTTATCTTCGTAACACACTGATGGTACTCTCTCCCTCGACCTTCATCACTCTATCTCTCTCTAAGTATATCTCGCTCCCTGCTATGTGTCTCTAACTATGATTCTCCATGTGGAATCTCTTTCTCTCACACAAACACAAAACTTTGTCTCCCGGGGTCTCATTTTCTCTACTATTCCCATGTGTGCCACTCGCACACCCCTCATACAGAGATGTCTTTCGCTCCTTAGATATGAGAACCTACGACTCTTCCTCTTCAATATCTCTTTCTCACACACAAACACAAACTCTGTCTCCCAGGGTCTCATATTTGTCCATTGTTCTCTTGTATGTCGCTCACACACACCCTCTCTCCCTAGAGATATCTTGCGTTCCCTCGTATGTCTCTCTAGCTATCACTCTCATTGTGAAATATCTTTCTCTCTCGCAGACACAAAACTTCGTCTCTCTGGATCTCCTTTCTCTCTGATATCTGTTTGTATGTGACTCACACGCACCCTCTCTCTATCTCTCTCACACCCACACACATAACCCAGCCTTCTGATCCACTCGACTCCTATCTCTAACGCACACTAGCTAGCATCTTTATCTTTCTATTTATCTGTTTCTCCATCAACCTTCTTTCTCGCCCTCACTCTTGATTCCTATCATGCACACTACATATGTTTCTCTCTACATGCAGTCAAGTGCCCTCTCACACACATACATAACTTCACCCTTTGAACCACCCGACGGTCATCTCCAACACCCAAACTAGCGGATGTCCCTCTAGCTAGCATCTCCATCTCTGTATCTATCTGTAGTTTCTCCGTCCACATTTCTTTTTCGCACGAAGTCTTGCTTCCTATCACCCACACTATATAAGTCTCTCCATACATATGCATTTATAGGTTGGTCTCTTTTGCACAATCGTTGTGCCTCACTCCCTCTGCTCTCCATAGATGCATGCTCCAGCCCATGCCACTATCTCTTAAAGACAAAAACACATGCTCAATTGTTGGGACTTATTCCGTGCATTCTCACATGCATGCATATTGTCATAATGATCCGTCTCTCCCATGTCGTTGATCTTATGACTTATGTATTCTTTCTTTTATCTTGATCATGCGCGCGCGCACACACACACACATCCCACTTATACATGTATACCTCTCACACATGCACATTCAAGGTCTCTATGTCTCCATACGTAGTTAATTACCCTCAATCCTAACGCCACATCGAATCGCTCTCCTCTTTTGTGCACATAACTTCCGCCTGGATGGGTAAAACACACACTC
>NC_041386.1:59996157-60018909 GCF_002162155.2 Triticum dicoccoides | reverse complement strand
CTCCATCTCTCTCCCTCTCTCTCACACACACAAACTAAGACTCGATCTCTCTCTCCTCTCTCTCTCTCTCTCCCTATCTCTCTCTCTCTCACACACACACACCACACACACACTAAGACTCCATCTCACACACACATGCTCTAGGCGGAGCATTTGTTCCTACCACCCTTCATCCAACCTTACCCGTATGATAAACAATCACCTTTATTTACTTGCATAACATGGACAAATTCCACTTTACTTTAGTAGTCAGCAAACTTATCATCTGTACCCTTATAAAAAAATGAGTTGGTGGTGATGGTGTGCCTGCCATCTTGTAATACAGACCGTATGATCTATATCTGAGGGTAGAAAGCAAACTATGATAATTTTACAAAAGATACCTGCACCTCTCTCCACATCATTATCTCCCGCAACCTCATTGCTCAACAATTAAAAAAGGAATAAGTCTCTGGAACAATCTAGCATGCATGGTGGCCGCTACCGCCTGCCGGCGCCGTCCATCCCCATGCCTCCGCCCATTCCGACCACCAGTCACCACCACACTCCACTCCTCCTCGCCTTATCTCTCATCTTTCATTTTTTCGATGACATTCTCGAGATACCAGTTTTCGATAAAATTCTTGAGATATCATTAGTTTTTACACATGGGATTACTCCTGCATGGGTCAATCACAACAGGAGTTCTATAAAAAATGCATATTGATGTTCCATGCAATGCGCGAGAATCTTGCTTGTAATTATATAACGCAAATCACGAGCAGGAAGTGACATTTTTTTGACACAACCATGTTAACATGGCCACGTAAATCACTAGCTAAAGTAAATACCATTATACTTATATCCCGATGCAAAAGGTTGAGTACATGTCCGAAGAGTAGAGTCGCACACACGCACTCTGTCTCTCAGAATCTCTCTCACACACACCAGTTACGTGACGCCCACTTAAGCAGACATGTATGTTACAATTTGTGCACCCGCGGGTACACGTGATGCTGCGCATTTATTTAAGCCGGAAGGCGAACCCAAACAGTAGTTGCATTCATTCCCCTCCCGCCGCCTCTTCTCTGGTCGCCGTCGCCCGGTAGCCATGGGCCGGCCGAAGGTAACAACATACGCCATACTCCCGCCGGAGCGGCACTTTAATATGGAAATTTTAGTGGTCATGCATGCATCTTTTTGTGCTAGCACTCCTATATAAGGGTTGACCGGTCGCTTCCCGCGGACGTGCGCAGGCGGTGGAAGAGGAAGGAGAAGGGAAGCGGGCTGTGGAGTAACATTTTTTACCACAATTTCTTAGGAAACTGAGTGCCATAATTGAGTAGTTTTGCAAACTACCAGTACTACACCTGAAACGGTTCAAAACCTACACTCCCTTGCCAGCGCGCGCTTCCCGCATGAAACGGCCAGCGTCGCCCTGGAGCGTCAGTGCTGCATTAATGCCCGGCCAGAGCGGAGGCGACCTCTCACTGGCGCCGGCTTTGAAGTGGCACGACGGCCGAGAGAGCGCCGCTTCCCGGTGCACGCGACTGCTCTGCGTCGAGACTGGCCATAGGCCCTGTTTGGATCCATGGTTTAGAGTTAGTTTGAGCTAGTTGGGGCTCAAATAGCCCTAAACTATCCAAGCATGAGGGTTTAAATTGGAGCAAGTTGCACCGAACCCACCAAAAAAAACTATCCCACCCAAGAGGTGCTAACTGGAGATAGTTCTCATTGGGACCACTGGAAAATCACTTTTCTCTCTCCATGAAGTGCATTTATTGTCAATCTAACCCTGTCACCCAAACACCTCTTTGGCTACAGTTAGTTCAGGGTTAGTCATGAGTTAGTCTAACCTCTAGCTAAGTTAGAGTATCAAACAGGAGCAGTATAGGACATGCAAGTTGCTCAAAGCATACAGGCAAATTCGTACGTGAAAGGATTTTTTTTTTTGAAAACGGAACGTGAAAGGAATTTTTTTAGAATGCTCTTGGCATGTCGCTAACATGTGATAGTTAACCGACCTCAATAGACAGCAGAAACGCCAGCCCGCCGCACTTTGATAGAGATGAGGAGTGAGAAGCGATACAGGCTGCTGGATTACTAGAGATGGGTGTCGCACGGAAGCCAAGAAATATGGTGATAGCGTGGGTTAGCCGTGTACTAGTATGATACCACACTGGGCTGCCGTGTTTCGTACTCTTCCAGTCCACTGTGGAGATGATTGGTTAATTTTATATCGCTGAATAATATTAAATATTATGAGTGCAGACGCTCCACCACGAGGTTCCTTGCTCCTTCTCGGTCGTCCGGAATCTATGTTCTTCCACTCTATTTTTTTACGTGAGCTTTGTCCATCCTTTTGCCAACACAAGAGACATCTAGCATCAAGGTGCACGTGTTATGCAAGGATCGTTCCATCTATATGAAGAACACGTGGGACTGGAACTACGAGACGAACATGTACCCAAGAGTGGATGTACGAACCTGAGTAATGTAGCGCAGTAAGTGAAGTAGAAAGGCACAAATGGTATGAACATGCGTGGCATATAGGGTGTGTTTGGTTGCGTTCTCGTCTCAGCATAGTTGTTCCCTCTTCATGCATGCTCAACTCAACACCCCTCTTCATGCATGCTCTCTTCATGCATAGTTCTAGTGTATTTGTGCTAAACTAGTGTGGACTCATGCACCCTCCATACACTCTACCAAACACCCAAAAGTAGGTCGAGAAGGGAACTCTTGGGCGGCATTTGTCTCTTACTACGTACTACCACTAAATGTTGTACGTGCAATGCACGGTGATGTTATGGAGTACGTGCCTAAGTACTCTACTACTACTATATTAGTTGGAGGCACATATTAACTTTTATATTTGTTTACGTGTATGCCCTGAGACCTTCCAACTAGACGTGTCTTTGTCTCCAGGTCGCACTTTGTATCGTTCATACCACTAAGTACTACTACGTGTGGTCTCCGACCCAGAAGTGGAAGGAGTGGAGACGCTCTACCATGTTATATTTTTACGCTGGGCTCTACCACGCTGTTCATGTCCCACTCCTTTCGCTGACATGTGGGACATCCAGCACGTGACGTGTTTGGCACCCTTCATCGTAAGAGTTGAAACGCTAGCATTCATTAGAAATAAAAAAAATTATAAATCGGCAGTGATACTATTTTTTTGCGAACCAATCAGCAGCAATACTATACCACGCGGTTTCCTTGCTCCTCGATATCGGAAAGAATACTTCCGTTCGCCAACATGTGGGACGTCGACCATCCTGGTCCACTTGCCATGCACGTTGAACTCCAAGGGAGTCACCCAGGTCATCGCGCCGCAGTAACAATGACTAATGAGCCGTCAAATCACAGGTCCACTTCCCACTTTGAAGTTGCTTGGACGAAGGAACCATCATGACTTCGTTGAATTCCGCTTCTTGAAGAAAACTACTATACCAGCAGTACTGCTAGCTAAAGTAGTTACTCCAACAGAGGCCTCCTTTCATTCATAGGATAGGAATATGAAAATCATAGGAAGTGAGATGACATGCATCTCAATTCCTATAGAGAAAGAGATGCCATTTGATGCTTAGGATAGGAATTTTTCCATTTAGTCTAGGCTAATGTACTGGTAATTTGCTCTAAAAACTATAGTAGTAACTAGTAGTACTGGTACATGCTCGTACTCAGACACACACACACACACGACTAACTACTACTACTACTACTACATCTCACATGCTGGCCAGACACCGTCGTTCTCCTTCCCGGCTTTGTCGGCGACACCCCACCGTGCTTGGATCTCCGGCGACCTCTCCGCAACAGCGCGTGCGTCCTTTTCTTTCTTGCGGCGGCGGGCCTCTCTTTTCTTGAGTGCTTTCTAACTTTTCCGCTCCCTCTGTGTTGCTTTGGCCGCCTCTTGCTCTACCGCCCATTCGGCCTTGGCATCTTCATATTCCTCCCATGTAGTTGTGAGGTCGCGAGCGACGATGAACTCGGCACGGTGGGATGCCATCGCTTCCCTACCATTTTGTGTGCTGTCGTGGGCGGCGAGGAACTCGGCACGGCGGGATGCCATCACTGCCTTACCGGTTAGTATGCGGCGCGGTGGCATGAACGACGCTTGGTGAGAGCTCTGGGGTGGAGTGGTCGGACAACCGTATAGTGCATTGGTTTGTCAAGAGCTCAAGGACAGAAGACGAAGCAAATTTGGATTCCCCTTCAATCCTGGTCATTTATTACCGAGTAAAATGCATTGGCGGTCATCGAACTTGTCTTGATAGCTCACTTTGATCATTGTATACGAGATATGGTGATTATACGGTCACTGGCTCAGCGTATAGCTCCGTATTTGTCTGGTTGACCAGTCAAACAGTCCGCATGCGCCTCATTAGCTCGTGTTCTTTATCTATCTACGCGGGCCTACCTGTCAATGGAGAAAGAAATACTGTAAAAACCAAAATAATGCTATAGTCCGGACCGCTTCCGGAGCCCGCTCTCACCGCCCTGGCCCCTCAAGACGCCAGCTGCCCGCCGCATGCATGCATAGCAAGTATACTCCTTATGTGGAGGAGAGAGAGGCATTGACAAAGTCAAGGAGTGGGCTCTGCAAGAGCCCGTCTCTACACGTGCTCCTAGCTATAAAAAATAATTCTAAAAAAGGCATAAAAACAATTGTGTCTTAAAAAAAGGAAGGTAAAAACATTTGAGAGGAAATAGATAGAGAGAAAGTGAGAAAAAGCTGTAACCTGGGCATTACATGAGGAAGGAGGGAGTGGTGCACATGCCAAGTTCACTGGGCTGCCGTGTTTCACACTCCTCTGTCGTAACAGTGGAGACAATAGCTTTCATCAAAAATAAACAATGAATACTCATTGCTCGTCCTCTATATCGGAAAGAATACTTTCATTCGCCGACATGTGGGACGTCGACCATCCTAGTCCACCTGCCATGCACAAAATTATCCTGGTCTACCCCAGTCATATCGCAAGCCCAACCTTTCCCACTATAAGTTGTTCGGACGAAGGAACCATCATGACTTTGTAGAATTCCGCTTCTTCAAGAAAACTTACTGTACCCGCAATACTGCTACCCCATGCGAAGACTGGACGGCACTGTACTACGTCATATCACTGAAACCCACTAGGCCAAACTAGCCCGCCTAGGTCATCTATTTTGGAACGGAGGGAGTACGTCTCTGCACTGCTATGATTTTGTGTTGCACGTCATATCACTGAAACCCACTAGGCCAAACTAGCCCGCCTAGGTCATCGATCGCTAAGCCTACAATTTTAGGAGCTAGGGCTATTGGTTGATCGACGAGGGATAAGTATAAGCCTACCACGAGCTCATCAGCCCCAACGTTTCTCTTCGGTGAGTGTTTTGCAAGTACCTACTAACACCAAGAATCATCAAACAAGCCCTGCTGATATGATAAACAGTTCAAACTTACATCTAATCATGACATATATTACATCAAAAGTTGGTGAGGATACATCTGTTTCCATAACTCGGAGAGGGTTCGCATGATTCATCGCATGATTCACTATCAAACAAAAGTAGCAAGATCCGCCCACACAAGACAGTGCACTAGCCCTAAGATGGTTTGATAACACGCATCATTCTGGAAATTGAACATAGGGCAATGCAAACTACCCTGAAGGATTAGTGCGACCAACTATTTCTTGTCATCGATCTCTCAGGCAATGACCACAGCACGGACAGCGGCATGGGAATCGATTTCTGGGGCGATGTCCGCGGGACTGACCGCGACATCAGAATCGATCTCTGGGGCGATGTCCACAGGATGGACAGCGGCATCGGAATCGATCTCCGGGGCGATGCCAACAGGATGGGCCACAACATCGGAATCATCAAGGACGTCCACCGGCACCTGCACAACCCTAACATATCAGCAAGCACATTGCAAATAATCAAAAACCACAACTATGGTAATAAGCCCTTATTTTTTACCTTGTGCAGCTCACCGGGGGATGTCAACCCTCCGGGGGCCATCTCCTCGTCCTCGATGGGGGCCATCACCTTGCCAGGGGAATACTGCTTCTCAACGGCGACTATCTCCTCAAACTCGGTCTTGAGCCTCACATAGGTGGCAATCAGAGTTCCTGGGGTAGGCACGGTGGGGCCCTTGCTGTTCTTCCAACTTCCTTTGAGGAGTTCGTCCGCCAACGTCCTCAACTCTTTGGCCAATGCTTGTTTCTTGGAGTTCTTCGTCTCCATGGGTTGTCCCGCCAACATGTTCAACTCATTGGTTGGTGCTCGCTTCCTGGAGATCGCTGTCTCCAGTGGGTTGTCCGCCGGCAACTCTTTGCCTAGTGCTCCAGGATCCATCAATGAACTGACAAACAAAAAGCAATCGAAAGGAAACCACAATCACAATGAAAACGGGAAAAGAATAGGATGTGAGAATCGGTCAGTGCTTCATAAAAGGAAGATTCTTGGAATGAAAATATAGCAGCATAACTGATTCGCCCACCTTTCCTTCGTCGGTACAGAAGAAAAATGGTAGAAGTGAGTAGCCTGGAGTGAGGTTTTCTTCAAGAAAGGGAAGAAAGGGCTTGAACGAGCGTTCCAGTGAAATGATGGTTGCTTCGTCCAGTCCAACTTGGAGGCCACCTTACAACTGCTAGTAAAGGTGTAGGTTTTGTGATATGACGAGTCATGACGGCCACACTGGGGTTACAGGTGAGTCTCGACTGTAGCACCTCGCTGTGATTTGGTGGATGGCACGCGGGCCCAGATGCTTTGAAATGTCCCGCATGTAGATAGAGCGGCTAGTCATATAGGAGTGCTCAATATTGTGCACCGCGACCAAGGCGGAGAGGAAAACGAGAGAACTACGTAATTAATGCATGAGTTTAATTAGGGTAGTTTTGTAAAGTACGAGATACATTCCTCCAGCCGCAAAATACCTTGGTTCATGAGATTTGAGATTTGAGCCCTATAAACCGGAAGGGAGGGAGTACTGCACACGGTGTAGTCTAGTCACTTGTTGAAATCTCTAGAAAGGCAAATACTCCTTTCTGGTTTATAGGGCTATACTACTCCCTCCGTCTAGGTGTGTAAGTCATCTTACAAAAACCAAATAGTCCCAAAACACTTAGGCGCGGTGCATTAACTTCTACCTTGTTTCTTGTTTCTTGACATATCAACCAATAAGAGATGAGAGGTGTGCATGCTTTTAATGACTTGCAATGGCTAGTTCATTGCATGCAACGCTATTAATTAGCAAATAAACATTGGTGACCCCAGGAGGAAACGGTGCTAAGCGCGTGGACCTATGAAGAATGAGTATCAACCAATGGATAATGGAGTTTAATTGTTAAACAATAGCAATTTTGTCTCATGCAAGAGCCTGGCTAGGATTCCAAGGAATCGCACCACGCGAGCGTTCGCAACTGCCACGTTCGGGTTGCGCTTGGCTCTTCGCCTCTTCGAGAAGACGAACAATAATGATGTTACTCCTACTTCTACAGTATTGAATCCACTGTTGCAGGTCCGTCCACCTCGTGCGGAAGGGATAGTGAAAGCTTCAACTTACTGCTCCTGCCTTTGCGTCTATGACAGGTGGGCCCAACAGGTGGTTGGGCCTCCTGTCATGCAGCCAAAGGCAGGTGCAGGTAAGGCACCGGAGCTCAGTCCGTGTGGGACAGTGCGTTGTAGTGATCAAATTTCTTGGTCTTGTACGAGTTGACGAAGATAGGGGTTGCTCACTACGTATATATAGGCCGGAGCCTCCGCACTTGCTTGCTAGGGTTGCTCTATTCACACACTCTCATCCTCTCCAGACTTAAACAAGATAGGGGTAGTAACATTGTCTTTCTGCCTTCAAAAAACACTGGCTTTCTATCCTCACCGCTGGCTACAGATTCGGATGTATCCCCCTCCGCCGATGAAGGGGAGGAGGGGCATCATTTAGGCCATCGTCGACATCGAGGGAGGAGACCCACTGCCCACCGCACCGTTATCTCTAGCCGAGCGCCGGCGCGGGAGGTCCTCCGATCCCTTCGTCATTGCATGTGGGCGGATCCGGCCTCCCGCCGCCCACCTATCCACATCCCGACGACCTTCAGGTATATCTTCGTTCGAAACCGCCTTAGCTCTACTTCCCCAGCTCGCTACGTCGCTGCATGCACTACAAAAAAAAGACACATCCGTGACATTTTGGGCCGAACAGAAAAAATTTCTGTCATACATATGACACTTCTATGACGATAATTGTGACAAAACCCGGTATCATCATAGATGTGGTGGGCTCCTACTTCTATGACAAAAAATCATGACAGAAAATGGGCTTTTTGTCTTGGGCGGGCCGGAGACGCAGCTGCATGACATTCTTTGGGCCGTCCATGACGGAAAAAACCGAGGTAGAAGCGAGGGCGAGGAAAATTTCGGGGAGTTCCCGGTTATGGTGGGAGGTCGGGGGCCGAGCGATGCGCATTTCTCTCGTACACGTACGCGCATGTGTGCGAGGCGTTGGCTCTAACTGAACCCGAGCGAGGCGTTGGGCTCTAACTGAACCCGAGCGATTGCACTGCAGGGTACGCATTACTGAACCCGAGCAATCGATCGATGGCTGTTAACTGAACCCGATCGAGCGATTCCTTTGCTACTGCTACTAACTGAAGCCGATCGATGGGATGAACAGTGAGCGTTGTGGGGGAGGTTTGGATGAACAGTGAGCGGTGGCGTTGCCTCTGGATGAACAGGACCCCATGGTGTGGTGGAGGGCTGGATGAACAGTAGACGGTGGAGGGGTGCCCGTGGAGGGGTGGATGAACAGGACCCCGTGGTGTGGAGGGCTAGATGAACAATAGACAGTGGAGGGGTGGTTGAATAGGACCCCGTGGTGTGGATGGCTGGATGAACAGTAGACGATGGAGGGGTGCCCGTGGAGGGGTGGTTGAACAGGACCCCGTGGTGTGGAGGGCTAGATGAACAGTAGACGGTGGAGGGGTGGTTGAACAGTAGCCGGTGGAGTAGCGCGCGGTGGAGGCTGGATGAACAGGAGCCCGTGGAGGCTGGAGGAGGTCGACGATGGAGATGAACAGTATCCCGTGGAGTCCCGTTTTGTGGTACGCCACACCCCTCCTGATGAACAGGACCCCTGTTTTGACCGTAGCGCTCCAACACAAGTCTGTTTCCTTCGTTTTGCGGTACGGCACACCCCTCCCGATCAACAGGACCCCCGTTTCAACCGTAGGAGGTCCGTTTCCTCCGTTTTGCGGTACGCCACACCCCTCCCGATCAACAGGACCCCCGTTTCGATCGTAGGAGGTCTGTTTCCTCCGTTTTGCGGTACGCCACACCCCTCCCGATGAACAGGATCCCGTTTCGAATGTGGCCGGTCGAACACAAGGCTGTTTCCTCTGTTCCGTGGTACGCCAGGCCTCGTTTCCATCGCCTGTTCCGTCCAAGCCCTCCCGATGAACACGACACATTCTGTTGCCTCCCCATGAACACGATGCATTCCGTTGCCTCCCCATGAACACGAGGATGACGCGGTTTCTCCGTTCCGACCTAGCCATGTACACGTGCCCTTGCCGTACGTATGTGCGAGTAGGCGTTCAAGACCTTGCCCGTATGTACACATACGTGGCCGTATTTTCTTTCTTGCACCCTGACCGCTGTATGTACGTGTACATGCTACGTGCGCGCCTCTACATCGACTAGTATATATGTACGTACATGTTCGCGACCAGAATGACAACGCTACGTACGCTTCGACCAGGTGGGTCCCGACTATCAGGGACTTCCTTGTGGGCGAAGAAGTAGTTGGTGGGTCCCAGCAGTCAGAGGGGTGAATCGTTTTGTTTTTTTGCCTGGACGCAGTTCCTTGAGTGCGAAGGTGTAGCTGGTGGGTCCCAGCAGACAGGGGGGAAACATTTTTTTCGTGAAATACGGTGGCTCGTCCGGTGGGTCCCCTCTATCAGGTGGAGCAATAATTATTTTGCACATAATAAGGAGGCACTTCCTTGCTGCGGCCGTGGACCCAGCTGTCAGCCTCTCCATGTACGGTCCATGTCCGATGGAAGTCGTTCCTTGACCATGTTGACCACGCCGCGCCGAGAGCACCAGGGCGGTGGACGACAGCGAGGCCTAGCAAGGGGACGACGGCGAGCCGGGGAAGACGCGGCAGTGGAAGCCCGCGCGGAGAGGAGTACGAGGGTTCACTGGTTCGGCTGCGGTGTGAGGCTGCCGTCGCCGCAGGGCCTGGCCAGCGGTGGGAATAGTAGGAGGCGGTGAGGCCTCCGCGGCGGCACAGCCGGCCACGGGAGGCAGGAGCATGTGGCACGACCTGCGCTGCTTTGGGCAGCTGGAGCAAGAAGACCAGAGGTTGAAGAAGCACTACGGCCGTTGGATGGACATTGTATGGTCACTGGAGCTAGAATCGTTCATATTGACTAAAGTTGACAAAGGCCCCCGTCCCAGTCAACTTACTAGGCCCACAAGTCAGCCTCCCACCATGGTGGGTCCCAGCTAGCAGGGGGAGTATGCATTTTTTTGTGCGTAATAAGGAGGCACTTCCGGTGGGTCCGAGCTGACAGCGGGGGGAACATTTTTTCGCAAAATACGCTCGCCCGTCCGGTGGGTTCGAGCAGTCAGGGGGGAAACGTTTTTTTGCGAAATAAGGTGGCCCATCCGGTGGGTCCCTACTGTAAGGTGGAGGAATAATTATTTTGCGCGTAATAAGAAGGCACTTCCTTGCGGGCGCCTGGACCCAGCTGTCAGCCTCTCCACGTACAGTACTCTTCCGATGGAAGTCAGTCGTTGACCACGTTGACCACGCCGCGCCGAGAGCACCAGGGCGGTGGTATGGACGACGGCGAGGCCTAGGAAGGGGACGACGTGAAGCCGGGGAAGACGCAGCAGCGGAAGCCCGCGCGGAGAGGAGTACGAGGGTTCACTGGTTCGGCTGTGGTGTGAGGCTGCCATCGCTGCAGAATAACATGGGGTGTGGGTGAGTAGAGGGATGGCCTGGCCAGCGGTAGTATGGGGGCGGTGAGGCCTCCGCAGCAGCATAGCCGGCCACGGGAGGCAGGAGCAGGCGGCACGACCGGTGCTGCTTTGGGCGGCTGGACCAAGAAGACCAGAGGTTGAAGAAGCATACTACGGCCGTTGAATGGACATCGTACGGTCACTGAAGCTAGAAACATTTATTATTGACTAAGTTGACAAAGCCCTTGGTACGCTCCAACTTAGTAGGCCCACAGGTCAGCCTCCGAAACGGTGCGCCCCAGATGTCAGGGGGAGGAATCATTTTTTGGGCGGCCGAAGCTAAGAATATCCGAGATTGAAGAAGAAGCACGACATCTGCTGGATATACATCCAACGGCTACTGCTGCTAGAACCATGTGTTGACTATAATAAGTTGGCAAAGCCTTGCATACGCGTCAACTTTTTTTAGGGGACGCGTCACTTATTAGGCCCACAAGTGTGTGGCAGAGAACTTATAGCCCATTTGCGTTTTGTAAGAATGTACAACCCATTTTGGAATTCTAATGGAATTTACAACAGCCCATTTACAGTTTGTTAAAAGTACAGCCCATTTTCTAGCTAGGACAATAATTAATAATTTCAACCAACCGTTGAAGAAAGAATTCAATAAAATTTCCCACATTTTGATGGGCTCCGAAATATTTTTATCCCGAAATTTCTAGTCAGATTAAATATAAATTTGTATTACGTAAAAATCCAACGAAACATTGCGCACGCAACAATGAAAATTTAAGATTTTCAAAATCCATAAATAATATTTTATAAACTAATTTCATGTTTGGTGCAATTTTTTATAGTTACTGTCCAGTTTTTATAATTACATCTCATTTATTATTTTTGAAGCCCATTTTCCTATTAAGCATAATGCATCCCTCCTAGGAAAGATTTGCACCCTAGCAGGGCGGAGAATAACAAGTTGACCTTGCGTGGGTATTCCTCAAAAAGACGTATAGCTGGGCTAGCCATTTTCATCTTGAAAAAATTAGTATCTGGGCTGGATATCTCGCCTGAGCTAGACGGGCCACAGCCCGCCCAGTTAATACCCTGCTCTCCTCTGAACAACAACAAAATCATCGCCAAGAAAAACCCTGCAGTGATCACGCCTCAAAAACACAAATACTGCTCGAGCTGCTTGGTCCCAGCTGTCGGCTGCACCTTGTGCAATTCTCTCGTTTATATTGACTACATAGGTTGACAATGGTGTGGGACCGTGATGTCAGGAAACCAGGAGAAAGCAAAAAAATATAGTTGTACATAATAAGGAGGCACTTGCGTACGTACGGCTATGGCCCCAGTGTGTCCCTAGTGTCATCCAGTCAAAATAAAGTCATCTCCTGCATCCTCATGTTCGTTGACGATGTTAACAATGCTCGGCGCCACGGCGAGCGCAACAACTCGAAGGACAACGGAGAGGGCCTTGCGGGCCCTACCGATGGTCTGATACAACGCTCGCTACTCATTCAAGAAGCCAGGATCATCGGACACCTATGAGCACCTTTGAGAAACTGAGACGACATGAAACGGTAAGGCCGCGCTTGGGAGCTCTGGTTTATTTCAAACCTGTATTAACATACAAGTGTAATTTACTCGTCATCGAAAACAACACGCCAAATACAGGCGTAATGAAACTGAGGGCCCGAGGTCTGTAAGTAAAACCGGCGGGTTACGCGTGTAATTTGAGAGACCAGTGTATATTTTACGAGCACTGCTATATGGACGACATTACCAGACGATACATGCACGACGTGCGTATCATGCCATCCATGGGTAAGGCTAAAATAGCAGCTAACGGCTGGATTAGCAATCGTCCGAGTGTCGTTCAGCATTTTTATCGTGTGTCAAGTACTTTCTATATTTTACTAGTCGAAATCGACCAACCAAGCGCCTTCGCCCGAGACCATCTGCTTTAATTTACAAGTGTCGGTTTTACAAGCGGTTTTGGTTGGAAAACGACGATCCAATCACGGCCTAATATCATGAGTTGGTCGGCAGATCATATGGTTTCACGTCTAACCTACCCGAGTTGTCGTATAGGCTATGAATGAAACATCAGACGATGAACTTCTTAAGCACGGAAACAACAGAAGAGGATGATCTTCTTAACAAGCAAATCACTGGCATTAGATCGACATGCAAAACAATACGAAGCATTATTCTCAGGAGGCACGGTGAACAGCTCGTGATGCCGCATGCCACAACATTCCAAGCTCAACTTTTCAATCAAACACAAGGCCTGGCATTACATAGACAATATTCAGAACAAACTCTTAACACAGGAATATCTCAGCAGAGTAACTATTTACTTCTAAACTGAACACATGAATAGCAAAAGACACTCGACGCTGCTCACAGCAAGGGCGTCCCACTCAAAAATATCAAATGCATGTCTTCTGGCTAACATCCATGAGCAAATTTTGACAAGGTTTTCCAATTCCAATATATTAAACTAACGTCTTCTTGCTAACATCAATGATTAAACTTTGACAAGCTTTTCCCATTCAAAATATGTAATGCCTATGATCGTGGAGTCCTGTCGTAGATTTTGTACTTGTTTGGGCACTTTTTGCCCAGGGCACTCCACGTGTTGTTAAATTGCCAATGGTCTCTGCAGACTAGTCATGTCATCGGTGTCTAATAATACTCTGTAAAGCTTCTCGGTCATTCCTTCTGTAATGTAGCGCAAACAGTGACTGCTTCTTTCTGCAAAGTGGAACGACCAACTAGACCCAGTAATGCAGCAGTTTGCCTTGCACATTGGCTTCTTTTGTGCAGTTCAACTAAAATCGAAGTCGGAATAAAACCGAGCTTTAATTTTGATATCCCTGTAAGCAACAATAGGTATAAGGGAAACAATTACTAAGAAATAACGGTTGATGACTTGTACTCCCAGAAGAAAAGCATCTACTGATCTACTTTATCTTAATGGGAAACAAAGCAGGAGAGTAGCAATTCTCCATCAGTGTGATTCATTCATATTGACTGAGACATTATCTGAAGAATGCCTTGTTTCAACATGTATAAAGAACGGCAAAGCTTATAAAGGGGGTGATGCTGAATTTGTTGTAACAAAGCAACAAGCATCATGTCTGGGTTGGTCCCATTTTTGTTCACTACTTAATGGGAAAAGACAGCAATACAATAGCTTCAATTCATCATTTATTTAAAACAGTACCAATACAAGTAGCACAACATCTCAAAACACACTGCACGATCATGTGGATGAAGGCAAGTACCAACCTGTCATGACGCACACAAGATCACGTACGAATCTGCCAACACGAATAGGAAATCCAATCTCGTTTTGTGCAGTTGCACTGAAATCAAGCAAAGTGTTTCGCGTAGCGAAGCAAAATGTCACAATAGCAACAAGTTGAATAGATATCCTTATATAAACAGAGGCAAAAAAGGAATCAATTATTGGCTAATAAAGGAGGATGAAACATGCGGCCACAAAAATGGTAATCCCGCCAATCCCTAACAAGTGTTGCAGTTTTAAAATAAGATTCAGTAGTTAATTCTGAGAGTGGCATCAATTAGTGGCTTATAAAGGGGGTGATGCTGAATTTGTTGTAACAAAGCAACAAGCATCATATCTGGTTGGTCCCATTTTTGTTCACTACTTAATGGGAAAAGACAGCAATACAATAGCTTCAATTCATCATTTATTTAAAATAGTACCAATACAAGTAGCACAGCATCTCAAAGCACACTGCACAATCATGTGGATGAAGGCCTGTACTGACCTTTCATGAGACGACCAACATAAAATACGAATCTACCAACACGAATAGGAAATCCAATCAAGTTTTGTGCAGTTGCACTGAAATCAAGCAAAGTTGCCGGTGTGACATTTAAGTTTTCTATAGCAACAAGTTGAATAGATATCCCTGTTTTAAGAGGCAAAAAAGAAAACAATTACTGGCCAATAAAGGAGGAGGAAACATGCGGCCACAAAAAGAAGCATCTACCTTACCTTGATGGAAAACAAAGTATAGGACAATAGCATTTCTAAAACGGTTGCATTGATTCATATTAATAGAGAAATTCTTTTAAAACGGATCAGCAGTTAATTCTGAGATTAACAACAACAACAAAATAGCTGCATGGGACATGCCACCACCATGTGTGTCCACACGTATAAATGGGTGATGCAGAGTATGTAGCCAAGCAGCATATATGCGCTGGTCCCATATTTGTTCTCTTTGAACCTTCTTCCTATGTGAGGGCAGCAAATCTAGTCGTGCACAAACTACCCGACCCCCAGTTTTTTCCCTTTTCAACAAAGAGATCGGTTCCTTACAGATGTGTGTACTGGGTTACCCCCCCTTTTCCCTTTTTGACCTACAAAGCGGTTGGATAGCCAGTCTATACTACTTTCCGCCCCTCCTTTCCTCATTGAACCACGTCCTAGATTCTTGCTCCAGCCCACCGCACCCTTCTTTCCTCTTTGAAGCAAGACCTAGATTCGACTACAGATCGAAAATTATCCACATGCAGCTAGAGCAACGACGATTTCAAAGAAACTTATACCTTAGGGTCGTCGAGATGTGGCTAGGCATGCGGCGGGAGGCCGGATCTGCCCGCACTACGTACGGCAGTGAGGAAGAAGGGGTCGGTGGCCCTCCCGCACAGGCGCTGGGTGAAAGAGAACAGCGCAGCCGGTAGTGGATTGTCTCCCTCGCCGAAGGCGATAGAGTGAACGCTGCTCCTCCTCCGCTTCCCGGTGCGATGGGATACAGACGCCTCCTTCACTAGCTGTGAGGGGGGAGAGAGACAAGAGGCCAACGCAATCTTGTTTAGATCTGGTGAAGAGAGGGTGAGAGACTGTGAATATAGCAAACCCTAGCAAATGAACGCTGAGCCTCCAGCGTGTAACATATATGTAGTGCGGCGAGCGTGTGGAGAGTGCAAACCCTAGCGAACAAGCGCTGAGGCTCCCGCTTATATATATACTACTGTAGTACGGACTGAGCTCCGGTGCCTTCACTGCACCTGCTTTTGGCTGTATGACAGGTGAGCCAGCCACATTTTGGGCCCACCTGTCGTAAAACCCTAGCGAAAATTGCACCAATGTGAAAGACGACTGCGTCTCCAACGCAACCAAGGTGAACTGACGAAGGATATCGTCTTTATGCGTAACAAGCAAAGAGCACTGGTGGAAGATAGCTTGTTTTTCGTCGAAAATCGATCAGCTTCACCAGCCGACGCAACCATGAGGCGCAACCATGAGCATCGATAGGTCATCATGGTGATGCATCATCCATTTGGCATCAAGTTTGGGTGAGGCACCTAAGAAGTTCAACAAATCCTCACTGTGGTCTGTTTCTTCTCAGTAGTCAAGCTCGAGGAAGGAAGAACCATGTGGCAGAGGACAGTGAGGCGGAACAACAATGGTCATCCAATTTTGTGCAGTTCCGCTAAAATTGAGGAAGACATGCCCGGGTATGGAGACACGCATCACTGTTTCCAAAAATATAAAAAAGGGTTAGCAATGACATCTCAATTGTCAATAAGAACTAATGAAAAGTACACCGACAAACAGAAGCATCATAATTATCTTGATGGGAACTAAACTAGGATACCCGAGAAAAAAAGCATTTCTTCATTTAACCAGTGATAGTACTATGACCATATGGACAATGACCGCACAACCACCATGTACTTTTTGTCAAAACAACATGTATACCTTCACCGAGGCATAAATCAGGACAACTTTTTGAGTGGCATTTCCTCTATAATAGTACTAGTAGGTGATGTTGGACCAGCCGACGAACCCTAGCTACTATGCATGGGGAGCTGGGGAGTAGTCGCATAGAAGAAAACCCGCACGCAGCGACCTGGGGAGCTGGACCAGTACAAGAAGTTATACCTCAGGTGGGCGAGATGTCGTTTAGGTGGGCGGGCGGGATCTGCCCACACGACGGCAGCGAACAAGGGCACGGAGGATATTCGTCCGCGCCAGCGCCGGCTCCGAGAGGACGGTGCGCATCGGCTTCCTCCGTCGCCGACAGCGACAACGTCAACGCTGCACCTCCTCACCTCCCGCAGCGGACGGGATTCGGCCGGATCTGTGACCACCGGTGAGGAGAGAGATAGAGTGGACACTGTCATCTTGTTTTGATATGGAAAGGGTGAGAGAGCGAGACGCGAGAAACTCTATCAAACAAGAGGCTATAATGGAGTAAAAAAATCTCTCCATAGCAGTGATTTTAAATAGAATACGCGTGTTCCCAGAAAAAAGAAACAAAAACTAGCGGACAATTTTTAAGGGTCTGTCAAGGACACATCTAGATGTGACATAGTTATGTCACATATAAGTTGATGTCCACTCTGTTTGTGGTCTTTTCCTAGGTTTTTTTTGTTTCTTGTTGCTACATTATATACTTGTGGGAGCTTAGATGTGATATGCTTAAATAACATCTAGCTGTGAATTAGACAAACTGATTTTCTAATGTACCAAGAAAGAAAACTCGATCAAAAACACGCCCCCGCTTCCAGGTCGCGAGAGTCGTCGCGCACACACACATAGACATAGACATGCATATCCGTGTTTACGTAAAATCCCATTTCCATCTCCATCTCCAATCATATTTGTCCAATTGGCACATTACTTATGTTGTTAATTATATACGCAGCAATATTAACGTACAACATCTCTTGTTTGCGCACGTCCAGACCGCTGCCACGGCCGGTCCTGGCCAACTCGAACCCTCTTCATCACCCGCGCGTGCTTCCCGCCCAAAACGGTCAGTGCCGCATTCATGCCCGGCTAGACCGGACGCGACCTCTTACTGGCGCCAACATTGATTGCGGCGCGCCGGCCGAGAGAGCATCGCCCGCGCCGCTTTCGGGTGCACGCGGCTGCTCCGCGTTCAAAGGTCGCAATAGCCGGCTACAACATGCGCGATCTCTTCCAGTAGTAAGTTCTTGGGAGTCCGTGCTACAGCTAGCTGTCCTCCCCCAACTCGTCAATCTCTTCCAGTAGTGCTAGTACTCCATGGCGCGATCCATCAACAAGCAGGCGGGAAAGTTATGGTATACTACTCGGTTTGCATTGAGTGGTATGCCGAGCGACCGTGTGGGGTCGAGCCATGGAGGAGGGTGAGACACGAACACGACAGACGTGATTTGCGTGTTGGTTTTTCTCGATGGCGCGATCCAACGAAACGAAACGTTGGTTTCTCTCCAATTCCATTTTTTCTCCGAAAAAACGGAAACTTTTCCACTCCATTTTCATTCCTATTCCAAGGTTGACCTGTTACAACATTCCATCAAATACAAAGGAAAACTAACATGCGTGCTGATGCATCTCAATGATTCACATATCATAGCCAATATTTACTTCACAACTAAATAAAAAAGTTGTGAGAGCGTGTACGATAGAAAAACTACTGACGGGGTCACTACGACTTAAACCCTAAACCCTAAACATGATTTAATTTCCTGACCAGGTAGAACCTGTCGAAGGAATGTGCTAGAGGGAGATTCTTTAATGAGAATGTCAGCAACAATAGAAGCGGCACTCTTTGGTTCTCCACCTTCCGGTACCTCTTGTTCCATAGCACTTTCCATGTCGGGAAGGAAAGACGGCTGGCACCCTCGGATCATACGATGCTTTTGTGCAGTTCCACTAAAATCGACCTGAGCATCCCTGATGGCAAAGATATTGAAGATGTGTGATTAGAATAATAGTACTGGCACTAGTTCATGAGACATAAACTCATCACAAATGGAAGCCGGTAGAAGTAGAGAAAGATCGACATGGAGATGGAGCTACGGCAGTGGAGCAAGCCGGCTCCAAAAGGAAGATGGACTTCCTGGGACGTCGGGCTATAGCTAGAAGGGAGGTTGGGACGCGGCATCGGTCCATACCGCGGTGACCCCCGATTGGGACGCACCGACTGTGGGTTTTCTCCCTCGCCGATGTCGACCGCGTCTACACAGAACATTGTTCCCTTCCCCCAGCTGCGGGATCAGGCCCGTCATTCTATGCTTGTGAAGAGAGCAACCTAAGCAAGCAGGCTTGTAGCTTAGGCTCCTGCTAGTGTATATATAGTGGTTTTCTTTTTCTCTCCATATCAACCATTTTATATTGCGTACATGTCATTCAAGAGCGAAATGATAGTTGCTTCTTCCGACTAACTTACTGTGTGATTTGACTGCTCCTTAGTGGCCCCAACACGTACTCCCCCTACATGTATGCAACAGTCACACGTACACATGGACGCAAAAAACGCGCGCGACGCCCTAATGCATGTATGTCCAAGCACACGACAGAACACACACGGTCACGCTCAAGTGCTCAACCTACACGTTCATGCACACAGATACTCAGTCAGGGTGAGCTAGTGACCGTATAAACACCGGAAAATATATATATATATATATATATATATATATATATATATATATATATATATATATATATATATATATATATATATTGAGCGCAATGAGCGTATTATGAAGTCCACTGACTGTATTTTTACAAATATACAGTGACAGACAGTGTATTTATCTCGTTTGAAATTAAGCCATATTAAGCGGAGAGGAGGCAGCATGGACTAGCATTACTTTGTTGTGTCCCGTCAACTTGCCGAATGAGGAGAAGGTTGCAGGACGGGAGAAGCTTGCGCGCGGTGGCTCGCAGGACAAGGAGAAACTTTTGACTAATGCAAGCTCTACCTCGCTCAGGTGGTTGACGTGCAACAGTTAATTCGGTGTTAGATTGCCAGAAGCATACACTATACTACTAGTGCTATTATTGTTCGACTTCCCGAACAACCAAGCGCAAAGTTTACTAGTACTACTACTATAGCCCATAAAGGTACGTACTATACTAGTGCTATTATTGTTCGACTTCCCGAACAGCCAAGCGCAAATATGAATAAAGCTCTCTCATTTACCCGCAAAAAAGATTAAGCCATATTAACCGGAAAGGAGGGAGTATGGACTAGCACTACGTTTTGGTGTGTCCCGTCAACTCACAGAACGAGGAGAAGCTTGTAGGACAAGGTGAGGCTCGCTTACGCCTTTTGACTAATGCAACCTACCCTCGGTGGACATGCATCAGTCCATTCGGTGTCAGATTGTCAGAGGCATACACTATAGTACCCAACATGCGGAGTACCATCATTATTCGACTTCACGAAGGGGCGAAGAGCCAAGCGCAGTAGTACGCGTACTTGGTTTTGCACCTTCATACTACTCCACCCTCCGTCACAGTTTACCGGGCGCGCTTCATTATGATGCATTTCTCTCAATGCATTTCCACTACCAGAGAGACTTTAGACGCGTTTGGTTTAATGCCAATTAATTAGGGCGTGGTAACCGCAATCAAGTCCACAATTTTCTCTCCATGTACTGTACTACTAGGGAGCGCATGCATGTGTGTACCCGGGGTGGAAGCACTGCATGCATGTGTGTACGCATTATTCCCTCTAGTAATAGACGCCGTGCTATAACTACCAATACTATTTTTCAGGCCGATCGCTAGTCACCTTGGTCCCACAGATTTTTTTTCTTTTTTTTGAAGCGCGTTGTATAAACAGTGACGGATGGAGTAGTATGAGCGGATTCAAAGAAGAGCGTATTGATGGTTGCTTCTTCAGAGCAACTTACAGTGGGAAAGGTGGGGCTTATGATTTGACTGCTCATTACTCACTATTAATGCGGCGCAACGACCAGGCTGAGTCTCCCATGCGGTTGTGCACTACCCCCTAGGTTCTTAAATATACTCTGAAGTATTTGTATTTCTAGAGATTTCAACAAGTGACTACTCAAATATTTGTCTCTTTAGAGATTTCAAATGGACTGGCACATACGGATGTATATAGACATATTTAGAGTGTAGATTCACTCATTTTGCTCCGTTTGTAGTCACTTGTTGAAATCTCTGTTAAGACGAATAGAATATTTAGGAACGGAGGGAGTACGCATACAAAGCAAAATGAGTGAATCTACACTCTAAAATATGCCCATTTAAATTTGTAAAAAGGAGTATAATTTTGTGCATGGCACATGGACCCGGATGATGAAGAGGCTTCTGGCAATGCTATCAAGCTTCCATCATTTGTTTACATAATTGATGTACTATACAAATAATTTTCTAGCGACATGAAATTGTACAATGGTGTGAGCTTTCAGCTTTTGTTTCGCGTGTCTTGCCATCGATGCTCTTTCGGAAACAATAAAAAACTAACTTCCTTGCTAATGCATGTCAATTATTAGCAGATCAGAGCTAATAATTACATCACAACTGAAGACAAAGTTGTGAGAACGTGTTAAATTAAAATTGATCCATGCTTTCATTGGCAGCAACGTCCCCCCAGCTCTGTCTAAATCAACAAGGCATGTTGGGGAAAAAAGTAGCTGTCTGGAGCATGCAACATTCCGATCATTTTGTGCAGTTCCACTAAAATAGAGCTGAGCGTCCCTGTTCCAAAGATATCAAGTGTGATTACGATAATAGAGGACTGCTGATGAAACAATAAACACACAAATAGAAGTCGGTCACCTTTGCAGTCTCTCTTAAGACTAACTAGTTGGAGAAGATTAGGCTCGGAGTTGGATGAGGAGGATAGAGCAAAACCAATCTCCCTTTGTGCAGTCGCACTGAAATGTAGAGACATTGCCCATGTGACATTTTAGTACAACTGCACAAAACACTCTTAAGAAAAAAGTGATTTGTGCAGTTCACCAAAAGGTCGCAATAGCAATGACGTGAAATAGATAGCCCTGTTTGCAAAAAAAAGGTAGAAAGGAAACAATTACTGGCCAATAATAGTTGGTGACACATGCGACGACAAAATAGAAGCATATTCCTTGTCCTAAGGGAAGATAACAACACGGTTGTGTTTGTCTAAAATGGTGTGAGGGCGAGAATGCAATATGGAAAGTACACCGGACGAGCTACGTTTTGGGCAAAGAACTATGGAAGATCCACATGCAGCGACGTGGGAAAACGGGCAGTGGAGCAAGGACGGAGGGGATACCTGGAGGTCGTCGGGATGTAACTAGGTGAGCGGCGGTAGGCGGAATCTGCGAGCAGGTGGCGTAGGCCCTGCCGTGCCAGAGCTTGGTCAGAGAGAACGGCGTGTACCGCAGATCGGGACGTGCTGCCTCGGCGCCATCGAATGGAGAAACGATGCACTTCCTCCCTTTCCCCCGGCGGACGGGATGTGGCCGGATCAGTGACCAACGGTGAGAGAGAGAGAGAGAGGCCACCGCACTCCCTTTCCCCCGGCGGACGGGATGCGGCCGGATCAATGACCAACGGTGAGAGAGAGAGAGGCCACCGCACTCCCTTTCCCCCGGATGACGGGATGCGGCCGGATTAGTGACCAACGGTGAGAGAGAGAGGCCACCGGAGCCTTCTGTGAGATACTCTGAAGAGAGGACTACCTTTTCCTCCATAAAAATCGTTTTATATTCTGTGTACGTGCCATTGAGCGCTATAACTTTATTTAAAAATAACGCGGCAACGCGTCAAGTTGAACTTTGTTTCGTGCACGCGTGGTACACGACCTCCCTAGGTAAACAACTGCTACAAGCATTCAAATTAGCACGTGGGCTGCCATTTCGTAAAGAAATGAGCTCCACCATGTACCCGCGCGAGTGTGGCTGGGCACGAAGCGTGAGTACGTGCACGGTGCACCTATTCTCTTCTTGTATACGTACACCACCTACGTGGGGTTGTGTGAGAGAGATACAAACCTAGAGAGATTAGCGTGTGGGTTCTTGAGAGTTTTTTTATGG
>NC_041386.1:59990380-59996043 GCF_002162155.2 Triticum dicoccoides | reverse complement strand
AAAATTTAACATATGCAATGTGTGTGAAATAGAGTCCTGGATATAACATATATATAGAGGGGGCGATCCACAAGAAGAGAGTGGAGGTATCATCGGCTTGAGGTGTCCATAGAATCGAAGAGAGGGATGATGTGTGTGTGTGTGCGCGTGCGCGCGCGTGATCGATAAAGAGTGCCATCAAATTTGTGTGTTCCCACGTCAAAGATATAGAGTGGTTGGCCTACTGGAACGTGAGATGGGACACATGCAGTTTGTCTCTGTGGCATGGATACCTACCTGCACCGCTCGACTATCGGTGTGTGGTGGGGGAAGAGGGAGGCCCAATTAACTATAGAGGTACAATGGCTGGTATATGTGTGGAGGAGGAGAGAGGCCTACCTCATGTATTAAGGGAGATCGATCGGCATCCATGCATATGTGTAGGAGATGAATAAGGTTGGGAGAGAGACAGAGCTAGAGTGTTGGAGGGGGTGGTAGTGGAGTTGCTTCTAACAAATGGTGGGATAGGCTTGCTAGACAAACGGAGGGCACGCCCACAATACCAATAAGAGAGAAGATGGATGCTTGTTGTCTATGCACGTGCGTGTGAGAGACAGGTCAGGAGGCATGCACGAATGATGAGGGGGGACGATGTGGCTGTGGTAAGCAGACGTAACTACATAGAAAGATCAATCGCCCTTTGTAAGAGAAAGGAGAGACATAACTTGTGAGGTACATCGATCGATGGGGGGGGTAGTTAAAGTCGATCTAGGTATATGTTGGGAGATCGATCGGTATACATGGATGTGTGTGTTAGAAGCAAATGAGGCACGAGGAGAAGGATAGAGAGAGAGAGGGATGCATGTAGGAGGTGGTACGAGAGGCATACTATATCAAGGGGGAGGAGTGTGCGAGTACGAGAACGATGAAAAGAGTGGTGGGAGTGAGGCATGGACGGTGACAAGAGAAGAGGGGAAGCTTGTGTTTGTGCTAGGCACACCTGGCTAGAGAGGCATATCGATCGATGTGTGCCGTAAAGAAGGAGCTGGGGGCCTACCCACACTGTGGGTGAACGACCTAAAGTGAAAAGAAGAATTTGCACGATGGAGCTAGAGAATGCTGAGGGAGGGTGAGAGGGATGCAGGCGTGTGAATGCACAAGAGAAAGTTAGCGCTAGCTACAAAGATAAAAGGGTTGTGTGGGTGTAAAAAATGAATAGAGATCATATATACTTCATTATAAAAAGCGAATTCAGATATTTGAAGAATTTATCATAGTGTTTCAAACCGATGGATGTGTGAATATATATAATGGTGATACACATGGTGTGGTTATGAACATGGTATACTACATTTAATATATTTTATCTCTACTCTTATAAAAAATGGAGTTGTTGATGATGGTGTGCCTGCCATCCTGCATTATAGGCCGTCTGATTTATATCTGGCGGATAGCAAGGAAACTATCATGGTTGAAGTTGGCAACAATCATGATTGTAGATTCTTATTGAAATAGAGAAACGAATTCAAATTTAGTTCGAATTGCAGCGGTAGTATAGACATTTGGAATGCACTAAAATGTTGGTATGAGTAGGTTACATGCATTATACAGCAAGCAAAAAAAATTAATCGGACATAACATGGATTCATACTCCCTCCTTCCATCTATATAGGGCGTAATGAGATTTTTAAGACCGCCTTTGACTATTGAAAAGATTAATAGTACATGACATGCACAATGTGAAAATTATATCATTGAAAGAACCTTTCACAAACGAATTTAACGGTGTGCTTTGTGTAAGTTGCATGGCATATGTCATTGCTCTAATACTTGGTCAAAGTTAGCATCGAAAAACGCATTAGCCCTATGTAGATGGAAGGAGGGAGTAGCTTTGAATAGCATTTGTATAGTAAAACGGGGCAAGACTCTCTCTTTGTGTGGTGTGAATAGTTTTATTTTTTCCGTTTTCTTTTTGGTTGAGGGAAGTGCGAATTGATTTGGTACGTACAAGTACAATATTACTACACATTAGGCTTGTCCCTAAAATTCAACCCGCGTCTTGTTATATCCCGAAAATTCAGATATCGTGCTCCCAAAAGTGGCGCCTTCACAACCCGCGCCTTGCTATCCCGAAATTACAACGCGCGCGAAAACTCCCTCCAGCTGCCAAATCCTGACACACGAAATCCCCCTTCTAACCCTGAGCCGAAAGGGTCGCTGGTTCAGATCGGTGGGGGGTACTTTTGTAACACACCCTACATTTTGGACAAGCGCGTTCCTAAGTCATGCTTCACCCCCTCCCATCACCCCCTTTTCGCCATTCGAAATCCCAGGCCGCCATCACCTCTCCGCTCCAGCCGCGAAACCCCACCCTCCTCCGTCCGCCACGTCACCGCTGCCCAGCTGGAGCCTCTTCCCCGACAACATCGTCCACCGCAATAGCTTGACATCCCTCGTCCACCTCCCCGGATGAGGATCCGTCGTCCATCTCGCCATCCCGCCGGTTCAGTCGCCCCGTCCTCCACCTCCAAGGAGCTGCTCCGACGATCGCCTCATCTATCGCGGCTGCTCCATCCCCACAGCGCCGCCTTAACCTGCTCCACTGGAACCGCAGCATCCTCATCGACTCCTCAGACGAAGCCGAGGCCTACTCGGCGCCACCAAAGAGGTTGTACACTCATCGCATCGCACCTTCTCCTTAACTCGACCTCCCGGCACCGACGGTGCTCCATCCCGCACCCTCATGGAGCGGCTACCTTGAAGCCGGCGCCGCGGGCAACATCTCCACGGCGACTCTCCCCTAGTGCGAGGCCCCTTCGGCGACGGCGTCCATTGTGACGCCCCTAATTCAATTGTACACTAATCATACACGCAAACATGTACGATCAAGATAAGGGACTCACGAGAAGATATCACAACACAACTCTACAAATAAAATAAGTCATACAAGCATCATATTACAAGCCAGGGGCCTCGAGGGCTCGAATACCAGAGCTCGATCATAGACGAGTCAGCGGAAGCAACAATATCTGAGTACAGACATAAGTTAAACAAGTTTGCCTTAAGAAGGCTAGCACAAACTGGGATACATATTGAAAGAGGCGCATGCCTCCTACCTGGGATCCTCCTAAACTACTCCTGGTCGTCGTCAGCGGGTTGCACGTAGTAGTAGGCACCTCCCGAGTAGTAGTAGTCATCATCGACGGTGGTGTCTGGCTCCTGGGATCCAACGTATGGTCGCAGCAATCGAGTATAGAAAGGGGGAAAAGGGGGAGCAAAGCAACCGTGAGTACTCATCCAAAGTACTCGCAAGCAAGGAGCTACACTACACATGTATGCATTGGTATCAAATGGAAAAGGCTATCATATGTGGACTGAACTGCAGAATGCCAGAATAAGAGGGGGATAGCTAGTCCTATCGAAGACTACGCTTCTGGTAACCTCCATCTTGCAGCAGGAGAAGAGAGTAGATGGTAAGTTCACCAAGTAGCATCGCATAGCATAATCCTAACCGATGATCCTCCCCTCGTCGCCCTGTGAGAGAGCGACCACCGGTTGTATCTGGCACTTGGAAGGGTGTGTTTTATTAAGTATCCGGTTCTAGTTGTCATAAGGTCAAGGTACAACTCCAAGTCGTCCTGTTACCGAAGATCACGGCTATTCGAATAGATTAACTTCCCTGCAGGGGTGCACCACATAACCCAACACGCTCGATCCCCTTTGTCTGGACACACTTTTCTGGGTCATGCCCGGCCTCGGAAGATCAACACCCCGCAGCCCTACCTAGGCACAACAAAGAGGTCAACACGCCGGTCTAAATCCTATGGCGCAGGGGTCTGGGCCCATCGCCCTTTGCACACCTGCACGTTGCGAACGCGGCCGGAAGCAGACCTAACCTAGCAGGCGTTCCAGTCCAACCCAGCGCGCGCCGCTCAGTCGCTGATGTCACGAAGGCTTCGGCTGATACCACGACGTCGAGTGCCCATAACTGTCCCCGCGTAGATGGTTAGTGCGTATAGGCCAGTAGCCAGACTCGGATCAAATACCAAGATCTCGTTAAGCGTGTTAAGTATCCACGAACGCCGACCAGGGCTAGGCCCACCTCTCTCCTAGGTGGTCTGAACCTGCCCTATCGCTTCGCCACAAAGTAATAGCGGGGGCCGTCGGGAACTCAGGCCCACCACTACCTGGATGGAGCCACCTGCCCCTTCAGCCCCCATCTCCAAACAATATCATAAGTAAAGTAACAGTATAAGTATATATCATATGCCCATGACCACCTCCCGAAGTGATCACGGCCCAGTAGTATAGCATGGCAGACAGACAAGTGTGTAGGGCCACTGATGGACCACTAGCATCCTATACTAAGCATTTAGGATTGCGGGTAAGGTAACAACGGTAGTAGCAATGACAAGCTATGCATCATAATAGGATTAACGGAAAGCAGTAGCATGTTACACTACTCTAATGCAAGTAGTATAGAGGAGAGAAGGCGATATCTGGTGATCAAGGGGGCGGGGCTTGCCTGGTTGCTCTGGCAAGAGAGAGGGGTCGTCAACTCCGTAGTCGTACTGGGTAGCAGCGGCATCGGTCTCGGTGTCTAGCGAGAGAAGAGGGGGAAGAAACAATAAATATTAAGCAAACAGATGCATAGCGATGCATGACAAAGCAAAGCGTGATGCTAGGCGTGCCCTAACGCGGTATGAGGTGATACCGGTGAAGGGGGGAAACAACCGGGAAAGTATCCCCGGTGTTTCGCGTTTTCGGGCAAAGGAGCCGGAGGGGGAAATTTGCGAGTTAGGTATGTTAGGGATGTGTGGCGGACGAACGGGCTGCGTATCCGGATTCGTCTCGTCGTTCTGAGCAACTTTCATGTTGAAAATAATTTAATCCAAGTTACGGATTAAAAGATATGATTTTCTAAAGATTTACTAATTTCTGGAATTTAATTAATCCTTTAATTTAATTCGAAATTGGATTAATGACATCAGCATTATGTCATGTTGACATCAGCACTCAACATGGATTGACTAAGTCAAACTAACAGATGGGGCCATTAACTGGGTCAACAGCACAGTCAGCAGGTCCAGTCAGCAGTCAACAGTCCTGTTGACTTAGTCAAACTTACGCGTGGGTCCCACTTGTAATACTCTGTTAGTCAATTAACAGTAGTTAATTAGGTTAATTAGTCATTAGGTTAATTAATCCTAATTAGTTAAATTAACCAGAATTAGTTAAGTTAATCAATTTAATTAACTAATTAATTAACTAATTAACTAATTAATATTTTTATTATTTTCTTTTAATCTTAAATTTTTTTAGAAACGTTCCTGGGGCAGGGCCCCACATGTCATAGGGCCATAGGCCAAACGGGTGTTGGCGCTACCGGTAACGGGCGTGTGGGCGCCCGACAGGGGCGAACCAGGGCGCTGGCTCGAGCGAGGCCAACGGCGGGCGACCGCGGCATGACTGCGCCGGCGTGGGGCGGTGGGCAGAACAGGGCGCGGGGAAGCAGAGTGAGGCTCAGGGCAGCGGCGGCCCTGGCGTGCGCGGCAAGGCGCCGAGCAGCGGGAGGGGGCGCGGCCCGCGAGTGAACGACACGAGAGCTCGGCGTGGCCGGCGAGCAGGCGACGGAGCAAGCAAGGCAGCAGCAGCTGGGGCGGAGGGAGAGCAGCGGTGGCCGG
>NC_041386.1:59982203-59989993 GCF_002162155.2 Triticum dicoccoides | reverse complement strand
CGGGGACGACCGGGCGGAGCAGATGCAGGCCAGCGAGGGGGGTCCGGGCGACGGCGATCCGGGCGGCGGGGTCGGGGCGTTGCGGCGACCTCCTCCCGATCCAATCGGGAGGGAGGGGAGATATTTCCGTGGGGAGGAGTGGGTTACGGGGGTGAGGGGATAAGGACTGGGGTGGGTTGGCCGGTTGGGCCGGGGTTGGCCCAGTGGGGCTGTGGCCTACTGGGCCGGAGCCCGGTTGGGGGGAGTTCTCCCCTTTTTTTATTTGTTTTCTGTTTGGTATTTTCTTTTTCATTTATTTAATTTTTGTTTTCTATTTAGTCCCAGCTATCAAATAAATTTTGTTGAATACCAAACTTACCACATAAATATTGGGTCATATAAGGGAGCTGCACGCAAAGTTTCAAAACATTTTGAAAAGGATAAATATTTGTTTATTTTTAAATGGTTAATTTAAATGTTGTTTGCTCCTGTTTTAAATATCGTAGAGGCCTATCAACATTCTCAATAATGTTGCTTGATGTTTGTTAATTGGTTAGGGAATACTTACAACCTTTTGAACATTTTTAATTCATTGTTTTATGAAATTATAATTTGACTTGTTATTTGAATTTGAATTTGATCTCAGTTTGAAACAAGTGAGGTTGATCAAAAGTTTAATTATGATGACCTGGCATGATTAGCAAGGGTTTACTGTAGCTTAATTACCCGAGCGTCACAAGTCTCCTCCACTACAAGAAATCTCGTCCCAAGATTTAAGAGGGGAGTAAGGGAAAGATGTGGCTACGAAATTCTATCGAGTCTTCTCGGTCTTGGTTGCTCTTCTCGGAGAGGTTGATCCATTACATTGATGCCTTCATTCCTCTGCTTCAGGTCATCATCCTTTTCTTCGGGAACTCCAACGTACTTACGAATAGGTAAGGGGCAGCTCGGCTACGACATCATGCTTACGAGGGAATCAATCTGGGCTTAATCATGAATGAGCATAAGATTATCTCTAGAGTTGAACATATAAAATACACTGAGAGTACGATATGAAGGTACAATGAGAGGGTCCAAGCGGATAGATTGCTGCTCAAAGGTTGAACCAGAGTGAGAAAGGGGTTCAGAGTGGCGAGAGTAAGCATTGCGTCTGATACCAGAATAGAGCAGTAGGAAGGTGGCTCGCGAATTACCTACGAAGCCAAGCATTAGGGATAACTTTGAAGCAGGGATGTACAGGAGAGTTAGGTTTCGATCCTGTGGAAATGTGGGTTATGGGCCCACCAGGTGGGTTAAAAGTAGGAAGGGCGGTGACGTCTTGCACGATCATGTAAGCAAGTCATGTCAGAGGATAGCCTGTTAGTTATGTCGGCAACAACCTCGGTACCAAGGGCGAGGGACGAAGAGAACCACTTTCCTGCTCGTTAGGACGAGGCGGACCAATAGGCAAAGTTCTCATCCATCGGTGGTTACCGGAATGTCATCAACAATAGTAACAGGGTCTTACTGATAGAGTTGTACACCGAGGTGTTTACATAAGCAGGAGGATATTGCTGCCTAGATCATATAGATCACCAGAAAGGTTAGACATAACAATGGAAAGAAAAAGGTGATCATCAGATTAAACAGAACGATGGAGAGGAAAAGGTGTTTAAACACATTTTTCAGGGGTATATCCTTCACAAGGACAAGCAGAGCATGATATCCATGACAGGATATAACATAGAAACCATTTGGGTAACGAGAGAGGAAGTTCATGACATTACCCAATCAACGGTGTTTGAATAATTGATAAAGGAGATGTAGCATGGTGCTTAAAATGTTCTTATCGATGATCAGAGTACCACAGACATGCTTCGAGATATCATTGACATGGTCATCAAGTAAGGTTCAGAATTTGGATGCACAAAGGATCCATCGGGATAAACTTATTAAACAAGGCATTCAATTTCCTCATGGAAAAATGGTGAACCTTGTTAAAAAGGAAACTATAACACTTGGTCCTCCGGTCAGGTGTGCATGACATCATCTTACCGGGTCATATGAGGATCAATGTTATAACTCTTGAAAATAAGTTCCAACCATCATATCTAACCGAGATTCAGATCTGATTGGTATCAAGATAACTCAGACACGGGATCCCTGGAAAGAAAAGGCGCAACAAAAATTGACGAGATGTCATTGTAAGATTCTCGGGAAAAGGACTATGGAAGCGAGTTCCAAAACAAGGGTTCATCATTAAAACAAGGAGAGGGTGAGGAGGCAGCTGATGAATTTAGCGACAATCCATCAAGATTTCCAAAAGATGGATTTCCATAATTATGTGAACAGGGAGATAACATTTGTCAGATCAAATGATATAACGAGGTATGCTCGAGGAAAACATACCCAATTAAACATTGGTTGAAAGGTGCACCCGAAATATGGGCTTAGGTAGCATGACCGATGTAAGAATGGTGATTCTATAACCAAAGGTCTAAGAATGAAATGTCGACCATTAACTTCAAAGCAATATGGTTGCTAGAAGTGTAGAATCCAAGCAGCACCATTCACCTGTTGGTATCCCAGCTAGAATCAACACGAGAACCAAGAAAGAATGGTGATGGCGAGAAGTATCACTATACCAATAATTCTTAAGAGGTGGAACAATTCTCACGACCTTCTTGACATATAAGTTTGTAATACTCCAAGGTAAAGAAGAAGAATTGCTGGATAGCAAGGATCTCAAAGTATAACACAAAACACGAATAAGTTTGTGTTGGAGGGAAGTCAATAAAGTGGTCGATGATAACACAGATCATCAAGGGCAAGGATGGTATTTCTCATAATGAACTCAATTGACATCCCGGAAGAGCTCAGAATGCCGATGATGATCAGGACATAATTGCTGAGAGATTTCATGAAGATGTAATCGGTCGGCGATGACATCCAGCCAAAGGAATGATGAAGCGAAAGGTTATTGAACCCAAGGGTATGACACAAACTCGAAATCAAGCTCGTTGTTTAAGGCGAAATGGTATGATGAGGAAGATCGACGTAAGCTTAGCTCATCGTCGAAAGTTGTGCTTCGGGAATAAGGTCTAGGTAGCACAGTTAAAATCATCACAGTAAGGATATAGCCAAATAGGGTAGGAAGGACGTGATCGGGTACAAACTCGTAAGCAAAGAAAATTTATAATAGTTGTTGAACCGTAGTGTGGACTCGGTTCAGTTATCGGTCTTTGAGTGTTTAATAACTTAGAGCCCGTGAAAAATTGGAATCAGTGAGAATGTAGTACTTGATGAGGAACTCATAAGAGGTTATGTAGTACTTGATATTATCGAGGTACCATGGTGTATTACTCGACGGAAGATCAAAGTAAAGGTTGGACTGGTGTATTTATCCACAGAAGACAAGTGCTTAAACTTGCCCATGGGGTCAAAGAAGAACATATGGTCGAAACCACGATTGCAAAAAGTCCGGATCCTGGGATATAAGAACTTATACCAAGGGAAAAAATAATTTAAGAGAAGCTTTAATGATAAGATCTACATCATGCCCATGGGCATGAACACAAAGTTCAAGGTCGACTCCCACTTCTTCAATGCATAACCTTTCATTCACTGCTCTAGATAAAAATGATTTCAGTGTCAAAACCTACCTGGTGAATTACCAGAGGAGTATGACCCATGAAAACTTTCGGGTTCACACAGATTAAGAAAGGCATAGGTTCAACCCGTCAGGGTATCGTGGAAACATATACCACAAGCTTCAATCGTAATTACCACCAGCTTGAAAACAGAGCATGGTTGAGAAAATAGAGGATACAATTTACCAAAAGCATTATGTATCCGAGGAAAGGATCACAAGGTTATTGAATAAGTAGGACACTGTCGAATAATAATCCAATAAAGGATCTGACGGTCCATAGCGGAGCTGATGTGAGCATCGACACACAGCCAGTTGAAGAAAGGATGCAAGGGCATCAGATTATAGGACACCTGAATGATTTGATGCTTAGATATCAAAGGAATTATGATTTCCAAATAGAAGGATCAAAAGCAGACGCTCTGATCAAGGGTGGATAAGTTCAATAGACCTAAGGGTACAATTCACGGCAAACAGATTGGTCGAGAACAAGATCATGTTCAAAAATGACGTCTGAGCCAGAAAGACAACTTAAAAGGATCAACTGATGATTGCGTGCATTCGCACTCATGTTGAATCAATAGGATCAAAATGACGGTGTCTAAGGATACTAACGAATATTGCCAGACATATGGAAAGCATTCATAATGCAAGCAGACAAGTATTGCGGAGCAATAAGCTACTAAGGATTTTTGGAGGATCGAATAGTATTTCGAAGATCATTGTGAAACACATGAACAACTGGGGGATGAGCGGATACTCGATAAGTGCGAGAATTATCCATAGGGGTATTCAGATGACAAAGAACAGCAAGGCAGTAAGCTCAAAGGATTATAGAAACAATGACGAGTATTTCGGGTAATAACAAGACCAACTGGGGATGAATGTAAGAATAACAACTGCAAGTAGTTATCCATAAGGGTTGACGGTGGAAGGGGAATTGCAAACACGATGAACACAGGTTCTCGGGTTAACAGCGGAGAGTATCTTCAGGGTCTTCACGTGCAGCAGACGATCATCAGTAATAAGGGGCTCTCCGGGTGAAAGTGATAACGAGCTCCTAATGTTAGATTTAGCAATATTCATTTAACCCGAATAGAAGAGAGATCAGAGTCCCAGAGTATAGACAAGGGGTAAAAGATCCTAATACCACCTAATGGCGACGTGGGCCCGTAAGGCGCACAGCCATGTTAGTAAAAGTTTTGTAACGACTAGACTCAACTTCAGCCAAGGAGTGTGGAAGGGGGATTCCTACAGGCATTCGGCTCCGATACCAACTTGTGACACTCCTGATTCAATCATACACTAATCATACACGCAAACGTGTACGATCAAGATTAGGGACTCACGGGAAGATATCACAACACAACTCTACAAATAAAATAAGTCATACAAGATCATATTACAAGCCAGGGGCTTCGAGGGCTCGAATACCAGAGCTCGATCATAGACGACTCAGCGGAAGCAACAATATTTGAGTACAGACATAAGTTAAACAATTTTTGCCTTAAGAAGGCTAACACAAAATGGGATACAGATCGAAAGAGGCGCAGGCCTCCTGCCTGGGATCCTCCTAAACTACTCCTGGTCGTCATCAGCGGGCTGCACGTAGTAGTAGGCACCTCCCGAGTAGTAGTAGTCATCGTCGACGGTGGCGTCTGGCTCCTAGGCTCCAACGTCTGGTCGCAGCAATCGAGTATAGAAAGGGGGGAAAGGGGGAGCAAAGCAACCGTGAGTACTCATCCAAAGTACTCGCAAGCAAGGAGCTACACTACATATGTATGCATTGGTATCAAATGGAAAAGGCTATCATATGTGGACTGAGCTGCAGAATGCCGGAATAAGAGGGGGATAGCTAGTCCTATCGAAGACTACGCTTCTGGTAACCTCCATCTTGCAACAGGGGAAGAGAGCAGCTGGTAAGTTCACCAAGTAGCATCACATAGCATAATCCTAACCGATGATCCTCCCCTCGTCGCCCTATGAGAGAGCGACCACCGGTTGTATCTGGCACTTGGAAGGGTGTGTTTTATTAAGTATCCGGTTCTAGTTGTCATAAGGTCAAGGTACAACTCCAAGTCGTCCTTTACCGAAGATCACGGCTATTCGAATAGATTAACTTCCCTGCAGGGGTGCACCACATAACCCAACACGCTCGATCCCCTTTGTCCGGACACACTTTTTTGGGTCATGCCCGGCCTCGGAAGATCAACACATCGCAGCCCTACCTAGGCACAATAGAGAGGTTAGCACGCCAGTCTAAATCCTATGGCGCATGGGTCTGGGCCCATCACCCTTTGCACACCTGCACGTTGCGAACGCAGCCGGAAGCAGACCTAACCTAGCAGGCGTTCCAGTCCAATCCGGCGCGCGCCGCTCAGTCGCTGACGTCACGAAGGCTTCGGCTGATACCACGACGTCGAGTGCCCGTAACGGTCCCCGCGTAGATGGTTAGTGCGTATAGGCCAGTAGCCAGACTCAGATCAAATACCAAGATCTCCTCAAGCGTGTTAAGTATCCGCGAACGCCGACCAGGGACAGGCCCACCTCTCTCCTAGGTGGTCTCAACCTGCCATGTCGCTCCGCCACAAAGTAACAGTCGGGGGCCATCGGGAACTCAGGCCCACCACTACCTGGATGGAGCCACCTGCCCCTTCAGCCCCCATCTCCGAACAGTATCATAAGTAAAGTAACAGTATAAGTATATATCATATGCCCGTGACCACCTCCCGAAGTGATCACGGCCCAGTAGTGTAGCATGGCAGACGGACGAGGGAGTAGGGCCACTGATGGACCACTAGCATCCTATACTAAGCATTTAGGATTGCCGGTAAGGTAACAACAGTAGTAGCCATGACAGGCTATGCATCAGAATAGGATTAACGGAAAGCAGTAGCATGCTACACTACTCTAATGCAAGCAGTATAGAGGAGAGTAGGCGATATCTGGTGATCAAGGGGGCGGGGCTTGCCTGGTTACTCTGGCAAGAGAGAGGGGTCGTCAACTCCGTAGTCGTATTGGGTAGCAGCAGCGTCGGTCTCGGTGTCTAGCGAGAGAAGAGGGGGAAGAAACAATAAATATTAAGCAAACAGATGCATAGCGACACATGACAAAGCAAAGCATGATACTAGGCGTGCCCTAACGCGGTATGAGGTGATACCGGTGAAGGGGGGAAACAACCGGGAAAGTATCCCCGGTGTTTCGCGTTTTCGGGCAGAGGAGCCGGAGGGGGGAAGT
Organism: Triticum dicoccoides; assembly: GCF_002162155.2. Classification (NCBI taxonomy): domain Eukaryota; kingdom Viridiplantae; phylum Streptophyta; class Magnoliopsida; order Poales; family Poaceae; genus Triticum; species Triticum dicoccoides. Next base: position 59,983,149 of record NC_041386.1, on the reverse strand, counting down.
TGCGAGTTTGGTATGGTAGGGATGTGTGGCGGACGAACGGGCTGTGTATCCGGATTCGTCTCGTCGTTCTAAGCAACTTTCATGTTGAAAATAATTTAATCCGAGTTACGGATTAAAAGATATGATTCTCTAAAGATTTACTAATTTCTGGAATTTAATTAATCCTTTAATTTAATTTGAAATTGGATTAATGACATCAGCATGATGTCATGTTGACATCAGCAGTCAACATGGATTGACTAAGTCAAACTGACAGATGGGGCCATTAACTGGGTCAACAGCACAGTCAGTAGGTCCAGTCAGCAGTCAACAGTACTGTTGACTTAGTCAAACATACGCGTGGGTCCCACTTGTAATACTCTGTTAGTCAATTAATAGTAGTTAATTAGGTTAATTAGTCATTAGGTTAATTAATCCTAATTAGTTAAATTAACCAGAATTAGTTAAGTTAATTAATTTAACTAACTAATTAATTAATTAACTAACTAATTAATATTTTTATTATTTTCTTTTAATCTTAATTTTTTATAGAAACGTTCCTGGGGCAGGGCCCCACATGTCATAGGGCCATAGGCCAAACGGGTGCTGGCGCTACCGGTAACGGGCGTGTGGGCGCCCGACAGGGGCGAACCCGGGCGCTGGCTCGAGCGAGGCCAACAGCGGGCGGCCGCGGTACGACTGCGCCGGCGTGGGGCGATGGGCAGAACAGGGCGCGGGGAAGCCGTGTGAGGCTCAGGGCAGCGGCGGCCCTGGCATGCGCGGCAAGGCGCCGAGCAGCGGGAGGGGGGCGCGGCCCGTGAGCGAACGGTGCGAGAGCTCGGCGCACGGCGAGGCCAGCGCCATCGCGGGCGAGGGAGAGAGAGGAGGGGCGCGGGGGCGTGGCCATGGGCGCGTTCAGGGGCACCGGGGCGCGGTCGTCGGCGTGGTGAGCGCGGGGCGAGGCTGC
>NC_041386.1:59967315-59981943 GCF_002162155.2 Triticum dicoccoides | reverse complement strand
GGCGATGGCGATCCGGGCGCGGGGTCGGGGCGTTGCGGCGACCTCCTCCCGATCCAATCGGGAGGGAGGGGAGATATTTCCGTGGGGGGAGTGGGTGTCGGTGGAGTGGGTTACGGGGGTGAGGGGATAAGGAGTGGGGTGGGTTGGCCGGTTGGGCCGGGGGTTGGCCCAGTGGGGCTGTGGCCTGCTGGGCCGGAGCCCAGTGGGGGGGAGTTCTCCCCTTTTTTATTTGTTTTCTATTTGGTATTTTCTTTTTCATTTATTTAATTTTTTGTTTTCTATTTAGTCCCAGCTATCAAATAAAATTTGTTGAATACCAAACTTGCCACATAAATATTGGGTCATATAAGGGAACTGCACACAAAGTTTCAAAACATTTTGAAAAGGATAAATATTTTTTTATTTTTAAGTGGTTAATTTAAATGTTGTTTGCTCCTGTTTTAAATATCGTAGAAGCCTATCAACATTCTCAATAATGTTGCTTGATGTTTGTTAATTGGTTAGGGAATACTTACAACCTTTTGAACATTTTTAATTCATTGTTTTATGAAATTATAATTTGACTTGTTATTTGAATTTGAATTTGATCTCAGTTTGAAACAAGTGAGGTTGATCAAAAGTTTAATTATGATGACCTAGCATGATTAGCAAGGGTTTACTGTAGCTTAATTACCCAGGCGTCACATCCATACCAGCCGAATCTGCTGCTGCTGCTCCGGCTCTCGCTCGATCGCTCGCTCGCCAAGCTGCTGCTGCTGCTCTCCCCCTCGCTCGTGTTGCTGCTCTGCTCCGATTAAGCCACACTTCAGTCGACTGAATCGACTTTTGGGTCAGTCGATTTTCAGGGGTTGGGGGCTCACCGGAGTTAAGGAAGAACCACCCGCAGCGGGGACGGGGGCTCGTCAGAGAGGTACCCCACTATCTATCTTAGCATTCAGGGTGGGGGTGGGGGGCCTAGAGGGCTGGCCGGGGCGGTGGTGGCGAGTTGTTTCGAGGCGACGAGGCGGCTCTAGGGCCGGCGGTTTGGCCGGTGGTGGCTGGCGGCTCAGGGGGGTGCAGGTTGAAGATGAACTGCAGGCCCTCCCTAAACTACATGTCAAGTGCCTCTCTGCTACCATTGCGTTCAGTTTCGACAGTAGCATTCAGATTCCACAGTAAATTTCAGTTTCGACAGTTAAGTTTAGAGTCAACAGTTTTTACCTCATCTGTTGTAGTCAGGTGGTTTTTGGTGATGTTAATTTTACATCCATTTTACATCATCTATTGGAGATGCTATTAGAATCCCACTTGAGATTGACGATGTCTGTCTTGTGCTGCTTCAGCCTTGACGTCTTACGGCTCATCGGAGCTGCTCCAATGACAGAACGATCCATCACAACAGAGCAGTGCCCTAGACGCCGTCTACAGATTCCTCAGATCTTCCTCCACACCTCCGACAGCCACCTCTGCCTCAATTGCTTCAGCGACCAACCCAATGATGTTGAGGTCGACACGGCTACGGCAAAGAGGTTGTACACTTGTTGCACCACTTATTACTATACATTCAAGTCGATCCATTAGGGCTATTTTGATTCAATGGAAAAACATCGATCCACTGGTTGTTACCATCACTCTAAATTTCTACATGCTCTCCTTACATAATCTCACCATATTTTTTTCGTATGCATGTCAGATATTGTACACAGTCATGCTGAACATGTAGAGAAAAATAGAATAGTATTGCGCGACAATACAATGTCATGCAGACATCGCTCCATGGTGGGTTCAATGGCAAACCCTCCCCACCCCTCTCTAGATTGTAATCCAGAGGAAGATATCTGTTCTGAGGCGGATTCGGACGCCACTGACCACTCCTATTTACCCCCCCCCCCAAGGTGTTTGCTCTACCTTGGCATGATGATGTTAGTCATATCATGCATATGTTGCCTTGCAGTGCCTACTTTTGACATCATATATGTCATCTGCTTAGTTTAGACATGTTCTGTAATGCCACCTGCTTAGTTTCTATATCATATATGGGAATTATGCAGTCTCATGTCTTTTAACCAGCCATAATATATGTGAAATGTGCAATGCCATCGTGTTTAACCAGGCATCATATATTTGAATGATATCTCGCCCATCCTTTTCTTCATTACATTTCCATTTGTCGACAATGTTTGTACATTAAACTACTCTTCCTGTGAATCAGCCATTTAGGTGGGAGATGGAAAAATCAGGAGTGAAAACAAGGCCTTCAGAGCAGACAGTACTACCTGTCGAAGCAGATCTCTTGTTGGGTCCCGTAGCTCCTCAGAGATGGATTCAGAGACAGATGACCAGTCCTATTCCCCCACTGAGGTGTATGCTCTAACTTGGCACGGTTATACTGCTCATATCATGCATACGGTGTCTTGCATTGCATAGTTTAGACATCATATACACAATATTCAACACCATGTTCTTAGTTCAGACATCATATCGAATGCCCTCTGTTTAGCATATAAATCACATATGTGAATTAAATGATGCGATCCTGATTACTTAGATAACGTGTAGGTGAATTATGTCATGCGATCCTGTTTAGTTATTCATCATATCTTTGAATTATGTTATGCTATGCTACCTAGTTTAGATAGACAGCATATATGTGAAATTATGTCATGCTATCCGTTTTAGTTAAACAATATACATGTCAACAATTTCATGCCCTCTTTTTTCCACACTATCTATTGCATCTGTCTCTCATACAATGTCTATACATTCAAACATGTTTCCTGTTTATCAGCCATTTGAATTGGAGCGGGTGATGCCAGTATCTAGCGGACTAAAAACACGGTCTTCAAATAAAACAGTGCTACCTCTTTGTGGAGATAGCACCCCGGTTGTATATGCACAAGAACCAGCCCTACCACACATAACCCAAACTCTCGCAGATTGTACCCCTACTACGATGGACAGAGAACCAGCTTCACCCAATCTAACCCCAACCCCAGTCGGTAGTAACCCAGTTCCTGTTGACACAGCACCATCTCCACCACAGAGCTCCCAAACAAGAGCAGTTAGTAAGGCAGCTCCAGTGCCCAAAGGGCCAGTACTATCACGGCGAACCCCAACTCCACCAGTTAGTACGCCTATTCCTGTGGAGGAAGCACAACCAGCTAGTCGTAGTTTAGCATCTATCGCATTTGATGTTGTTAAATCGTATGTGCGTATCTTCCCATCTTGGAAATATTATATTGAAGATGAAGGAAAATGCTAGTTGCAGGTGTTTGTCCAGGAGTTATGTGTAAGTAATGTTATTCATGGCAATTACTTTGCTTCGTCCCATACATCCTACCTCCATGATGGTTATAATACATCAAATTTTCCCATTTTTCACTATAGAGAAGGACCGATTTGGAAACTCAGGATGAGGTAACCTGTGCTAATACCTCTGCTATCTTCAAGAATGCTTGGTGGCAGTATCGGAATTACCTGAAGAAAACGTACTTCACCGGCAAAGAAATTCATCAAATTCCTTTACGTTCTCCTGAGACACATTTACTGGACGATGACTGGGAGCGCCTTGTTCTGTACTGGTCCCGAACCAAGAATGTGGTAAGATCTGTGAGCTCATTTTCTATTTTTAAGTATTGTATTCTTGCGTATTACTGTACTCTGTTCATGTAGAACAAGTGCCTAAACCTGAAGAACAACTGTTCTAATTTAAGATTCCATTGCTACCATAGGACATAGATATCTGTTTGTTTGATGCTTTTATTATGTACTAGTACTTGGCAATAGAAGACTTGGTAGTTTAATCCTGTCCACCTTACTAATGAACTGGTTCACCGAAATGAGTTTCATATACTAGTACATGCTAAACTTGTTATGTGTCTGCTTGTTTCTTCTTTTAGAATGCTGACAGAATATTGGGGAAGAGTGCCTTATTAAGCAATGGTAAAGGAAGTAATGCAGATAAGGTTCAGGATAGTGACACATCCTGTCTTGGTTTAGTGTTGGAGTTACTGGCCACTACCGATTGCACAAGCTATTCAAACTCACTGTCTGAATCAGTTCGGATTCTTGACTCTCAACTACAAGCTGAAAGAAATCGATCAGTTGTGCTGCGACAAGAAGCGAAAGGACTGCGGAAGTCCCTGGAGCATTCAGATGCATACTTTCTGGTGCAACAACAAGCGTTGGAGGATCTTAGTGCCAAACAGGACAAAGCTAAACAGCTTGCTAAGCTTATTGCCAGCATGGTGGATACCCAGGATAACGTTTCTTGAGCTCTTCTGAAGTTGTTTCAGTTATGCTCTTGTTTTGCTGCCGCGTTTATTTGCACTGGTGGCCAATTTTGATGGCCAGTGTATATGATATGCTGCTTTGTTCCCTATATTTGCACTGGTGGCGAACTTTGATGCCCAGTGGAAGTAATATGTGTAATAGCCGTGATAGCCTAGCGTTAGTTGCTTGCTTATTTATTTCCTTGTTGTCTTGTTTATTTGTTTGCTTGTAGTCATTGCAGTTATTTTTCCATGGTTAACTAGTGGTTGCAATAACCTATTTTTTAAAACTAGGCCACAATAACCATGGGCTAATATTTACTGTAGTGACACTGGGCCTCCTACGGCCGTAGAAATAGTGGGCCTTCTACAGGCCGTAGAAACAATGGGCCTTCTACAGGCTGTATCATCAATGGGCCTTATACGGGCCGTATGATCGATTGGCCAAACATGGGCCAATAACAGGCCGCATTATGGCCGTAAACGGGCTAGAGTTGGAATCATCCGTTCATGGGCCAACCGTAACGGGCCATCGTTAATAGGCCGTATTTGATGACGCTATGAAAACGGCCCAACGTACTAACGGACCACAAACGGGCCGACTGTAACCACGGGCTTAATTTGGCCCACAAGCAGAAAATGATAGTAACGGGCCGTAAGTAAACGAATGCTGGAAATGAGCCCAAGAATAAATGGGCTCTGAGAAGGCCGAAAGATAACATGGGCTGGAAACGGCCCAACGGAATAACGGGCCGTTAATGGGTATAAAGTGATAAACTGTTCATTACAGGCCAGTTTCAGCACGGGCCGTTAATGGGTGTAAAGTGATACACTGTTCATTACGGGCCAGTTTCACCACGGGCCGTTAATAGGCCAAGAGTTACATAGGGCCTCATATGGGCCGAAAGACGTCATGGGCCATACATGGGCCAGAAGTGAAAACGGTCTAGAATCATATTGGATGGCCCAGATGACGCTACTAGGCCTGATTCGGATAGGGCATAACGGGCCTTGGGTTAGCGGGCTGTAAATGGGCTATATGCGAACAGGCCGTTAGCAGGCTTTCCATGGGCCGGCCCGCCACCTTTTGACCAAGTCAAATGGGCCGGCCTTTTCACAGGAATGGGCCTCTGTTGGGCCATGCCATGTGTCGACGTATCATAGGCGCCTATCTGACCCACTGACGAGCTGACACGTGTTTCGTCCGGCCAATAAAATTTTACACGTGGAAATTTCCCATTGGTCGGAGCTGTTAACGGGTTATCGGGTCCAAAACCCGACCTGATAGCTTAACGACGTTCTGTTACGGTGGATGCCACGTGTCGGTCACCCTTGATGAAAGCACTTCCGTGATGATAATTTTGGTAATGTCATGGAACACTTCTACGACAGCACAGGTATGACTATCTTGATTCTGTCATAAATTTGTCATGGATTTACATGCATGACAAAAAAAGAGACCTACTGTGACAAACACGTATCATCACGGAAGTGTATTTTTTGTAGTGATGTGCATCATTTTCTACCTCTCAGCCCCTCGCGATCGGATGGTCCAACGTCACATATTTTTTTCTTCTATTGTTAGAGGTAAAGCTACTTCATGGAGTCGAATCTTGTACTCCCACCATCCAAAAATACTTGTCATTGAAATGGATGTATCTAGATGTATTTTAGTTCTAGACACATCCATTTTTGATGACAAGTAATTCCGGACGGAGGGAGTACTTGGTTCAAACAAGAAATAAAGTGGGGGTGGGGGAATTTAGTATGTACATCGGACTTGGTACAAACAGGAAGGAAAGGGGGTGAAAGTAGTACAGACTAGTCATCCAACCGGTCTCTTGGTGGAAAAGGGAAATATAGGGGTAACGCTGTACAAAGTGGTATGACCAGGACTAGATTTGCTATCCACACATAGGAGTAGGTGGCTAGAGTGAACAAAAATGGGACCAACCCAGATATGTTTCTTGGATGTTTGTTTCTCGGGGCAACAAACTATGAATCACCACTTTATGCCCCTGTTTAGGTACATGGTGCTGGACTGCTGGTGCACCCACTGTCCCATGCCCTTATACCAGATATTTAGGCTCCGTTCGGAATAAAGGGGCAGAAAACATAGGTCTTGATGAAAATAGAGGAATTGGAAAGGAATGTAGGTATAAATCTATGGAACAGCGAACTGAAGGAAACTCTCAAGAGAATGTGTTCGGATGGACTACGAAATGTACAGATTTGTTTTTTTAGAGTAGCATGCTTGGCAGTATGAGATGCTATTTGTTTATTCAGCTACATAGTGACTACTCTTGTCCTCACCTCGCGTACCACACATAGGTTGATTTTTTTATTCCGGCAACACAGCACAGCAACCTGTCTAACGCATGGCAGCGAGCACCTGCCTCGGGCTTCCGCCTAAAAAATGAGCAGCGCGTGGATGTTTCTAATCCTATGGAATCAGTACTACCAGACCAGCTTTCCTATGAAACACTATTCACCTTTCCCGTGTTCTGAACGGTTGGAAGGGAAAGAATACCGTAGGAATTGTGTTCCTACGAAAATCCTGCACCAAACCTGTGAACCGAACGCAGCCTTAGCTGTTCTTAATCTAATGTCCCTGGTAAAAATGAAGCCATGCCACTATTATAAGCCATGACAAGTTTAGCCAAATGTTTTTGCCTGCAATTGTTTGAGACTCTGATTGTTTCCTCTGTGCCTTTTTGTGCAAACAGGGATATCCAATTCACCTGGTTGCTATTGTGACCTTTTGGTGCACTGCACAAAACTCTTCTTAAAAGAAGTGACTTTTGTGCTGTTTAACTGGAATGTCAGAATGGAACGGTTGGTTCATTTTGGTGGAACTGCACAAAGGGAGATCTGTGTTCCAATCCTCATCATCCATATTGGCGCCATAACCTTCCATTAGGTAAGAATGATATTTAATGCATGTGTTCATCTCTATTTTCCGACTGCCATGAGAAAATAATGATGTTTTTTACTAGTACACTTGTACTCCCTCACTGACAAAACCAATTCTGAATTAGAAGGCCAATCATGTACTTGGTTTCACCAACTGGTGAGGAGAAAGAGATACAGAGCATGAAGAGGAAGAAGAAGAAGAAGAATAAACAGTGCCAAGGCGATCTTGCTGAAGCCAGAGGCTTTAGTCGAGGCCATTCAAGGGCTCTGGCAACGACTACCTTACATGTGAGACGATCCTCCAGGGAGCCCTTCCACTTCTGCTGTCTCACTTAATTAATTAGGAGTACTTAAGTACCACTAATTTATTACTGCCTAATTTTCCTGTTAGAGTTAAACAAATCTTTAGTTGGACCCTATGCTGAATCATGTACGTGTGTATGTTTGTCTATGGAGGTGAATCATGTAGTGGAGCAGGGAGGGAATATTATTAGTGTCATGACATAATAGTGCTATTGTTTTGCATATCAATTTATTGCCATTGGTTCAATGAGGCAATGTTTTGCGTATTGTCCATCATGAATTTGATGCTACTGGTTGAGTAATATGCTAATGTCTTCCTATCCTTTCTCACTAAGCTAATGAAGGTTTCACCTTGTTCCTACTTGTGCAAACAGGGATCATGTTGTGCCAATCATACATTAAATGGAACTACACAAGACAATACAATGAACTGTATCCCAGCCAGTGCTTTAACTCTGCTGGAAGTTCTTGATAATCTTTCGATATAATCTCAGCACTGGTAAACAATAGTGATTTCAACCATACATTTGAAGTGCACAAAAATATATACTATTGTGTGATTCCAGTGAGTGCTTTATCATCTCTTATGGGACTACATGAATAAGCTTTTTTTCTCAGGTTGGTACGGGCCTATGGCCTTCATCCATATTAGTTTGCCATCATCTCTATTTGTATCGTGCTACTGTCATGAGAAACTCTTTTATCTTTGCACGTTAAAGTTTTGCAACCTATGATAAATGGCAATGCTTTAAGTGTTGAGTTGAGCTAATTGGCACTGATTAAATAAACTAATACCTCTCTTTAAGCAAGACTACTATGTTGCTAACTTTACCCATTAAGATAATGAGGGTGCTTCTATTTGTTAGTGTATGTTTCATAAACTAGTCCCACTATTACAGTAATCTCACTCTCTCAATATATGTGCCAACAGGGATGCTCGATTTTGGTGGAACTGCACAAAAACTTTGGGTGCTTCATTGCCTCGACAGCTTCCGTCCTTTCCTGTCAGTCGCTAAACTCCGCATGCTTTCTTCCTTTGCTGTCAGTCACTTGGCTTATCTCGGCTTCCAGTCAAAGGAAATAGTAATTTGTATGCTACCTCACACAGGTTGGTACTGGTCTTTATCCTGATTATTGTGCCTGTCATATGTATTGGTAATTTGGTATTGTGCTACTGTTTGCCGATTTCATAAAGGAGTAATTTGGAGCCTGAACTCGTAGGCAAATCATTACATCGGGTGATTTCAGTAGAACTGCACAAAATGATCAGATGGACAGGTACTTATGCTGTTGCTATGTACTCCAAAGTTCACTCAGACAAGCATCGATGTTGACAAGAAGTGCCTATATTCATTCGAGTATCAACCGGCGTCAACCAATTGTCAAACTCCAAGTGTTAGGAGAGTGAACGCCAAAAATATTGCTTGGTGCATAGCCCAGAAAAACGCAGTCCAGTCTTTGGTCCCAACTTGTGCCTTTTGGTTATCGGCACATATGGTAGCGAACTATATGGCATGGAGTCTAAAGATTCCAGACAAGTTGGTTGACGCGTATATTCATCTGGCACTTAATCAGTCTGCACACCAAGGATGCTCCATTTCAGTTGAACTACACAAAAAATTTGGGTGGTTCATTTTCTCAACCGCCTCCTTTCTCGTCTTCAATGTAGAATTTTGGCGAGATACAGGACCAAGATGACCCAGTAAACTGGTTGGATGAAAGTAGTGGCCAAGTTGCTCAAACCTCCCTCGGCACGAGGCCACTATTTGAGGATAAACCTACAAGCAAAGTTCAGATTGTCTGTGTTGCCTCTTATGTACTCGAAAGTTTACTCGTACAAGAACTAATTTTAGCAAGAAGTACCTCCGATTGAACACCATTTACCAGTCTATACCCTAGGTAATTAAAGTTCGTCCATGGATCATATTGGTTGTGATCTCAATCATTTGGATGCATAAACATATTGAACATGTGTATATTTGAATCTTTTTGTAAATTATGTATGAATATTGTCGTGTGATCTATCAATCATTTGGATGCATAGATATGTTGAGCTTGTGTATATATGAATCTTTCGAGTTGTTGATTGTGAATGTTGGCTATGGATATGAACGTGTCCTGTGAACCTGAGTTTGATATGAATGTTTACCTTTTCTGTTGTATTTGTGTGTGAACTTGTTAGTATGCCTACTGTGGGGTATAAAACGCAGGTCTCTTATAAAAGTAATGACGTGTCCAATTTATGTTTTCCCTTCTAACCACATTATATATATTTATATTATTACTATTATCGTATATTTTATAGAGACTTATATATACATTATAAAAACATCCCAACTTATAAAAGTAAATGTTTAACGGAAGTTCGCAAGGAAAATCCTGGTTGTTTTTGACTCACAGGCAAGGAAAATCCTGGAGATTGCGTACAAAAGCTTGCGAAGATTTTAAGGACCAATTTAATAATAATGCGCTCATTTTTATTTTGAGCAATAACTCACTAATTTCTTAATTATATATATACTGTGCCTCTCCAGTTTATTCTTTGATATTAATTGCTCCTTCTAACATAACATTATACTCCCTCCGTCTGAAAATACTTGTCATCAAAATGGACAAAAAGGGATGTATCTAAAACGAAAATACATCTAGATACATCCCTTTTATCCATTTTGATGACAAGTATTTCCGGACGGAGGGAGTATATATAACGAGCCCACCTAATACGTGTATTTCAAGGAAGTGCAAATGGGCTGGGATTTCTTAGAAAATATAAATGGGCCTGATTGACGCGAAATATTTTGTTCACCCAGCCCAGCAAATGGACTGTACATTCTAGAAAACATGGGTTAAATATATGCCACATTTTTGCAGACTGACATGTGGGCCAATAGGTCGAAGCCTACGCAGGGCATTGTCAACTTGGTCAACAAATGATTGTGTCATCCACAGCCATTGGATTTATATCCAACGGCCGGCATGCACCTTCAATCTCCCGTCTTCTTCCTCCAGCGTCGCCAGGACTGCCTGGTCCGGCCTCCGGCAGCTAGCGGCTCTGCTTAGCACGCATCGCTATGAAGCGCTACCCCACCGCCGGCCAGGCTATCCCTCCACCCCTCGACACCTCTTGTTATTCTCCACAAACTGCAGCCCCACGCTGCAACAGAACCAGATATAACCCTTTTCCTCCTCTCAATCTGCGACTCCACTGTTGCGTTTTCCCATCTTTGAGTCGTTCCCGTCCAGGGCCTTGCCGTCGTCCACCGCCTCGCTGCATTCGGTGCGGCGTGGTCAACAAACGAGAGTCATTGGAAGAGGACTTTACGTGGAGAGCCTGACGGCTGGGACCCACGAGGTCCATGGTCGCACGCAAGGAAAGTTCCTCCTTATTAAGTTGGAAAAAAATGTTTCCTCCACCTGACAGCTGGGACCCACCGGCTGTATCTTCGCACGGAAGGAAGTGCCTCCTTGTTTTGCGAAAAAAATTTATTCATCCCGTTGACAGCTGGGACCCGTCAGATTTGGTGACTGACTTGTGGGCCTACTAAGCGGACGTGTACGCACGGCTTTGTCAACTTAATCAACAAACGATTCTAGCAGCTGGACCGTTGGATGTTAATCCAACAACCGTGCTCCTTCTTCAACCTCTGTTCTTGCTCCTGTCTCCCGTGGGCGGCACCGCGGCTGTGCTGTCGCGCACCCGAACCAATGAAGTTTCCCACTCCTCTCCATCTGTGACTCCACTGCAGCTTAATAAATAGTAACGTCTTCGGTTTTAGCCCAGTTTTCCGTAGATTAACCGGAAATTATCTTCTTCTTAATTAATCGACGAGGCAGTTCTTTTGCCTCCGTTTTGAAAAAAAAATAGTAACTTCTAACTGAGCCAGTTAGTTAGATGCGTACACTTGGTGTAGTAGGATCTTTATTTAGTTTAATGCATACACTTGTTCTTTTTTGGTAGCCCTTTTGTAATGATGGCTGATGTTTGGTTTGGAAGAGAGAGCTGCGTCTTCACTCTTCTGGCCTTCTTACTGCTTCTGTTGCACCCCCAGCCCTGGTTGCTGCTGCTGCTATTTTCAATGTATAATCAGTAGTATATTTCGTCTGTTGGTTGAATAAATGTGTTGTTAGAACGACAAACACAATGTTTTGGAATTCGTTGCACGGTTCGATCCTTTAGTGCCCCGTACCGTACGTAGCGCATACTATTTATCGTACGGAACACATTTTTTTTTTGAAACTCGGAACACATTTTCCACTTGTTGATAACATGCAGCCCACTGATGAAGGCCCAATAGAGAAGCCCATAATTAACTGGAAGGGAGGCTCTCACATGAATCTGGCCCAGGTACATGCTCATGATCCTCTAAACATAAATAAGTAAATAAATAAATAAAGCTAAATGCTCATGCACCAGTTCTTTTGGGAAATAGGTAGCCCAGTATTTCTTTTTGAAGAATACCCAAGCTAGGCCTATTTGTTTTCTCCGAATTACTGGGCTGCAAATCTTTCAAGACGAGGAGGGATGCATTCCGGCCTGGCTTAAGAGTATGGTCAATGTCTGTTAAAAGTAATATCAAAAGGGGTTGAAAATTCCAAAAAAATTATTGTTTTTACCATAAAACAGTAGGGTAAAACCCTATTGTGTGTCATTTTCATTCTAATGGATAAAAGTGCATAGTACAATGGTTGTTGGGATATAAGTTTCTTTTTTTGTTTTTGTTCTTAATTGATATCTTATACGTATTTCATTGGATTTAACATGACATAGTACTATATTATTTTTAAATTTGTTTTAGTATGGCTATTAATTTTTGGATTAAGAATATTTCGTTCCCCAGCAAAAAAAATTGCGAATTTTCAAAATTTCTCACATATTTAGTTAATTTTTTGACCCTGGTACTGACCAGAAAATGGCAGCAATTCTAAAAATGGAAAGGGCTGCAATAAATTCCATATGAATTAGAAAATGAGTAAAAATTATAAAAATAATAGCAAAAGGGCTGTACATGCCACATATTTCGAGGCTGACTTGTTTACGCAAGGCTTTGTCAGTGAACACACGATTCTAGCAGCAGTTAGTGTTAGATGTCCATCCAACGGCCGATGTGCTTCTTCAATCTCTCATCTTCCTGCTCCAGCCGCCTAAACTAGCGCCGGCGGGACTGCCTGCTCCCTCCTCTTGTGGCCCACTGTGATGCCGCGCAGGCTTCCACGGCCCACCCTACTCCCTCCGCTGGCATGGCCGCACGCAATCAACTGCCTCCTTATTACGCGATAAAAAATGATTCCTCCCACTGATATCTGGGGCGCACCGGTTGGGAGGCTGACCTGTGTGCCTACTAAGTTGACGCGTACGCAGGGCTTGTCAACTTAGTCAACAAACGATTCTAGCAGCACTAACCATTGGATTTGAATCGAATGGTCCTGCTGCTTCTTCAATCGCTGCTCTTCTTGCACCAGCCGCCCAAACCAGCGCCGGGGAGATCGCCTGCTCCTGCCTCCAGTGGCCGGCTATGCTGCCGATGAGGCCTCATCGCCCCCTACTACTCCCATCGCTAGCCAGGCCCTGCGGCGACGGCAGCCTCACACCGCAGCCGAACCAGTGAACCCTCGTACTCCTCTCCGCGTGGGCATCCGCTGCCGCATCTTCCCCGGCTCCGTGTCGTCCCCTTCCTAGGCCTCGCCATCGTCCACTGCCTTGGTGCTCTCGGCGCGGCGTGGTCAACGTGGTCAATGACATTCCATCAGAAGAGTACTGTATGTGGAGAGGCTGACAGCTGGGTCCATGGCCATAGCCCAGTTTTTTGTGATTTGCCAAGTAAGTCGCTTTGTCAGGCCTATTGGGCTACAAATCTTTCAAGACGAGGAGAGCTTTCATTCGGCTGGCCGACAAAATGGCCCATCAGTAATGAGAAATGGGTTGTACATTTTTAAAACACATCAAACCGGCAATTAGTTTCAAATATCTTTTTTTCATTTCGAGATTTGAAATTACATTAATTTTTATGCGTGGAGAATTTGTTGGATTTTATATTGATATACATTTCTTTTTAAAATCAGTTTGAATGTGAGTCGAAATTTCGGGATTAAAAACAGTTCGGACCGCACCGAAATATGCAAAATTTCGTATAATTTTTTAACTGTGGCCACAATATGGGCTGTAATGCTAACAAAAAGAATATGGGCTCCTAAAAAACCTTAATAATTAGCAAATGGGATGTAAATTATTAGAAATAATGGCAGATGGGTTGTATGCTGTTTTCCACAGATTAGAGGCTTTCCTTAAAAAAAGGTTGACGCACAAGCAGTGACTGTTGGATGGCCATCAAACGGCCGTCGTGCTTCTTCAATCTCTGCTCTTCCTGCTCTAGCCGCTCAAACAGGCGCCGGCGGGACTGCATGCTCCCTCCTCCCCGCGGCCAGCTCTGCTACCGCGCAGGCCTCACCTGTAACACCCCGGATATGATTTACCTAATATGTAATCCAACTCTTGCCGTTTCCGGCGTTAAGTTATTTTATTTCCTCGGGTTCGGGTCTTTGTCTCCGTGTATTGTTGTCATTTTCATGCATCTCATATCATGTCATCATGTGCATTGCATTTGCATACGTGTTCGTCTCATGCATTCGAGCATTTTCCCCGTTGTCCGTTTTGCATTCTGGCGCTCCGTTCTCCTCCGGTGGTCATTTCTACCTTTCTTTCGTGTGTGGGGATTAAACATTTCCGGATTGGACCGAGACTTGCCAAGTGGCCTTGGTTTACTACCGGTAGACCGCCTGTCATGTTTCGTACCATTTGGACTTCGTTTGAATGTTCCAACGGTTAACCGAGGGACCGAAAAGGCCTCGTGTGTGTTGCAGCCCAACACCCCTCCATTTTGGCCCAAAACCCACCAAAACCCTCTCCATCATCTAGAGCGTTCGATCACGATTGCATGGCCGAAAATCGCACCTCATTTGGACACTCCTAGCTCCCTCTATGCCTATATATACACCCCCCTCCGAAATCCGCGGTTCCACTCTCCCCCTAACCCTAGATCCATCCTCCACCGCCGCCGGACATGTCCGACCCCCACCAGACAAACCGCCGCCGCCAACCGGGGCGCGCCATGTGGCAGCGGGCGCCCCACTTCGCCGCCGCCAACGACGCGGGCCCGCAGGCCCA
>NC_041386.1:59957214-59966765 GCF_002162155.2 Triticum dicoccoides | reverse complement strand
CGTTCGTCCGCCGCCGCCCTCGCCTCAAGTCCGGCGGATCCGGGCCGCCGCACCGGCTCCGGCGATCGCCGCGCCCCGCCGCCTCTCCACCGGCCGGTGCAGCTCCGGCCGAGCGCCACCCGCAGCTCCGTCCTCGCCCACTGCCACCGTCGTCTACAGTAATTCCGGCGAGATTCGCCGCCGCCTCAGGAAGCGTGCGGATCTGGATCTGAGGATATTTCTCGGTTGACTTTTTGCCGAAACCCTAATCATTTTGCTATTTTCATCATGTTGTATCTCCGCATTCGTAGCTCCGTTTTGGGCATATAGCATATCAAAATGTTCGTCTCAGAGAGCACATCATTTCATCTCACTACATCATTTTCATTTGAGTTCATATTGATTCCCGAAATGCTGTTGGAAGAATGTTATTTGAGATAATTGTCGGATCTGCTGCTCCAATTAGATATTTGTCATTTTTGCCATGATTAATGTGTGCATGATATGCCCCTGAGCTCTACATGAGTTTTGTTATATGTTTTGCCATCTTTCCAGAGGTGCAACCCATGTATTTTTGTGATGTGTGTGGTGACTAGCACAAGCTTGCAAAGTGGTGCAATCGTTAATGCTGATTTCAGGGACTTAGTAATTCCACTAAGTCCTTGATCTGTTTATCTCAATATGCCATATGTTCATGTTGTTTCCTAGTGATCCATGCCTCTTTTGAGTATGATCAGTAAGGATGTTTTGTTAATCTTGTAGTGCTCTATCCATCCATGTCTTTGTTTGCAATTATGGAGCACCCTAGCTTGACTCAATCGAGCTCTACTTTTGCTATTTCGTAAATCTGGGCAGATTGTCTACTTGTTATCGATTTTGCCAAGGATGTTGTAGTTGATCCGTGCATGCTATGTTATTGTTCTTGCCATGTCTAGCTTGTATAATGTGTATTCTTGATGGGTGTAGGCTTAGATTGTCATGACATGCTCTGTAGTGAGTGCATCGAGCTCGTAAACATGCCTACGTGATATCTGATTTGCATGCTCTAGTTTTTCACTAAGTCTGTGATCTGATTATGTTTTTGCCATGTTCACATGCTTGCAAATGTATTTTCTGATCCCTTTTGGCTCAAGGTCACTAGGGACTTTTGTTAAGCTCTTTGAGTAGCTCCATGCCATGCTTTACTTTGCCATGTTCAGGTCCTGTAGACTTTAGTTTTCATGCTCCAAAGTGTGCTACATGATCTGAAATTCCAGACAAGTGTTAATTTCACTAAGTCTGAGATCTGTTTACCAAATGCATTTTTGCCATGCTTGTTTGAACTTGTTAATGGATGAATTGGCCGTAGCTCAGTGTTCATCTTTTATTAAGCATCATGAGTGGATCTATGCCATGTATTTTGTTGTCATGTTTGAGTGTTGTAGCATATTCATCTTGTTGCATTTAGATGGCTACTTGCTGTTTATCACAGACCGGTGCCATATTTGAATTGCTTGCCATTTCCAAACCGTAACTCCAATTCCGGCGTTCTTTATATCGTTTTCAAGCGACCTAATCTCACATTTCCAGTGGCACACTTGGATTTCTAAGTTGAGTCCAGGTTCATTCATTCCTTGTCAAATCTTGCATATGCATCACATATCGCATCCCGCATAGCATACCATGTTTGCATCATATTGTTTGAGCTTTGCACGTGGTTGATTGTGTCCTTGTTGCTTGTTTGTCTTGTTTGGGTAGAGCCGGGAGACGAGTTCGCTAACGAGGAGCCCGTTGAGTTTGCTTTCGAGGACCCAGTCAACTCTGACAACTTTGCAGGCAAGATGATCATACCCTCGAAATCACTACTATCTTTGCTTTGCTAGATGCTCGCTCTTTTGCTATGCCTATGCTACGATGCCTACCACTTGCTTACCATGCCTCCCAAATTGTCTTGTCAAACCTCTAACCCACCATGTCCTAGCAAACCGTTGATTGGCTATGTTACCGCTTTGCTCAGCCCCTCTTATAGCGTTGCTAGTTGCAGGTGAAGATTGGAGACCGTTCCTTGTTGGAACATTATTTACTTGTTGGGATATCATTATATTGCCTTGTTATCTTAATGCATCTATATACTTGGTAAAGGGTGGAAGGCTCGGCCTCTCGCCTAGTGTTTTGTTCCACTCTTGCCGCCCTAGTTTCCGTCATATCGGTGTTATGTTCCCGGATTTTGCGTTCCTTACGCGGTTGGGTGATAATGGGAACCCCTTGATAGTTCACCTTGATTAAAGCTTTTCCAGCAATGCCCAACCTTGGTTTTACCATTTGCCACCTAGCCTCTTTTTCCCTTGGGTTTCCGGAGCCCGAGGGTCATCTTATTTTAAACCCCCCCCGGGCCAGTGCTCCTCTGAGTGTTGGTCCACCTATCAGCTGTCGGTGGCCACCAGGGGCAACTCTGGGCTGGCCTACCCGTACCTAAGACAATCTGAGTGTGCCTTGAGAACGAGATATGTGCAGCTCCTATCGGGATTTGTCGGCACATTCGGGCGGTGTTGCTGGATTTGTTTTAACTTGTCGAAGTGTCTTGTAGAACCGGGATACCAAGTCTGATCGGAATGTCTCAGGAGGAGGTCTATTCCTGCATTGATCGTGAGAGATTGTCATGGGCTAAGTTGGGACTCCCCTGCAGGGATCTGAACTTTTGAAAGCCGTGCCCACGGTTATGGGCAGATGGGAATTTGTTAATGTCTGGTTGTAGATAACTTGAACCTTAACTTAATTAAAATGAATCAACTGTGTGAGTTACCGTGATGGTCTCTTCTCGGCGGAGTCCGGGAAGTGAACATGGTGTTGGAGTAATGCTTGCCACGGGTTGCCCTCTAGTTACTCGTTCGCGCTTTGCCCTCTCTTCCCGCTCTCTTTTGCGAACAGGTTAGCCACCTTATTTGCTAGTCGCTTGCTGCAGCTCCACATATTTACCTTGCCTTACCTATAAGCTTAAATAGTCTTGATCGCGAGGGTGTGAGATTGCTGAGTCCCTGTGGCTCACAGATTACTTCCAAACCAGATGCAGGGCCTGACGATTCCATTCCAGATGACGCGCTTGAGCTCAAGTGGGAGTTCGACGAGGACTCACGCTGATACTACGTGTCTTTCCCTGATGATCAGTAGTGGTGCCAAGTTGGGGTGATCGGGACCGTGTCGCATGTTGGGTTAATCTTTTATTTTGGCGCCGTAGTCGGGCCATGAGTGTTTGAATGTTGTAATGCTATTTATGTACTTTGATTGACGTGGCGAGTGTAAGCCAACTATGTATCTCCCCTTTTATTATCTATATTACATGGGATGTTGTGAAGATTGCCTAACTTGCGACATTGCTTTCAATGCGGTTATGCCTCTAAGTCGTGCCTCGACACGTAGGAGATATAGCCGCATCGAGGGCGTTACAAGTTGGTAATCAGAGCCTTCCCCGACCTTAGGAGCCCCCATTGCTTGATCGTTTTTAGTAGTCGTTGTTGAGTCTAGAAAAATGTTTTGAGTCATTTAGGAATTATATATCAGAGAGTTTAGGAATTCTTTTTACTCCCCAGTCTCCTCATCGCTCTGGTAAGGCATCCTGACGTAGAGTTTTGACTCTTCTCTTCTCAAATTTCACTAAAAAAATTAGGATCACGCGGGTATCTTGGAATCGTTCCGATGGTTTTGTGACGAGAACATTGTTCTTGGTGCCTCCTGTCTTTAGGGGTTGTGGCAGTGTCCCAGGGAGTTGAGCTCTGAGGTGTTGTCGTCACAATTTTATCGTTGCAGTTCTAGAATACCTGAGTTTAGTACGCCGACATCGAAAATCTCTTTTATGCAGTTCGTTGGTGAGATAACCTCGACACCACCCAGTACTGGGGTGGGAGTTCGGGAGTATCGCCATAACTTGTATAACGGATGCTTTTCGAAGGTTGAGGGAGATGGTTTCCGAAGTTTTCTCGGTTATGTGTTGAAGGATGGATACAGCTGGACGTAGGATTTGCTAGATTTGGGTGAGATATTATGCTTCCCCTGTATCCCCAACACCTGATTGCATAACCGGAAAGGTTCGGGAGTTTCATAGGTGGGAATTCTTGTAGCTCTAGTTCTTCTTCCACGGATATTTGGTTTGAGATTGGGATTTCTTACCGAGTATTCGTTCTTGATCCGTACCTTGTTGATTTATTCCTCTACCTAAATTCTAAGTGGCTTCTCAATTTATGGATATGTGACCATTTCAAGTGGAATGCATTCGTTCTTATGTTCGGATGTGAAGACTTCATGTTGCAATTTCAACCCGTTTGATTCAGCTTCATATTATCTGTCAATGTGCTAACGGTTGTCACCCTCTTCAGGATGGCTCCCGCTAAGAGCACCAATCAGAATCAGAATCAGGATCCGCCACCACCTCCACCTCCTCCGGAGGCATGGCAAGCTGTGATGGCCGCAACCAATGCAAACACGCAGTTGATCATGCAAATTCTTCAAGAGCGCAATCAAGCGAACCAAGGCAACCAAGGCAACAATCAGAATCACTTTGCTACACTCAACCAGTTCCTTGCTAACGGGCCAGAGACTTTCAGCAATTGTGTTGAGGCAATTGATGCTGACGATTGGCTCGTGGATCTGTGCAAGCATTTCGAGTGCAGTAACGTCAGGCCTGAGGACTTTGTCAAGTTCGCTTCCTTCCAACTCAAAGACCAAGCTGCAGAATGGTTCCAGTAGTACAAGGATTCCAAAGGAGGCCGTGTGATTACCTGGGATGAATTCCGTCAAGACTTCAAAGCTCATCATATCCCTCAGAGCATGGTTGAAAGCAAGCGTGAGGAATTCCGCAACTTGAAGCAAGGCTCTTTGTCTGTCTATGACTACAACAAGTTGTTTCAGAAGCTCGCCCGCTTTGCTAAGCAGGACGTCCTTGACGAGAAGAGCATGATATACCAGTTCAGGGGTGATCTCAGAGAAGAAATCCATCTAGCTCTTGTTCTCTTTGAGCCCTTGAGGTACGATGAGTTCTACAACATGGCATTGAAGCAAGAGGCTGCTCAACTAAGGTGTGATGCTTCCAAGAAGCGAGTCAGAGACACTACTCCTTCTTCCTCTACTCAAGTGGCCAAGCAGCAGAAGTATTGGCTTCCTCCTCCTCCATTCCATCAGCCGTATCAGCAGAAGAGCAAAGGTGGCAGTGGATCTTCCCACCCACCCAACCCTGGCTTTCAGAACAAGACTTCATCTCAAGCTCCAAGATCGAGTGCTCCGTATCACCGTCCGCTTTCAGAGGTCACGTGCAACAAGTGCCAACAGAAGGGTCACTATGCCAACAAATGCTTCAATCAGAGGCGTCTTCCTCCTCCTCCTGTGAGATCGGCAAGTACAGCTATGGTCAAGCATAACCCCAAGCACGCCAAGGTTAACTTGATGAACGCAGCTCAGGCAGAGGACTCGTCAGATGTCATCATGGGTAACCTTCCTGTTAACGATATTCCAGCTAAAGTTCTTTTTGACACTGGTGCATCGCATTGTTTCATCTCGAGACCGTTTACATCTAAGCATGGTTTGGCTTTGCAAATTTTGCCTAGTCCATTAGCAGTTGTCTCTCCCGGTAGGCGCATGCATGCTAACTCCATTGCTCCGGATGTTACTATCACTTTGGGTGACTGCAAATTTCTATCTTCTCCTACGGTTCTTGGTGACTCGGATATTGATCTTATTCTCAGAATGGATTGGCTTTCTAAGCACAAGGCGCATCTTGATTGTGCTGCCAGGCAGATTCAATTGACTCATTCGTCTGAGGATGTAATTGTTTTTGCCAATCGTGATGATACCATCCGTCTGTTTTCTCTCAATGAGAAGGGTGAACTGGATGCTATCTCGCGGATTCCAGTCGTTTGCGAATATCAAGATGTCTTTCCAGAAGAGCTTCCAAGAATGCCTCCGCACCGGCCAGTTGAATTCGTCATCGATCTTGAGCCTAGCACGGAACCAGTGTGCAAGCGTCCTTACAAGCTTGGACCTGAAGAGTTGAAGGAGCTGAAGAAGCAACTCGATATTCAAGAGAGAATGGGTCTCATCCGACCTAGTTCTTCTCCGTGGGGTTGTGGTGTTCTTTTTGTGAAGAAGAAGGATGGAACAGACCGACTTTGTGTTGATTACCGTCCATTGAACAAGAAGACTATCAAGAACAAATACCCACTTCCCAACATCAATGAGCTGTTCGAACAACTCAAAGGTGCCCAAGTATTCTCCAAGCTTGATCTCCGTATGGGTTATCATTAGATTTGAATCCGTGAGCAAGATATTCCCAAGACGGCTTTCAGGACAAGCTATGGTTCATATGAATACACTGTCATGTCTTTTGGCCTCGTCAACGCTCCTCCGACTTTCTCTCGCATGATGAACTTCATCTTCAACGCCTACACCAATGACTTCGTTTTGGTCTATCTCGACGACATTCTAGTCTTTTCGAAGAACAAGGAAGATCATGCCAAGCACTTGCATTTGGTGCTCGATAAGCTCAGGGAACACCAGTTCTACGCCAAGTTCTCCAAGTGCGAATTTTGGCTCGATGAGGTTCTCTATCTTGGTCATATCATCTCTGCCAAGGGCATTGCGGTGAATCCTGAGAAGGTGTCTGCAATTGTGAATTGGGAACCACCTCAGAACGTGAAGCAACTTTGTAGCTTCCTCGGTCTCGCAAGCTACTGTCGAAGATTCATTGAAAACTTTTCTAAGATCGTGAAGCCTCTCTCAAATCTTCTCCAGAAGCACGTCAAGTACATTTGTTCTCCGAAATGTGACATCGCTTTCAACACTTTGAAAGAGAAATTGGTCACTGCTCCAGTTCTGACTCCTCCTGATTAATCCAAACCGTACGAGGTCTTTTGTGATGCCTCTCTCCAAGGTCTCGGCGCAGTGTTGGTGCAAGAGAAGAAAGTTGTGCCTTATACCTCTCGCCAGTTGACGCCCAATGAGAAGAACTACCCCACTCATGACCTCGAGTTGGCGGCAATTTTGCATGCTCTTTTGACTTGGAGACATCTCTTATTGGGAAGGAAAGTGGACATCTTCACTGACCACAAGAGTCTCAAGTACATCTTCACTCAGCCTAATCTCAACCTCAGGCAGACTCGATGGGTCGAAATGATTCAAGAGTATAATCCGAGTATCGAGTATACTCCAGGCAAGGCCAATGTGATTGCTGATGCTTTGAGCAGGAAGGCTTATTGCGACAGTTTATTCTCAAGCCTTATCAACCCGAGCTTTGTGAAGCTTTTCGCAAACTTAATCTACAAGTTGTTCCTCAAGGTTTCCTCGCCAACCTTCAAGTCTCTCCTACCTTGGAAGACCAGATTCGCCAAGCTCAGCTTCTTGATGCTATGGTGAATAAGGTGAAGATTGGGATTGCCAAGAGTCAACCCAAGTACAAGTGCTACCGCCTTGATGACAAGGATACTCTCTTCTTCGAGGATCGTATTGTTGTGCCCAACGGTGACCTTCGTAAAGTGATCATGAACGAGGCTCACAATTCTCTCCTCTCCATCCACCCTGGGAGCACGAAGATGTATCAGGACCTCAAACAGGCTTATTGGTGGACTCGAATGAAGCGCGAGATTGCTCAGTTCGTGAATGAATGTGATGTCTGCAGAAGAGTGAAGGCAGAACACCAAAGGCCAGCTGGACTCCTCCAACCTCTTGCCATTCCAGAATGGAAGTTTGACCACATTGAGATGGACTTCGTGACTGGGTTTCCAAAGTCCAAATGTGGCAATGATGCTATATTCGTTGTCATCGACAAACTCACTGAAGTGGCTCACTTTCTGCCTATCAAAGAGTCAATCACTACAGCTCAATTGGCGGAACTCTATACCTCTCGGATTGTCTCTCTGCACGGTATTCCACAAGTGATCTCTTCAGACCGTGGCAGCATCTTTACCTCCAAGTTTTGGGATTCTTTTCAGAAGGCCATGGGCACCAACATCCGCTTCAGCACAGCTTTCCATCCTCAAACTAGCGGTCAAGTCGAGCGTGTCAATCAGATTCTTGAAGATATGCTCAGGGCTTATGTGATCTCCTTCGGCATGAAGTGGGAGGATTGTCTTCCTTATGCTGAATTCTCCTACAACAACAGTTTTCAAGCAAGTTCGGGCAAGGCCCCATTTGAAATTCTGTATGGAAGGAAGTGTCGTACCCCTCTCAACTGGTCTGAAACCGGTGAATGTCAACTTCTGGGAAATGACTTAATCACAGAGGCAGAGGAAATGTGCAAAGTCATTCGAGATAACCTCAAAGCAGCCCAATCCCGCCAGAAGAGCTACTATGATAGTAAGCACCGTGATTTGGCTTTCGATATTGGAGATCATGTTTACCTCCGCGTCTCTCCAATGAAAGGTACTCGTCGCTTCGGTATCAAAGGGAAGCTTGCCCCCAGATACGTGGGACCTTTCAAGATCGTCAGCAAGAGAGGCGATCTCGCCTATCAACTCGAGCTTCCTTCAAACTTTGCAAATGTGCATGACGTGTTCCATGTCTCTCAGCTTCGAAAGTGCTTCAAGACTCCTGACCGCACCGTCAACTTCGAAGACATTGAGCTCCAAGAATATCTCTCTTATCGTGAGCACCCCGTTGCTATTCTTGAAGAGACTGAACGCAAGACTCGCAACAAGTCCATCAAATTCCTCAAAGTTAAGTGGTCACACCATTCCGACCGTGAAGCTACCTGGGAACGCTAGGATCACCTTCGTTCTGAGTACCCGGCGTTCTTTCAGTCCTAGATCTCGCGACGAGATCCTCTCGTAGTGGTGGAGTGTTGTAACACCCCGGATATGATTTACCTAATATGTAATCCAACTCTTGTCGTTTCCGGTGTTAAGTTATTTTATTTCCTCGGGTTCGGGTCTTTGTCTCCGCGTGTTTTTGTCATTGTCATGCATCTCATATCATGTCATCATGTGCATTGCATTTGCATACGTGTTCGTCTCATGCATTCGAGCATTTTCCCCGTTGTCCGTTTTGCATTCCGGCGCTCCGTTCTCCTCCGGTGGTCATTTCTACCTTTCTTTCGTGTGTGGGGATTAAACATTTCCGGATTGGACCGAGACTTGCCAAGCGGCCTTGGTTTACTACCGGTAGACCGCCTGTCAAGTTTCGTACCATTTGGACTTCGTTTGATGCTCCAACGGTTAACCGAGGGACCGAAAAGGCCTTGTGTGTGTTTCAGCCCAACACCCCTCCATTTTGGGCCAAAACCCACCAAAACCCTCTCCATCATCTAGAGCGTTCGATCATGATCGCGTCGCCGAAAACCGCACCTCATTTGGACACTCCTAGCTCCCTCTATGCCTATATATACACCCCCCCTCCGAAATTCGCGGTTCCACTCTCCCCCTAACCCTAGATCCATCCTCCACCGCCGCCGGACACGTCCGACCCACCAGACAAACCTCCGCCGCCAACCGGGGCGCGCCACATGGCAGCGGGCGCCCCACTTCGCCGCCGCCACCGACACGGGCCCGCAGGCCCAGCGTCGGCCCTCCCCGCCGCCCGACCGGGCCTCTCCACCGCGTCGCCTCCCCGACCGG
>NC_041386.1:59934337-59956781 GCF_002162155.2 Triticum dicoccoides | reverse complement strand
ACCTCCCCGACCGGGCCTCTCCATCGTGTCGCCTCCCTGCCGGCGTTCGTCCGCCGCCGCCCTCGCCTCAAGTCCGGCGGATTCGGGCCGCCGCACCGGCTCCGGCGTTCGCCGCGCCCCGCCGCCTCTCCACCGGCCGGTGCAGCTCCGGCCGAGCGCCGCCCGCCGCCATCCACCGCCCGCAGCTCCGCCCTCGCCCGCCGCCGCCGTCATCTATAGTAATTCCAGCTGGATCCACCGCCGCCTCGGGAAGCGTGCGGATCTGGATCTGAGGATATTTCTCGGTTGACTTTTTGCCGAAACCCTAATCATTTTGCTATTTTCATCATGTTGTATCTCCGCATCCATAGCTCCGTTTTGGGCATATAGCATATCAAAATGTTCGCCTCAGAGAGCACATAATTTCATCTCATTGCATCATTTTCATTTGAGTTCATCTTGATGCCCAAAATTCTGTTGGAAGAATGCTATTTGAGATAATTGTCGGATCTGCTGCTCCAATTAGATATTTGTCATTTTTGCCATGATTAATGTGTGCATGATATGCCCCTGAGCTCTACATGAGTTTTGTTATATGTTTTGCCATCTTTCCAGAGGTTCAACCCATGTATTTTTGTGATGTGTGTGGTGACTAGCACAAGCTTGCAAAGTGGTGCAATCGTTTATCTCAATATGACATATGTTCATGTTGTTTCCTAGTGATCTGTGCCTCTTTTGAAGATGATCAGTAAGGATGTTTTGTTAATCTTGTAGTGCTCTATCCATCCATGTCTTTGTTTGAAATTATTGAGCACCCTAGCTTGACTCAATCGAACTCTACTTTTGCTATTTTGTAAATCTGGGCAGATTGTCTACTTGTTAGCGATTTTGCCGAGGATGTTGTAGTTGATCCGTGCATGCTATGTTATTGTTCTTGCCATGTCTAGCTTGTATAATGTGTATTCTTGATGGGTGTAGGCTTAGATTGTCATGACATGCTCTGTAGTGAGTGCATCGAGCTCGTAAACATGCCTACGTGATATCTGATTTGCATGCTCCAGTTTTTCACTAAGTCTGTGATCTGATTATGTTTTTGCCATGTTCACATGCTCGCAAATGTATTTTCTAATCCCCTTTGGCTCAAGGTCACTAAGGGACTTTTGTTAAGCTCTTTGAGTAGCTCCATGCCATGCTTTACTTTGCCATGTTCAGGTCCTGTAGACTTTAGTTTTCATGCTCCAAAGTGTGCTACATGATCTGAAATTCCAGACAAGTGTTAATTTCACTAAGTCTGAGATCTGTTTACCAAATGCATTTTTGCCATGCTTGTTTGTACCTGTTAGTGGATGAATTGGCCGTAGCTCAGTGTTCATCTTTTGTTAAGAATCATGAGTGGATACCTGCCATGTATTTTGTTGTCGTGTTTGAGTGTTGTAGCATGTTCATCTTGTTGCATTTAGATGGCTACTTGCTGTTTACCGCAGACCGGTGCCATATTTGAATTGCTTGCCATTTCCAAACCGTAACTCCGATTCCGGCGTTCTTTATATCGTTTTCAAGCGATTTCATCTCACCTTTCCAGTGGCACACTTGGATATCCAAGTTGAGGCCAGGTTCATTCATTCCTTGTCAAATCTTGCATATGCATCACATATCGCATCCCGCATAGCATACCATGTTTGCATCATATTGTTTGAGCTTTGCACGTGGTTGATTGTGTCCTTGTTGCTTGTTTGTCTTGTTTGGGTAGAGCCGGGAGACGAGTTCGCTAACAAGGAGCTTGTTGAGTTTGCTTTCGAGGACCCAGTCAACTCTGGCAACTTTGCAGGCAAGATGATCATACCCTCAAAATCACTACTATCTTTGCTTTGCTAGATGCTTGCTCTTTTGCTATGCCTATGCTACAATGCCTACCACTTGCTTATCATGCCTCCCAAATTGTCATGTCAAACCTCTAATCCACCATGTCCTAGCAAACCGTTGATTGGCTATGTTACCGCTTTGCTCAGCCCCTCTTATAGCGTTGCTAGTTGCAGGTGAAGATTGGAGACCGTTCCTTGTTGAAACATTATTTACTTGTTGGGATATCATTATATTGCCTTGTTATATTAATGCATCTATATACTTGGTGAAGGGTGGAAGGCTCGGCCTCTCGCCTAGTGTTTTGTTCCACTCTTGCCGCCCTAGTTTCTGTCATATCGGTGTTATGTTCCCGGATTTTGCGTTCCTTACGCGGTTGGGTGATAATGGGAACCCCTTGATAGTTCGCCTTGATTAAAGCTTTTCCAGCAATGCCCAACCTTGGTTTTACCATTTGCCACCTAGCCTCTTTTTCCCTTGGGTTTCCGGAGCCCGAGGGTCATCTTATTTTAACCCCCCCCCCCCGGGCCAGTGCTCCTCTGAGTGTTGGTCCACCTGTCAGCTGCCGGTGGCCACCAGGGGCAACTCTGGGCTGGCCTACCCGTACCTAAGACAATCTGAGTGTGCCCTGAGAACGAGATATGTGCAGCTCCTATCGGGATTTGTCGGCACATTCGGGCGGTGTTGCTGGATTTGTTTTAACTTGTCGAAGTGTCTTGTAGAACCGGGATACCGAATCTGATCGGAATGTCTCGAGAGGAGGTCTATTCCTTCGTTGACCGTGAGAGCTTGTCATGGGCTAAGTTGGGACTCCCCTGCAGGGATTTGAACTTTCGAAAGCCGTGCCCGCGGTTATGGGCAGATGGGAATTTGTTAATGTCTGGTTGTAGATAACTTGAACCTTAACTTAATTAAAATGAATCAACTTTGTGAGTTACCGTGATGGTCTCTTCTCGGCGGAGTCCGGGAAGTGAACACGGTGTTGGAGTAATACTTGCCGCAGGTTGCCCTCTAGTTACTCGTTCGCGCTTTGCCCTCACTTCCCGCTCTCTTTTGCGAACAGGTTAGCCACCTTATTTGCTAGTCGCTTGCTGCAGCTCCACATATTTACCTTGCCTTACCTATAAGCTTAAATAGTCTTGATCGCGAGGGTGCGAGATTGCTGAGTCCCTGTGGCTCACAGATTACTTCCAAACCAGATGCAGGGCCTGACGATTCCGTTCCAGATGACGCGCTTGAGCTGAAGTGGCAGTTCGACGAGGACTCACGCCGATACTATGTGTCTTTCCCTGATGATCAGTAGTGGTGCCCAGTTGGGTGATCGGGACCGTGTCGCATGTTGGGTTGATCTTTTATTTTGGCGCCGTAGTCGGGCCATGAGTGTTTGAATGTTGTAATGCTATTTATGTACTTTGATTGACGTGGCGAGTGTAAGCCAACTATGTATCTCCCCTTTTATTATCTATATTACATGGGATGTTGTGAAGATTGCCTAACTTGCGACATTGCTTTCAATGCGGTTATGCCTCTAAGTCGTGCCTCGACACGTAGGAGATATAGCCGCATCGAGGGCGTTACATCACCACCCCACCGTACTCCCATCGTGGCCTAGCCATTCCTCTACTCACCCACACTTGCTGTTATTCTCCAGCGACGGCAGACGAACTAGTAAACCCTCGTACAGTCGTACTCCCCTCCGCGTGGGAAACAACTGCCGAGTCTTCCCTGCCTCCGTGTCGTTCCCTTCCTAGGCCTCGCGGTCGTCCACCGCCCTGGTGCTCTCGGCGCGGCCTGGTCAACGTGGTCAATGACCGACATGCATCTAAAGTGGACTTTACGTGGAGAGGCCGACAGCTGGGTCCACGGCCGCACGCAAGGAAATGCCTCCTTATTACACGCAAAATAATGATTCATCCACCTGACATCAGGGACCCACCGAAAGGGCCTTTGTATTTCGCGAAAAAACGTTACCACCGCTGACAGCTTGGACCCACCAGCTATATCTTCGCACGCAAGGAAGTGCCTCCTTATCACGCACAAAAAATGAATACTCCCCTTGTTAGCTGGGACCCAGTATAGTGGCAGGCTGACTTGTGGGCCTACTAAGTTGACGGGGACGGAGGGCTTTGTCAACTTAGTCAATATGCACGATTCTAGCTCCAGTGACCATACGATGTCCATCCAACGGCCGTAGTGCTTCTTCAACCTCTGGTCTTCTTGCTCCAGCCGCCCAAACCAGCGCCGGTCGTGCCTCGTGCTCCTGCCTCCCGTGGCCGGCTGCGATGCGGCGGAGGCCTCACCACTCCCTACTTCTCCCACCGCTGGCCAGGCCATCCCTCTACTCACCCACACCCCCTGTTATTCTGCGGCGACGGCAGCCTCACACCGCAGCGAACCAGTGAACCCTCGTACTCCTCTACGCGTGGGCATCCACTGCTGCGTCTTTCCCGGCTCCGCGTTGTCCCCTTCCTAGGCCTCGCCGTCGTCCACCGCCCTGGTGCTCTCGGCGCGGCGTGGTCAACGTGGTCAAGGAACGGCTTCCATCGGACGTGGACTGTACGTGGAGAGGCTGACAGCTGGGTCCACGGCTGCAGCAAGGAAGTGCCTCCTTATTACGTGCAAAATAATTATTCCTCCACCTGACAGCGGGACCCACCAGACGGGCCACCGTATTTCGCCCCCCTGACTGTTGGGACCCACCAGCTACATCTTCGCATGCAAGGAAGTGCGTGACAGTCGGGACCCACCTGGTCGAAGCGTACGTAGAGTTGTCATTCTGGTCGTGAACGTGTACGTACATATATATTGGTCGATGTAGAGGCGCACATGTGTCGTAGTAGAGGCGCGCACGTAGCATGTACACGTACGCACAGCGTAAGAAGGAAAATACGGCCATGTATGTGTACATACGGGCGGGGTCTCGAACGCCTACTCGCGCATACATACGGCCAGGGCTCGTGTACATGGCTGGGTCGGAACAGAGAAATAGCGTCGTCGTCATCTTTGTGGGGAGGCAACGGAATGCGTCATGTTCATGGGGAGGCAACAGAACGCGTGGGAGCCAATCGGATGGGTCGGAACGGAATGCGTGGTCGTGTTCATCGGGAGGGCTTGGACGGAACAGGCAATGGAAACGAGGCCTGGCGTACCGCACAACGGAGGAAACGGATCTCCTACGTTCGGAACGGGGTCCTGTTGATCGGGAGGGGTCTGGCGTACCGCAAAACGGAGGAAACGGACCTCCTACGATCAAAACGGGGGTCCTATTGATCGGGAGGGGTGTGGCGTACCACAAAACGGATGAAACGGACTTGTGTTGGAGCGATACGATCGAAATGGGGGTCCTGTTCATCAGGAGGGGTGTGGCGTACCGCAAAACGGGACTCCACGGGATACTGTTCATCTCCACCGCCGACCCCCTCCAGCCTCCACGAGCTACTGTTCATCCACCATCGACCTCCTCCAGGCTCCACCTGCGATTGTTCATCCACGGGCTCCTGTTCATCCAGCCTCCACCGCGCGCTACACCACCCGCTACTGTTCAACCAGCCCTCTCCATGGGCTCCTGTTCAACCACCCCTCCACGAGCTACTGTTCATCCTGCCCTCCACCGTCTACTATTCATCCTGCCCTCCATGGGGTGGTCCTGTTCATCCAGCCCTCCACGGGGTCCTATTCATCCAGCCCCAACCGGCTCGATCGATCGGGGTCCTGTTCATCCAGAGGCAACACCACGGGTCCTGTGGAATCGCGCGATCGGGTTCAGTTAACAGCCATCGATCGATCACTCAGGTTCAGTAACGCGTAGCCTACAGTGCAATCGCTCGGGTTCAGTTAGAGCCCAACGCCTCGCTCGGGTTCAGTTAGAGCCAATGCCTCGCACACACGCACGTACGTGTACGAGAGAAACACGCATCGCTCGGCCCCCGACCTCCCACCGTAACCGGGAACTCCCCGAAATTTTCCTCACCCTCGCTTCTACCACGGTTTTTTTCGTCATGGATGGCCCAAAGTATGTCATGCAGCTGCGTCTCCGGCCCGCCAGGACGAAAAGCCCATTTTTTGTCATGATTTTTTGTCATAGAAGTAGGATCCCACCACATCTATGATGATACCGGGTTTTGTCACAATTATCGTCATAGAAGTGTCATATGTATGACAGGAAAAAAATTCGTTCGACCCAAAATGTCACGGATGTGTCTTTTTTTTGTAGTGATGGATGACGCAATTGGCTCCGAATTGAGTGTCAGAGCGGTTGCCGGCGCGGTCTCCTGAACACTGTCCGTTGGTAGAACTAAATCATGCTCATCGTGACCGTGCGGCACACTCGGCAGGGGCTCGAATCCGTCGAAGATCAAGTCTCCGCGGACGTCGGCCGTGTAGTTTAAGCTTCCAAACCTGACCTGGTGGCCAGGGGCGTAACTCTCGATCTGCTCCAAATGGCCAAGCGAGTTGGCCCGCAGTGCGAAGCCGCCGAATACAAAGATCTGTCTAGGGAGAAAAGTCTCACCCTGGACTGCATCGCTATCGATGATTGAAGGAGCCATCAAGCCTGACGATGATGGCACAGAGGAACTCTCAATGAAAGCACCAATGTCGGTGTCAAAACCGGCGGATCTCGGGTAGGGGGTCCCGAACTGTGCGTCTAGGCGGATGGTAACAGGAGATGGGGGACACGGTGTTTTTACCCAGGTTCGGGCCCTCTCAATAGAGGTAAAACCCTACTACTGCTTGATTGATATTGATGATATGGGTGTATTACAAGAGTTGATCTACCACGAGATCGAAGAGGCTAAACCCTAGAAGCTAGCCTATGGTATGATTGTATGTTGTGATTGTTGTCCTACGGACTAAAACCCTTCGGTTTATATAGACACCGGAGAGGGTTAGGGTTACACAAGGTCGGTTACAAAGGAGGAGATATCCATATACGTATTGCCTAGCTTGCCTTCCACGCCAAGGAGAGTCCCATCCGGACACTGGACGAAGTCTTCAATCTTGTATCTTCATAGTCCAACAGTCCGGCCAAAGGATATAATCCGGCTGTCCAGATACCCCCTAATCCAGGACTCCCTCAACTTCCATAGAAGAAAAGTTGAATAAGATTGATGATTTTTCTAGAAGTGTTGATAGAATTGCTCATGATGTGGAAAATCTCAAGATGAAAATGTTTGTGCCTAAGGTTGATGAATCAATTAAACCTCTTTATGTTTCTATGGATGAAAGTAAGAAAAGAACTGCTATGCTTAGAGATATAAGAGAATTTTTAGAAAAAGCTTTTTCTAGTGATTATTCTTGCAAAAATGATGAAGATCTTAAAATGATTAGTGTTTCTTCTATTGATCCCTTGTTTAGTAAAGTTAAGAATGTTGAAAAATGGACTGGAGAATAGTCAACTTTAGGTAGAAGGTGTCCCAATATTTCGGAGGGTGAAAATCCTGTTGAGAAAATTGATGAAAGTGGGTTTTGGAGAGGTCAAAACTTTAGCTAGTGATGCACCCGATCTTTTGGATTACAAAGACTTTAATTATGATATTTGCTCTTTGATTGATTGTATTTCTTTTTTGCAATCCATGATAAATTCACCCCATACTTATGAACAAAACAAAGCTTTTACTAAACATATCGTTGATGCTATGATGAAAGCTTTGAAAGAAAAATTGGAATTAGAAGTTCCAATCCCTAGAAAATTGCATGATGAATGGGAACCAACTATCAAAGTCAAGATTAAAAATTATGAGTGTTTTGATTTGTGTGACTTGGGTGCTAGTGTTTCCACAATTCCGAAATCTTATGTGATGTGCTTGGTCTTACCAATCTTGAAGCATGTTCCTTGAATTTACACTGGGCGGATTCCAATATTAAAAAGCCTATGGGAAGAATTAATGATGTTCTTATTCTTGCAAATAGGAATTATGTGCCCATAGATTTTATTGTTCTTGATATTAATCGCAATCCGTCTTGTCCTATTATTCTTGATAGACCATTTTTACGCACTATCGGTGCCGTGATTGATATGAAAGAAGGTAATATTAAGTTCCAATTTCCTTTGAGGAAGGGTATTGAACACTTTACTAGAACTAGAATTAAGCCACCTTATGAATCAATCATGAGGGCATCTTATGGATCTCGAACCAAAGATGACAAAACTTAGATCCATGCTTTATGCCTAGCTAAGGGCGTAAAACTATAGCGCTTGTTGGGAGGAAACCCAATGAATAAAATTTATTTTTACTTTTTGCTTTCTGTTCTTGAGTGTTAGAAAAATTATGCTACTGTTATGATTGTGTTTTTTATGTTTTAATTAGTGTTTGTGCCAAGTAAAGCCTTTAGGATCTCCTTGGGTGATAGTTGTTTGATCTTGCTGAAAAAACAAAAACTTTTATGCTCACGAAATTAATTTTCAATTTTTACCAGAGAGCAATAAAATACCCATTCCACTTGCAGTAGATCAACATACAAATTTCTCAGGTCATCCTAATTTTTCAGAGTTTTTTGAGTTACAGAAGTATTCGGAATAGTCAGATTGCTACAGACTGTTCTATTTTGACAGATTATGTTTTCTTTGTGTTGTCCTAATTTCTGTTTTGACGGGCACCACGCGGACTGCGGCGGTGCCATGGTGAGCAAGCTCCCCAACACCACGTGGCCTAAAGGGGCTTTCGTGGAGATCGTCAAGGTGTGGCAGTAGCAGTGGTTCTACATCACCAAAACACGCGGCGCCAGATGGGCGGCCACTCCTGAGTTTAGATCCGACCCCCTATGTGGCTCGCATCGTGGACCAACAAGGGTCCGGACTGGTGGTCGACCGCGGAAGTGTTGACGCTGCAAAAGCGCATAAAAACATGATAAGCAAGAACACCAACTAACGTGATTCAGGTGATGCTCTTCCGCCGGATCCTCCCCTGCCAGCTCCTCCCCTGCCAGCTCCGACCCCTCCATATGTGGGAGTTCAATCCGGAAGGTCCCCGAACCCT
The DNA here is from genome assembly GCF_002162155.2 of Triticum dicoccoides. Taxonomy (NCBI): domain Eukaryota; kingdom Viridiplantae; phylum Streptophyta; class Magnoliopsida; order Poales; family Poaceae; genus Triticum; species Triticum dicoccoides. The sequence goes on along the minus strand of NC_041386.1, from coordinate 59,947,965 downwards.
GCAGTGCTTCTTCGGCACAACGCACAAAGAGATCTGGAAGCCACTCTTCAAGGCCCGGAAGGTGTGGTCGAAGGAGACCGATGACATCGGCCTTGACATGGAGAATCCGGCCACTCCGCTAAAGGTATTATTCCCAAACAAACCTCTGGTCCATAAATACTTAGGCGTAATGAGTTTTCCATCCTTTGTACATGGCTGGATAGCGAAGGTGGAGCGGATCAAGTGTCCGGCTCCGCTGCCTGAAGATCCGCCCACTCCCCAGCTAACGAAGATGCCTGCCCCGGTGCCCTATCAGGAATCGGAGAAGAAAACCAAGAAGAAGAGGAGGGAGGCCAAGGGCGGCCCCCGCCGTAAGGGTACTCCGAACGCGGTGTCCGGAGAAACCGAAATCCCCTCCTCCCATGAGGGAGATGAAGACGAAGAGGAGGAGGAGGAGGCGAAAAGTGACTCTCCCCTCAAGGGGAGAAAAAAGGGCAGCCTCCACAGACCCAGAGGAGGAGGTGTCTGATACGTCTCCGTCGTATCTACTTTTCCAAACACTTTTGCCCTTGTTTTGGACTCTAACGTGTATTATTTGAATGGAACTAACCCAGACTGACGCTGTTTTCAGCAGAATTACCATGGAGTTGTTTTATGTGCAGAAAACAAATATTCTCGGAATGACCTGAAACTCCACGGGAGGTCTTAGAAAAAATAATAAAAAATCCTTGCCAAAGATGAAGACCAGGGGGCCCACACCCTTCTCACGAGGGTAGGGGGCGTGCCCCCCCTAGGGGGCGCCCCCTACCTCGTGGGCCCCCTGTTGCGTCTCCGACTCCAACTCCACCTCCATATATTGAGTTCCGATGAGAGAAAAATCAGAGAGAAGAAATCATTGCGTTTTACGACACGGAGCCGCCGCCAAGCCCTAAAACCTCTTGGGAGGGCTGATATGGAGTCCGTTCGGGGCTCCGGAGAGGGGGATTCGTCGCCATCGTCATCATCAACCATCCTCCATCACCAATTTCATGATGCTCACCGCCGTGCGTGAGTAATTCCATCGTAGGCTTGCTGGACGGTGATGGGTTGGATGAGATTTATCATGTAATCGAGTTAGTTTTGTTAGGGTTTGATCCCTGGTATCCATTATGTTCTGAGATTGATGTTGCTATGACTTTGCTATGCTTAATGCTTGTCACAAGGGCCCGAGTGCCATGATTTCAGATCTGAACCTATTATGTTTTCATGAATATATGTGAGTTCTTGATCCTATCTTGCAAGTCTATAGTCACCTACTATGTGTTATGATCTGGCAACCCCGAAGTGACAATAATCGGGACCACTCCCGATGATGACCATAGTTTGAGGAGTTCATGTATTCACTATGTGCTACTGCTTTGTTCTGGTTCTCTATTAAAAGGAGGCCTTAATATCCCTTAGTTTCCAATAGGACCCCGCTTCCACGGGAGGGTAGGACAAAAGATGTCATGCAAGTTCTTTTCCATAAGCACGTATGACTATATACGGAATGCATGCCTACATTGCATTGATGAATTGGAGCTAGTTCTATGTCACCCTATGTTATGACTGTTACATGATGAACCGCATCCGGCATAATTATCCATCACTGATCCGGTGCCTACGAGTTTTCCATATACTGGTTTACGCTTGTTTACTTTTCCGCTGCTACTGTTACAATCAGTATAAAATACCAAAAACATTACTTTTGTTGTCTTTACTTTTGTTGCCGCTACTACCACTATCATATTACTTTGCTACTAAACACTTTGCTGCAGATACTAAGTTTCCAGGTGTGGTTGAATTGACAACTCAGCTGCTAATACTTGAGAATGTTCTTTGGCTCCCCTTGTGTCGAATCAATAAATTTGGGTTGAATACTCTACCCTCGAAAGCTGTTGCGATCCCCTATACTTGTGGGTTATCAAGACCTTTTTCTTGCACCGTTGCCGGGGAGCATAGCTCTATTCTTTGAGTCACTTGGGATTTATATCTGGTGGACACTATGAAGAACTTGAGAGATCCAAAAAACCAAGATATATCCCTCAACTACGAGGGGAGGTAAGGAACTGCCATCTAGCTCTGCACTTGATTCACCTTCTGTTATGAGTAGGTTAGCGACACCTACACCTGCTTCTGCTATTCATTCTGATATGTCGAATGTTATTGATGATGGACTTTTGCTATGCATGATACTTATGATGAAACTGCTTCTATGCCTGATACTACTGTGCCCCTTAGTGAATTTCTTGATGAACAAATTGCTAGGGCTAGAGAAAAAGAAATTATTGAATCTGAATACGATGATGATAGTGATGATGAAAATATGCCTGTTATTCCTGAGGGTTATCTTTTTGATAAGGAATCTTCTACCACTATTTTTGCTTGCAAAGATAGATATGAGCTTAAGAGGTTATTAATTAAATGGAACAAAGAATCACTTAGAGATAAAATGAGACCTGACCCTGCTTTTGCTACTTCACCTATATGTGTTCCTGATAAAGATTATGAATTCTCTGTTGATCCTGATATAATTACTTTGGTTGAATCTGATCCGTTTTATGGCTATGAATCTGAAACTACTGTGGCACATCTTACTAAGTTAAATGATATAGATGCCCTGTTCACTAATGATGAGAGATCGTGCTACCTTTACATACTCAAAATATTTCCGTTCTCATTAAAGGGTGATGCTAAGATATGGTTTAATTGTCTTGATCCTGGTTATGTGCGTAGTCCCCAGGATATGATTTATTACTTCTCTGCTAAATATTTCCCTGCTCATAAGAAACAAACTGCTTTGAGGGAAATATACAACTTTGTGCAAATTAAAGAAGAAAGTATCCCACAAGCTTGGGGGAGGCTTCTCAAGTTACTTAATGCTTTGCCTGATCATCCTCTTAAGAAACCTGAAATACTTGATATCTTTTATAATGGACTAACTGATGCTTCCAGAGATTACCTGGATAGTTGTGCTGGTTCTCTTTTCAGGGAAAGAACACCAGATGAAGCTGAAATTCTATTGAATAATATGTTGACAAATGAAAATAATTGGGCACCTCCTGAGCCATCTCCTGCTCCAATTACTGAGCCTATTCCTAAACCAACTCCGAAGAAGAGAGGTGTTCTATTTCTCAGTCCCAAAGATATGCAAGAGGCAAATAAATCTATGAAAGAAAAAGGTATTAAAGCTGAAGATGTTAAGAATTTACCTCCTATTGAAGAAATACATGGTCTTAATTCACCGCCTGTTGAAGAAACATATGATCTTAATTATTTATTTACTGAAGAACCTCCTGATCCCGATATCCCGACACAGGTAGTAAAGGTAAATTCTCTCTATAGATATGATAAAGCTGAAGTCCCTCCTACTAAAATTGCTAGTCAATGCTTGGATGAGTTTGATAACTTTATGTATAAGCAAGACGACTTCAATGCTTATTTTGGTAGACAATTAAAACAAAATGATTATATGATTAGACGCTTGGGTGATTATATGGCTGATATTAAAGGTGAACTTAAACTTGTTAGCAAACATGCTTCTATGGTTACCACTCAAGTAGAACAAGTACTTAAGGCTCAAAAAGAAGTGTTTAATGAAATGAATAATAAGAAAAATGATTATGCTATTAGAGTGGCTACTAGAACTGATAGAATGACTCAGGAACCTTTGTATCCTGAAGGCCACCCTAAGAGAATCGAGCAAGATTCTCAAAGAAATAATATTGATGTTCCTAGTTCTTCTAAAAAGAAGAAGAAGAAAAATGATAGAACTGTGCAAACTTCTAGTGAACCTATTACTGAACCACCTAATAATCCAAATGATATATCTATGTCTGATGCTAAAACACAATCTGGTAATGAACATGAACCTAATAAAAATATTAATGATGATGTTCATGATGATGCTCAACCTAGTAATGATAATGATGTAGAAATCGAACTTGCTGTTGATATTGATAACCCACAATCAAAGAATCTACGTTATGATAAAAGAGACTTTGTTGCTAGGAAACATGGTAAAGAAAGGGAACCTTGGGTTCAGAAACCCATGCCTTTTCCTCCGAAACCATCCAAGAAAAAGGATGATGAGGATTTTTAGCGCTTTGCTGAAATGATTAGGCCTATCTTTTTGCGTATGAGATTAACTGATGTGCTCAAAACAAATCCTTATGCTAAATATATGAAGGATATCATTACTAATAAAAGAAAGATACCGGAAGCTGAGATTTCCACCATGCTTGCTAATTATACTTTTAAGGGTGGAATACCAAAGAAACTTGGAGACCCCGGAGTACCTACTATACCTTGCTCCATTAAAAGAAATTATATTAAAACTGCTTTATGTGATCTTGGAGCCGGTGTTAGTGTTATGCCTCTCTCTTTATATCATAGACTTGACTTGAATAAGTTGACACCTACTGAAATATCTTTGCAAATGGCTGATAAATCAACTGCTATACCTGTCGGTATTTGTGAGGATGTGCCTGTTGTGGTTGCAAACGTTACTATTTTAACGGACTTTGTTATACTTGATATTCCAGAGGATGATAGTATGTCTATTATTCTTGGAAGACCTTTTCTTAATACTGCAGGGGCTGTTATTGATTGCAACAAAGGCAATGTCACTTTTCATGTTAATGGTAATGAGCATATGGTACACTTTCCGAGGAAACAACCTCAAGTTCATAGTATCAACTATATTGGAAAAAATCCATCGATTATATTTGGAGGTTTTAAATTTCCTCTTCCTACTGTCAAGAAGAAATATGATATTCTTATTATTGGGGATGTGCATATCCCCGTTGAGGTAACTTAGTGTTATTCGAAATTTCTCCGGTTTCATGATTATCGGAACGAGTTTGTTAACAAGACTTGATCAACCTTGTTAGTGGATTCTTTTTGATGAGCATGATATGGATGAAACTAGAAGCACAAACTTTTGTACCCCACTTTTACTTTCTGTTATTTATATTAAATAAAGTAAAATTAGTATTTTTTGTCTATTTCCTGACTTATCTGTGCAATATAAAAATATCCCGAAAATAAAAGTCCTCAGAATGCCATGCCAATTTAATATGATTTTTTCGGGAATATTTGAGGATTTACTGTGCAAAAATTACTGCGGGAGGAGCTGCCACCTGGCCACGAGGGTGGTGGGCGCCCCCCCCCCCCCTATAGGGCGCGCCCCCTGCCTCTTGGGCCCTTGGTGGCCCTCCTCCATTTATCCCAGCACCCATCTTCTTCCTCTATCTCACACAAACCCGAAAAACCAACTCAAGCACGAGTTCCAGCCACTTTTGCTGCGATTTTCGATCTCCTTGCTCAAAGCACCTCTCGCAAAACTTCTTGGGGAGATTGTTCCTTGGTATGTGACTCCTCCATTGGTCCAATTAGTTTTTGTTCTAGTGCTTTATTCTTTGCAAATTTGTGTTGCATAGGTGACCATGTTCTTGAGCTTGCATGTCAAATTTATATGGTTCCAAGTAGTTCTAATGCTTGATATAGGCTCTAGGCACTTGTAGGAGTAGTTGCTATCAGTTTTATTGAATTTGGTTTATTTTTATTTTGAAGTTACTAAAAATTTTAGAATTTTTCAGATAAAAACAATATGTTTAGGAAGATGTTCCAAGGTGGTTCCTCTAAGAAGCAAGGACCCAGAATTGTTATGCGCGATGCTGACGAGGATCCACCAAGAGACGCTCCAGTACGGCCTTGCGAATGGCCGTCGGAAAATTTTATGGACCGTGCGGGAATTAAATAAGAATTCAAAGAATATTTGCGCAATGCCGGTCTTGAGGATTTTGAGGTTAACAAATGCCCCCAGTATCATGATCTCACAAGTTCATTTGTGAGGAGGTTTGAGTATTCATCTTCGCGTAATTCTCCTTCAGTCATGTTTGATCTTTATGACAAATCTTATACCATGGACCTAGAGGATTTCACTTCTGCTTGCGAACTTCCATCATGGGGCAGTATTAGGGATCCCCCTAAATCCGAATTTAGAAACTTTCTTGCTAGTATAACTATGGGGGAATCCAGAGATATACCGCAGGCTACCATAGGGAGCATTCACTTTCTTGCTATACATTAATTTGCTCTTTTCATCGGTAGATGCATAAATGCTAAGGATGAAGCATGTCACATGTGTGTCCCTGATCTCAGCATTCTTAGGAGTGCTGTGTTAGGAGACCAATCTTATCATATGGGAGCCATTGTAGCTCGTAGGTTGCATCATAATAGACATAATGGAGATTTCTTTGGAGGAATTTATGCAACCCGCTTAGCTCATTTTCTTGAAATAGACATTCGTGAGGGTGATATGGAGTTGCCTCCTGCATATTTAGATTATAACTCTATGGCTTCGCACCAGTTTGTCGAGAGGCCTGAATCACCTCTCTTATATCGCTTAATTTTTTATAAACGACGTATTTTCCGTATTACTCTCCCTGCTCCTGCCTTCTTTGATTCACAGACAAAAGGAAGATATGTTATTACCAGAGAGGAGGCAAAAGAGTACGAGAGGAGAGCGGAGGCAGCCCGACTCCACGCTGCAGCTCAGCAGGCGATAACCGCTGCACATCAGTATGATCCCAACTATCCTTCCTCATCACATTACGACCCCAACAACTATTATTACGGATATCCGCCAGGCCAGCCGTGGCCATAGACCAACTTAGGCCAAAAGCCTAAGCTTGGGGGAGTACGTATTTCTCACCAACATTACATTTATGTTCACACACACTCATTGCTAGATGTCGATGCTCATACTTTTTCACTGTAATATCCATGCTAGTTTATTTTCCTTTTCCTGCTTTCTTCTTGTGTGTTTGTTAAACCTTAAGAAAAAAACAAAAAATTAGTAGTAGTTTATTTTTCTGCTGTAGTAGTAATAATTAAAAAGAAAACCCAAAAATATTTCTTGTTCTTCTTTTGCTTGTTGGGAGCTTTCCCGTGTAAATAGTTTTATTTCTTTTCTTTTCTTTGGGGGTCAGTAGGAGAAGACCATAATTAAATTGTTGAAGTGGCTCTTATATGCATCTTTGTTGAATTAACCCAGAGCCCATATTGCCTTGTATTCTCCTGTTTATTGAATGCTCGCAGATTCCATCTTAGTCCAATGCACGTGCACTCTTATTATTATTCACACCGTTCGGTCGTGCAAGTGAAAGGCAATTATGATGATTATATGATGGACTGATTGAGATGAGAAAAGCTGGTATGAACTCGACCTCTTTTGTTTTTGTAAATATGATGAGCCCGTCGTTCTTGATTCATCTTATTATGAATAAACATGTTTGCAATGACAATTAGAGATCAGAGTTTCTTGTGCCATGCTTGATTAGCTATGAGTTATAATGATTTACCTTGTATGCCAACATGTTATTGAGATGATTATGATGTGGTATGATGGGGTGGTATCCTCCTTTGAATGATTTCAGTGACTTGACTTGGCACATGTTCACGCATGAAGTTGAAACAAAATCAACATAGCCTTCACGATATTTATGTTCATGGTGGATTATATCCTACTCATGCTTGCATCCAATGATTATTAATTTTAATGCATGTACATGGTTGTTGTCGCTCTCTAGTTGGTCGCTTCCCAGTCTTTTGCTAGCCTTCACTTGTACTAAGCGGGAATACTGCTTGTGCATCCAATCCCTTAAACCCCAAAGTTATTCCGGATGAGTCCACTATACCTTCCTATATGCGGTATCTACCTGCCGTTCCAAGTAAATTTGTATGTGCCAAACTCTAAACCTTCAAATAAACATTCTGTTTTGTATGCTCGAATAGCTCATGTATCAACAAAGGTTGTCCTTATCTTCCGTGTTAGGCGGGTTATTCTCAAGAGGAGTGGACTCCGCTCCTCACTCACAAGAAAATGGCTGGTCACCGGGATGCCCAGTCCCATGCTTTATGCAAACTAAATCAAAATTAATTGCAAACAAAACTCCCCCTGGGACCTGATGTATGTTGGAGGCACTCGTTGTTTCGAGCAAGCCATGGATTGATGCTTGTTGGTGGAGGGGGAGTATAAACTTTACCATTCTGTTTGGGAACCGCCTATAATGTGTTTAGCATGGAAGATATCACCATCTCTTAGTTGTTATGTTGACAATGAAAGTATACCGCTCAAATACAATTTATCTCTATTTCAAAACTGAGCTCTGGCACCTCTACAAATCCCTGCTTCCCTCTGTGAAGGGCCTATCCATTTACTTTTATGTTGAGTCATCACCCTCTTATTAAAAAGCACTAGCTGGAGAGCACAGCCGTCGTTTGCATTCATCACTGTTAATTTATATTGGGTGTGACTATGATTGGATCTCTTTTACCATGAATTACAATGTCTAGTCGGTCATTGATCTTTAAAGGTGCTCTGCATTTATGTTTTGCAGTCTCGGAAAGGGCTAGCGAGATACCATCTTGTTATATCATATTATGATTGTTTTGAGAACGTGTTGTCATCCGAGATTTATTATTATGACTTGCTAGTTGATTATGCTATTGATATGAGTAATGATGAGACCTGAGAATTACTGCAAGTGTGATTAGTTATGATCTATGCTGAAAACTTGAATGCTGGCTTGACATAGTTACAACAACAAGAGCAAACAGAGTTTGTAAAAGTTTTTCTTTCTTTCAGTTTGTTGACTGAATTGCTTGAGGACAAGCAAGGGGTTAAGATTGGGGGAGTTGATACGTCTCCGTCGTATCTACTTTTCCAAACACTTTTGCCCTTGTTTTGGACTCTAACTTGTATGATTTGAATGGAACTAACCCGGACTGACGTTGTTTTCAGCAGAATTACCATGGTGTTGTTTTATGTGTAGAAAACAAATATTCTCGGAATGACCTGAAACTCCACGGGAGGTCTCAGAAAAAATAATAAAAAATCCTCGCCAAATATGAAGACCAGGGGGCCCACAGCCTTCTCACGAGGGTGGGGGGCGCGCCCCCTACCTCGTGGCCCCCCTGTTGCGTCTCCGACTCCAACTCCACCTCCATATATTGAGTTTCGATGAGAAAAAAATTAGAGAGAAGAAATCATCGCGTTTTTCGATACGGAGCCACCGCCAAGCCCTAAAACCTCTCGGGAGGGCTGATCTGGAGTCTATTCGGGGCTCCGGAGAGGGCGATTCGTCGCCGTCGTCATCATCAACCATCCTCCATCACCAATTTCATGATGCTCACCGCCGTGCGTGAGTAATTCCATCATAGGCTTGATGGACGGTGATGGGTTGGATGAGATTTATCATGTAATCGAGTTAGTTTTGTTAGGGTTTGATCCCTAGTATCCATTATGTTCTGAGATTGATGTTGCTATGACTTTGCTATGCTTAATGCTTGTCATTAGGGCCCGAGTGCCATGATTTCAGATCTGAACCTATTATGTTTTCATGAATATATGTGAGTTCTTGATCCTATCTTGCAACTCTATAGTCACCTACTATGTGTTATGATCCGGCAACCCCGAAGTGACAATAATCGGGACCACTCCCGGTGATGACCATAGTTTAAGGAGTTCATATATTCACTATGTGCTAATGCTTTGTTCCGGTTCTCTATTAAAAGCAGGCCTTAATATCCCTTAGTTTCCAATAGGACCCCGCTGCCACGGGAGGGTAGGACAAAAGATGTCATGCAAGTTCTTTTCCATAAGCATGTATGACTATATATAGAATACATGCCTACATTACATTGATAAATTGGAGCTAGTTCTATGTCACACTATGTTTTGACTGTTACATGATGAACCGCATCCGGCATAATTATCCATCACTGATCCGGTGCCTACGAGTTTTCCATATACTAGTTTACACTTATTTACTTTTCCGCTGCTACTGTTACAATTAGTACAAAATACCAAAAACATTACTTTTGCTGTCTTTACTTTTGTTGCCGCTACTACCACTATCATATTACTTTGCTACTAAACACTTTGCTGCAGATACTAAGTTTCCAGGTGTGGTTGAATTGACAACTCAGCTGCTAATACTTGAGAATATTCTTTGGCTCCCCTTGTGTCGAATTAATAAATTTGGGTTGAATACTCTACCCTCAAAAGCTGTTGTGATCCCCTATACTTGTGGGATATCAGTGTCCAAGAGGGGGAAGATAACCCTCTTGGATGGTTCGGATTCGGATGCCGAACACATCCCCAAGAGGCGCCCCAGGGCAAAGCCCCTGGCCAAATCATAAGTACCAAAGGATTCATTACAAGTATTCGGCCTTATATGCTTTTAATATAACGTGTTATGTTGTGTGTATTTCAGCCCTGCTCGTGACCTCCCCCAACCATCGCTATTTGAGGGGAACTCTCTAGCACCAGAGATGGTGGAGAGCGAGATGCCTCTTCAAACTTCTCCGCCTACCACCGCGGATGACACCGAGGTGTTGTCCCAAAGGACTTCTCCAGGCTGCGGAGCGGTGAGCGAGGCTGCCGTGACGGCACCCGAGGGTGAGGCCTCGGCTTTCGAGAACATGGGGGGTGCAACCCCCATTGAGATCGACGGCAGGGGCCTAGACCAATCTGGCCCTGATACGTCTCCAACGTATCTATAATTTTTTATTGTTCCATGCTATTATATTATCTGTTTTGGATGTTTAATGAGCTTTAATATGCACTTTTATATTATTTTTGGGACTAACCTATTAACCGAAGGCCCGGTGCAAATTGTTGTTCTTTGCCTATTTCAGTGTTTCGCAGAAAAGGAATATCAAATGGAATCCAAATGGAACGAAACCTTCGCGAGGATCTTTCTTGGAACAAACGCAACCCAAGAGACTTGGAGTACAAGTTTGGGAGTCCGCGAAGCTTCCACGAGGCAGGGGGTGTGCCCAGGGGGGTAGGCATGCCCCCACCCACGTGGGCCCCATGGAGCTCCACTGGCGTACTTCTTTCGCCTTTATATACCCATGTACCCAAAAAAACATCCAGGAGAGCCACGAAACCATTTTTCCACCACTGCAACCTTCTATACCTGTGAGATCCCATCTGGGGCCTTTTCCGGCGATCTGCCGAAGGGGGAATCGATCATAGAGGGATTCTACATCAACACCATAGCCTCTCCGATGATGTGTGAGTAGTTTACCACAGACCTTCGGGTCCATTGTTATTAGCTAGATGGCTTCTTCTCTCTCTTTGGTTCTCAATACAAAGTTCTCCTTGATGAGGCCGCTTTGTACCTCGGCTGCAAGGGCCGCGGTGTGCTCCTTAGTATAGAGGGAGCGCTCCATGTTTCCATTGATTGTGATAACGCCGCGAGGTCCTGGAATTTTGAGCTTTAAGTAAGCATAATGCGGGACTGCGTTGAATCAGGCATAGGCGGTACGTCTGAGCAGTGCATGATAACCACTATGGAACAGGACGATGTCGAAGGTCGAATCTTCGCTTCAGAAGTTGTCCAGCGAGCCGAAGACTACTTCCAATGTCAATGAACCCGTGCAGCGGGCTTTGACATCGGGTATCACTCCTTTAAAGGTGGTGTTACTAGGCTTGATTCTTGATGGGTCAATGCCCATTTTATGAACAGTATCTTGATAAATCAAGTTAAGGCTGCTGCCGCTGTCCATAAGGACTCGAGTGAGATGGAATCCATCGATGATTGGATCGAGGACCAGAGTTGTCGAACCCCCATGAAGAATACTGGTCGGTGGTCCCTGCGATTGAAGGTGATCGGACAAGCCGACCACGGGTTGAATTTAGGGGCGACAGGCTCTATGGCGTAGACGTCCCTTGGTGCGCACTTGCGCTCCCTCTTGGGGATATGCGTGGCATATATCATGTTCACTGTTTTCACCTTAGGGGGAAATTTCTTCTGCCCCCCTGTGTTTTTTGGGCGGGGCTCATCATCGTCCTCGCTTGGTGGCACTTTCTCCTTATGTTTGGTATTTAACTTACCGGCCAGTTTGAAAACCCAACAGTTCCTGTTGGAGTGATTAGCAGGCTTGTCAAGGGTGCCATGAATATGGCAATGCCAATCGAGTATTTTGTCCAAATTAGATGGACCGTTTTTATTTCCTTTGAATGGCTTCTTCCACTGTCCGGATTTAGAGCCGCTGAATCCGGTGTTAACCGTCGTGTCTTCAGTTTCTTCATTGTTATTTCGACGCTTATGTTTGTTGCGTCATGGCCTGCCGTTGCCATCCCTGGGTTCGGAGGTGCCGGGGTCGCTGGTACTGTTGCTTCTATGAGCCAACCAGTTGTCTTCTCCCACACAAAAGCGGGTCATTAGTGCAGTAAGAGCTGCCATAGACTTCGGCTTTTCCTGCCCGAGGTGTCGGGCGAGCCACTCGTCGCAGACGCTATGTTTAAAGGCCGCGAGGGCTTGGGCGTCCGAACAGTCGATGATTTGATTCTTTTTCATTAAGAACCTAGTACAGAGCTTGCGGGCTGACTCCCCGGGTTGCTGGACTATATGACTAAGGTCATCAGCATCCAGAGGCCGGAATATGTGCCTTGGAAGTTGTCTCGAAAGGCGTCCTCCAAATCTTCCCAGTTGCCAATGGAGTTCTCTTGGAGGCTATTTAACTAGTGTCGTGCTGGTCCTTTCAGCTTTAGGGGGAGGTATTTGATGGTGTGGAGTGAAGGAAATATGCCCTAGAGACAATAATGAAGTTATTATTTATTTCCTTATATCATGATAAAAGTTTATTATTCATGCTAGAATTGTATTATCCGGAAACATAATACTTGTGTGAATACATAGACAAACTAAATGTCACTAGTGTGCCTCTACTTGACTAGCTCGTTAATCGAAGATGGTTATGTTTCCTAACCATAGACATGTGTTGTCATTTGATTAACGGGATCACATCATTAGGAGAATGATGTGATTGACATGATCCATTCCATTAGCTTAGCACCCGATCGTTTAGTATGTTGCTATTGCTTTCTTCATGACTTATACATGTTCCTACGACTATGAGATTATGCAACTCCCATTTGCCGGAGGAACACTTTGTGTGCTACCAAACGTCACAACATAACTGGGTGATTATAAAGGAGCTCTACAGGTGTCTCCAAAGGTACATGTTGGGTTGGCGTATTTCGAGATTAGGATTTGTCACTCCAATTGTCGGAGAGGTATCTCTGGGCCCTCTCGATAATGCACATCACATAAGCCTTGCAAGCATTGCAACTAATGAGTTAGTTGCGAGATGATGTATTACGAAACGAGTAAAGAGACTTGCCGGTAACAAGATTGAACTAGGTATTGAGATACCGACGATCAAATCTCGGGCAAGTAACATACCGATGACAAAGGGAACAAAGTATGTTGTTATGCGGTCTGACCGATAAAGATCTTTGAAGAATATGTGGGAGCCAATATGAGCATCCAGGTTACGCTATTGGTTATTGACCGGATACATGTCTCGGTCATGTCTACATTGTTCTCGAACCCGTAGGGTCCGCATGCTTAACGTTACGATGACATTTTCATTATGAGTTTATATATTTTGATGTACCAAAGTTTGTTCGGAGTCCCGGATGTGATCATGGACATGACGAGGAGTCTCGAAATAGTCGAGACATAAAGATTGATATATTGGACGGCTATATTCGGACACCGGAAGTGTTCCGGGTGATTTCGGAGAAAACCGGAGTGCCGGAGGGTTAC
>NC_041386.1:59909534-59933940 GCF_002162155.2 Triticum dicoccoides | reverse complement strand
TGGAGAGAGAGAGGGGCGGCCAGGGTGGGCCGCGCCCCCCCTCCCCCTCTGGTTTGAATTGGACTAGGAGAGGGGGGGCGGCGCCCCCCTTTCCTTCTCCCTCTCCCCCTTCCTTTCCCTCTCCTAGTATGAGTAGGAAAGAGGGGAGTCCTACTCCTACTAGGAGGAGGACTCCTCCTCCTTGGCGCGTCCAAGGGCCGGCCGGCCTCCCCCTTGCTCCTTTATATACGGGGGCAGGGGGCACCTCTAGACACACAAGTTGATCCTCGTGATCGTTTTCTTAGCCGTGTGCGGTGCCCCCTTCCACCATAATCCTCGATAATATTGTAGCGGTGCTTAGGCGAAGCCCTGCGTCGGTAGAACATCAAGATCGTCACCACGCCGTCGTGCTGACGAAACTCTTCCCCAACACTTTGTTGGATCGGAGTCCGGGGATCGTCATCGAGCTGAACATGTGCTAGAACTCGGAGGTGCTGTAGTTTCGATGCTTGATCGGTCGGGCCGTGAAGACGTACGACTACATCAACTGCGTTGTCATAACGCTTCCGCTGTCGGTCTACGAGGGTACGTAGACTACACTCTCCCCTCTCGTTGCTATGCATCACCATGATCTTGCGTGTGCGTAGGAATTTTTTTTAATTACTATGTTCCCCAACAGTGGCATCCGAGCCTAGGTTTTATGCGTTGATGTTGTGCACGAGTAGAACACAAGTGAGTTGTGGGCGATATAAGTCATACTGCTTACCAGCATGTCATACTTTGGTTCGGCGGTATTGTTGGATGAAGCGGACCGGACCGACATTATGCGTACGCTTACACGAGACTGGTTCTACCGATGTGCTTTGCACACAGGTGGCTGGCGGGTGTCAGTTTCTCCAACTTTAGTTGAACCGAGTGTGGCTACGCCCAGTCCTTGCGAAGGTTAAAACAGCACCAACTTGACAAACTATCATTGTGGTTTTTGATGCGTAGGTAAGATTGGTTCTTGCTTAAGCCCGTAGCAGCCACGTAAAACTTGCAACAACAAAGTAGAGGACGTCTAACTTGTTTTTGCAGGGCATGTTGTGATGTGATATGGTCAAGACATGATGCTAAATTTTATTGTATGAGATGATCATGTTTTGTAACCGAGTTATCGGCAACTGGCAGGAGCCATATGGTTGTCGCTTTATTGTATGCAATGCAATCGCCCTGTAATGCTTTACTTTATCACTAAGCGGTAGCGATAGTCGTAGAAGCATAAGATTGACGAGACGACAACGATGCTATGATGGAGATCAAGGTGTCGGGCCGGTGACAATGGTGATCATGACGGTGCTTCTAAGATGGAGATCGCAAGCACAAGATGATGATGGCCATATCATATCACTTATATTGATTGCATGTGATGTTTATCTTTTATGCATCTTATCCTGCTTTGATTGATGGTAGCATTTTAAGATGATCTCTCACTAATTATCAAGAAGTGTTCTCCCTGAGTATGCACCGTTGCGAAAGTTCTTCATGCTGAGACACCACATGATGATCGGGTGTGATAGGCTCTATGTTCAAATACAACGGGTGCAAAACAGTTGCACACGCGGAATACTCAGGTTATACTTGACGAGCCAAGCATATACAGATATGGCCTCGGAACACAGAGACCGAAAGGTCGAGCGTGAATCATATAGTAGATATGATCAACATAGTGATGTTCACCAATGAAGCTACTCCATCTCACGTGATGATCAGACATGGTTTAGTTGATTTGGATCACATGATCACTTAGAGGATTAGAGGGATGTCTATCTAAGTGGGAGTTCTTTAGTAATATGATTAATTGAACTTAAATTTATCATGAACTTAGTACCTGATAGTATCTTTCTTGTTTATGTTTGATTGTAGATAGATGGCCCGTGTTGTTGTTCCGTTGAATTTTAATGCGTTCCTTGAGAAAGCAAAGTTGAAAGATGGTGGTAGCAATTACACGGACTGGGTCCGTAACTTGAGGATTATCCTCATTGCTGCACAGAAGAATTACATCCTGGAAGCACCGCTGGGTGCCAGGCCTACTGCTGGAGTAACACCAGATGTTATGAACGTCTGGCAAAGCAAAGCTGATGACTACTCGATAGTTCAGTGTGCCTTGCTTTACGGCTTAGAATCGGGACTTCAATGACGTTTTGAACGTCATGGAGCATATGAGATGTTCCATGAGTTGAAGTTAATATTTCAAGGAAATGCCCGGATTGAGAGATATGAAGTCTCCAATAAGTTCTATAGCTGCAAGATGGAGGAGAACAGTTCTGTCAGTGAGCATATACTCAAAATGTCTGGGTATAATAATCACTTGATTCAATTGGGAGTTAATCTTCCAGATGATTGCGTCATTGACAGAATTCTCCAATCACTTCCACCTAGCTGCAAGAGCTTCGTGATGAACTATAATATGCAAGGGATGAATAAGACAATTCCCGAGCTCTTCGCAATGCTGAAAGCTGCGGAGGTAGAAATCAAGAAAGGAGCATCAAGTGTTGATGGTCAACAAGACCACTAGTTTCAAGAAAAAGGGCAAAGGGAAGAAGAAGGGGAACTTCAAAAAGAACAGCAAGCAAGTTGCTACTCAAGAGAAGAAACCCAAACCTGGACCTAAGCCTGAAACTGAGTGCTTCTACTGCAAGCAAACTGGTCACTGGAAGCGGAACTGCCCCAAGTATTTGGCGGATAAGAAGGATGGCAAGGTGAACAAAGGTATATATGATATACATGTTATTGATGTGTACCTTACTAATGCTCGCAGTAGCACCTGGGTATTTGATACTGGTTCTGTTGCTAATATTTGCAACTCAAAACAGGGACTACGGATTAAGCGAAGATTGGCTAAGGACGAGGTGACGATGCGCATGGGAAATGGTTCCAAAGTCGATGTGATCGCGGTCGGCACGCTACCTCTACATCTACCTTCGGGATTAGTATTAGACCTAAATAATTGTTATTTGGTGCCAGCGTTAAGCATGAACATTATATCTGGATCTTGTTTGATGCGAGACGGTTATTCATTTAAATCAGAGAATAATGGTTGTTCTATGTATATGAGTAATATCTTTTATGGTCATGCACCCTTGAAGAGTGGTCTATTCTTATTAAATCTCGATAGTAGTGACACACATATTCATAATGTTGAAGCCAAAAGATGCAGAGTTGATAATGATAGTGCAACTTATTTTTGGCACTGCCGTTTGGGTCATATCGGTGTAAAGCGCATGAAGAAACTCCATACTGATGGACTTTTGGAACCACTTGATTATGAATCACTTGGTACTTGCGGACCGTGCCTTATGGGTAAGATGACCAAAACACCGTTCTCCGGTACTATGGAGAGAGCAACAGATTTGTTGGAAATCATACATACAGATGTATGTGGTCCAATGAATGTTGAGGCTCGTGGCGGATATCGTTATTTTCTCACCTTCACAGATGACTTAAGCAGATATGGGTATATCTACTTAATGAAACATAAGTCTAAAACAATTGAAAAGTTCAAAGAATTTAAGAGTGAAGTTGAAAATCATCGTAACAAGAAAATAAAGTTTCTACGATCTGATCGTGGAGGAGAATATTTGAGTTATGAGTTTGGTGTACATTTGAAACAATGCGGAATAGTTTCGCAACTCACGCCAACCGGAACACCACAGCGTAATGGTGTGTCCAAACGTCGTAATCGTACTTTACTAGATATGGTGCGATCTATGATGTCTATTACTGATTTACCGCTATCGTTTTGGGGTTATGCTCTAGAGACGACCGCATTCATGTTAAATAGGGCACCATCGAAATCCATTGAGACGACGCCTTATGAACTATGGTTTGGCAAGAAACCAAAGTTGTCGTTTCTTAAAGTTTGGGGCTGTGATGCTTATGTGAAAAAGCTTCAACCTGATAAGCTCGAACCCAAATCGGAGAAATGTGTCTTCATAGGATATCCAAAGGAAACTATTGGATACACCTTCTATCACAGATCCGAAGGCAAGACTTTTGTTGCTAAATTCGGTAACTTTCTAGAGAAGGAGTTTCTCTCGAAAGAAGTGAGTGGGAGGAAAGTAGAACTTGATGAGGTAACTGTACCTGCTCCCTCATTGGAAAGTAGTACATCACAGAAACCGGTTTCTGTGACACCTACACCAATTAGTGAGGAAGCTAATGACGACGATCATGAAACTTCAGAACAAGTTTCTGCTGAACCTCGTAGATCAACCAGAGTAAGATCCGCACCAGAGTGGTATGGTAATCCTGTTCTGGAAGTCATGCTACTAGATCATGATGAACCTATGAACTATGAAGAAGCGATGGTGAGCCCAGATTCTGCAAAATGGCTTGAAGCCATGAAATCTGAGATGGGATCCATGTATGAGAACAAAGTGTGGACTTTGGTTGACTTGCCCAATGATCGGCAAGCAATTGAGAATAAATGGATCTTCAAGAAGAAGACTGACGCTGACGGTAATGTTACTATCTACAAAGCTCGACTTGTCGCAAAAGGTTTTCGACAAGTTCAAGGGATTGACTATGATGAGACCTTCTCACCCGTAGCGATGCTTAAGTCTGTTGGAATCATGTTAGCAATTGCCGCATTTTATGATTATGAAATTTGGCAGATGGATGTCAAAACTGCATTCCTGAATGGATCTCTGGAAGAAGAGTTGTATATGATGCAGCCGAAAGGTTTTGTCGATCCAAATGGAGCTAACAAAGTGTGCAAGCTCCAGCGATCCATTTATGGACTGGTGCAAGCCCTCGGAGTTGGAATAAACGCTTTGATAGTGTAATCAAAGCATTTGGGTTTGTACAGACTTTTGGAGAAGCCTGTATTTACAAGAAAGTGAGTGGGAGCTCTGTAGCATTTCTGATATTATATGTAGATGACATATTACTAATCGGAAATGATATAGAATTTCTGGATAGCATAAAGGGATACTTGAATAAGAGTTTTTCAATGAAAGACCTCAGTGAAGCTGCTTACATATTGGGCATTAAGATCTATAGAGATAGATCAAGACGTTTAATTGGACTTTCACAAAGCACATACCTTGACAAAGTTTTGAAGAAGTTCAAAATGGATCAAGCAAAGAAAGGATTCTTGCCTATGTTACAAGGTGTGAAATTGAGTAAGACTCAATGCCCGACCACTGCAGAAGATAGAGAGAAAATGAAAGATGTTCCCTATGCTTCAGCCATAGGCTCTATCATGTATGCAATGCTGTGTACCAGACCTGATGTATGTCTTGCTATAAGTCTAGCAGGGAGGTACCAAAGTAATCCAGGAGTGGATCACTGGACAGCGGTCAAGAACATACTGAAATACCTGAAAAGGACTAAGGATATGTTTCTCATATATGGAGGTGAAAAAAAGCTCATCATAAATGGTTACATTGATGCAAGCTTTGACACTGATACGGACGATTCTAAATCGCAAACCAGATACGTGTTTACATTAAACGGTGGAGCTGTCAGTTGGTGCAGTTCTAAACAAAGCGTTGTGGCGGGATCTACATGTGAAGCGGAGTACATAGCTGCTTCGGAAGCAGCAAACGAAGGAGTCTGGATGAAGGAGTTCATATCCGATCTAGGTGTCATACCTAGTGCATCGGGTCCAATGAAAATCTTTTGTGACAATACTGGTGCAATTGCCTTGGCAAAGGAATCCAGATTTCACAAGAGAACCAAGCACATCAAGAGACACTTCAATTCGATCCGGGATCTAGTCCAGGTGGGAGACATAGAGATTTGCAAGATACATACAGATCTGGATTTAGCAGACCCGTTGACTAAGCCTCTTCCATGAGCAAAACATGATCAGCACCAAAGCTCCATGGGTGTTAGAATCATTACTGTGTAATCTAGATTATTGACTCTAGTGCAAGTGGGAGACTGAAGGAAATATGCCCTAGAGGCAATAATAAAGTTATTATTTATTTCCTTATATCATGATAAAAGTTTATTATTCATGCTAGAATTGTATTATCCGGAAACATAATAATTGTGTGAATACATAGACAAACTAAACGTCACTGGTGTGCCTCTACTTGACTTGCTCGTTAATCGAAGATGGTTATGTTTCCTAACCATAGACATGTGTTGTCATTTTATTAACGGGATCACATCATTAGGAGAATGATGTGATTGACATGACCCATTCCATTAGCTTAGCACCCGATCGTTTAGTATGTTGCTATTGCTTTCTTCATGACTTATACATGTTCCTATGACTATGAGATTATGCAACTCCCATTTGCCGGAGGAACACTTTGTGTGCTACCAAACGTCACAACATAACTGGGTGATTATAAAGGAGCTCTATAGGTGTCTCCAAAGGTACATGTTGGGTTGGCGTATTTCGAGATTAGGATTTGTCACTCCGATTGTTGGAGAGGTATCTCTGGGCCCTCTCGGTAATGCACATCACATAAGCCTTGCAAGCATTGCAACTAATGAGTTAGTTGCGAGATGATGTATTACGAAACGAGTAAAGAGACTTGCCGGTAACGAGATTGAACTAGGTATTGAGATACCGATGATCGAATCTCGGGCAAGTAACATACCGATGACAAAGGGAACAAAGTATGTTGTTATGCGGTCTGACCGATAAAGATCTTCGAAGAATATGTGGGAGCCAATATGAGCATCCAGGTTCCGCTATTAGTTATTGACCAGAGACATGTCTCGGTCATGTCTACATTGTTCACGAACACGTAGGGTCCGCATGCTTAACGTTACGATGACAGTTTCATTATGAGTTTATATATTTTGATGTATCGAAGTTTGTTCGGAGTACCGGATGTGATCATGGACATGACGAGGAGTCTCGAAATAGTCAAGACATAAAGATCGATATATTGGACGGCTATATTCGGACACCGGAAGTGTTCCGGGTGATTTCGGAGAAAACCGGAGTGCCGGAGGGTTACCGGACCCCCCCCCCCGGGAGAAGTAATGGGCCTTATGGGCCCTAGTGGAGAGAGAGAGGGGCGGCCAGGGTGGGCCGCGCGCCCCCTCCCCCTCTAGTCTGAATTGGACTAGGAGAGGGGGGGCGGCGCCCCCCTTTCGTTCTCCCTCTCCCCCTTCCTTTCCCTCTCCTAGTAGGAGTAGGAAAGAGGGGAGTCCTACTCCTGCTAGGAGGAGGACACCTCCTCCTTGGCGCGCCCAAGGGCCGGCCGGCCTCCCCCTTGCTCCTTTATATATGAGGGCAGGGGGGCACCTCTAGACACACAAGTTGATCCTCGTGATCGTTTTCTTAGCCGTGTGCGGTGCCCCCTTCCACCATACTCCTCGATAATATTGTAGCGGTGCTTAGGCGAAGCCCTGCGTCGGTAGAACATCAAGATCGTCACCATGCCGTCGTGCTGACGGAACTCTTCCCCGACACTTTGCTGGATCAGAGTCCGGGGATCATCATCAAGCTGAACGTGTGCTAGAACTCGGAGGTGCCGTAGTTTCGGTGCTTGATCGGTCGGGCCATGAAGACGTACGACTACATCAACCGCGTTGTCATAACGCTTCCTCTATCGGTCTACGAGGGTACGTAGACTACACTCTCCCCTCTCATTGCTATGCATCACCATGATCTTGCGTGTGCGTAGGAATTTTTTTTTAAATTACTACGTTCCCCAACATGGAGATCGTCACCGCGAGCCATGTGAATATGGAGAAGGAAATCTTTGATCCATACTGCGGGATCCGTCGTTCCATCATATGCTTCAATGTTCACAAGTTTAAACCATTCTAGAAACTGGTGCTGCATTACCTCATCGGTAAAGCATAAGGGGTGTGCGGCGCCTCTGTATCGGGAAACGTCACGATGGAGTTCAGATGACATCCATGTTCGGTTTTCGGCCCGGGTGAGGTTATGCCCATCGCGCCAAGCTTGATGGTCATCGTCTCGCGTTTGGGCATGCCCCCTTGATCCATAAATTGGTCTAGCCTGACCAGCTCTATTGTCCAGGTCCTGGCGTAAGTCGTAGGTGTATCCTGGAGCCGCTACCTCTTTGCCTCGATGGCGCGGTGGTGTGGGCTGGTGTTCGGCGTAAGCAA
The DNA here is from genome assembly GCF_002162155.2 of Triticum dicoccoides. NCBI lineage: Eukaryota > Viridiplantae > Streptophyta > Magnoliopsida > Poales > Poaceae > Triticum > Triticum dicoccoides. Next base: position 59,925,873 of record NC_041386.1, on the reverse strand, counting down.
CCACTTTATCTCGCCCACACGATGGTCGGTCTGGTTCACCAGCGCGGTTATATTTTGACGGTATTGGCTCAAGGGCCTAGTCGTTGAATTGCGGCAGTAGCCGACGTTTTGGATAACTCTTTGTTGGGCGTTCGAGGCCATATTCCTTGGCAGCTAGGACCTGGGTCCATCTGTCGTTGAGTGTATCCTGTTCGGTCTGAAGTTGTTGTTGTTTCTTTTTTAGGCTTCTCGCAGTTGCGATGAGCTCTCGCTTGAAGCGTTCCTTCTCGAGGGGTTCCTCTAGCATGATGAAGTCTTTGTCGCGGAGGCTAAATTCCTCTTCGGCAGTCGATAGATAGTTACTATCCTCCGAATCCTCATTCTCGGCAAGTTCGTCTAGATTGACTTGTCCATCTTCCCGATCATCCTGCTCTATGGCGGGCTCGATGGGGTGGTCAGAGTCTTCGGCATTCTCCGGAGTGTGATTGTCTCCGGTGCCGATATTACTTTCCTTTTCGCGACGCGACTTTAAGCGGCGCCGCTGACGTCGACATTTTGGTGGTGCCTCGGTAGGCTTCTCCTCAATTGAGTCCTTGCTGCCGTCGTCGTCGTCCTTTTTAGGTGTGTCCACCATATACACATCGTATGTGGAGGTGGCTGTCCAACGCCCGGTGATGGGTGGATTCCGGACTGGTTCATATCTGGCATCGTCGTCCATATTGTCGATGTCTTCGGAGGCGCAATCTAGCATGTCGGTCAAGTCATCGACAGTGGCTATTAAGTGGGTGGTGGGTGGGACGCAAAATTCCCCGCTCTCAGCCCTAGTCTGGGCTGGGTGTAGTTTGGAGGTGACACTTTCGTAATAGCGAGAGATCACATTAAGTCCAGGGCCTTGTTTAAGAGCGAAGGCCAGACGAGGAACTAAGGTCCCGCGGAGCTGGGCATGGTATATGACACCTGGCAGTGCTCAATGGGCGCAGTCCTTGATAGTCCGGAGCTAGCCTTCGGGGGCGAGTTTGGTTCCCCGATGATAGGGAGAGTCCTACTTGATTCCTGGCTTGCCGAAGATATGGTTGCCTCTAGATCTCCGGCAAAGGGCTCCGTAGTTGAAGAGAGTCCGGTGGGTTTAAAACTCCCATCTTCGGATGAGGTGGCTTGCCCTGGGTCTAGGGCCAGGGCAGGGATGGTGGTTGGTCTTTGGACGGTGCCCAATGATGAATCCAATGGGTTTCCTTCCAGGAGGTGAGGAGTAGTGGCCGAGGCCGTGAACCCTTCAAAGATCAAGTCTCCTCGGATATCAACGATGTATTCACGCTCCCGAATCTGATCTGATGACCAGTGGCGTAGCTATCAATCTGTTTGAGGTGGCCAATCAAATTGGCCTGTAGAGTGAAGCCGCCAAACACGAAAAGCTGACCAAGAAAAGTTTCCCCGGAGACAGCATCGTTGTTGTCGATCGAACGAGCCATCGAACCTTCTGTTGACGACACGGTGGAACTCTCAATGAAAGCACCAATGCTGGTGTCAAAACCGGCCGATCTCGGGTAGGGGTCCTGAACTGTGCGTCTGAGGATCGAGGGTAACAAGGGACACAGGGTACACGATGTTTACCCAGGTTCGGGCCCTCTTAATGGAGGAACAACCCTACGTCCTGCTTGATTGTATTTAATGAGTGTATGGGTTACAAGAGTCGATCTACCTCGAGATCGTAATGGCTAAACCCTAGATGTCTAGCCTATATGAATTCTGATAGCCTCTACAGACTAACCCCTCTGGTTTATATAGACACCGGAAGGACCTAGGATTGTACAGAGTCGGTTTACAGAGGAAGGAAACTATACATCTGGATGCCAATCTTGTCATCCACGCAAAGGAGAGTCCTATCCGGACACGGGGGAATGCCTTCTACCTTGTATCTTCACGACCCATCGGTCCGGCCCATATCACACAGCCCAAACACCCGAGGACCCCTTAATCCAGGACTCCCTCAGGAGGGGGCTGCGAAGGAGGGAGAGGGGCCAAAGAGGAGTGTGCTAGGGTTAGGTTTTTATTCAGGGAACAGTTAGCCGTGCTTTAGCGGGCTTCAGAGGGCTTCAACGGGCTTGCGAGGTTGTATCATCCCATCCAGGACAGTTTCTGAAAATGTCATGGGAAATCCGTCATGGATTAACAGGTTTCTTGTAGTGTGGTATTGATTTTCCGTGAAGTAAAAAACAAGCAAAAAACAACAATTGGCACTGGGCACTATGTCAATAGGTTAGTCCCAAAAAATGATATAAAGTTGCTATAAAATGATTGTAAAACATTCAAGAATGATAATATAATAGCATGGAACAATACAAAATTATAGATACGTTGGAGACGTATCAGCCACTTTCCATCATGTGTGGCCCTTGTGTGGTGATGTAGCGTTGAGGCTTTGCTCCAATGGTGTGGGCATACAGATGATGTGCCCAGTGCCCATAGGTGATTCCAGATTAGCAAATAATGGTGGTCACTCATGGCATCACCCTCTTCCCTTTGCTAATAGGTGAAGGACCGACAGGTGGAGGACTACTGATTCAGTCTAACATAAGATGATTTTGGCCTAGTTGGTGCACGATCGTGACAGGTACCAATGGTAGGCTATACCATCTATCTCCGATGGGCACCGGGATGGAGTACTATAAGAAGATCTACCATGAAGATGGTGACTAGAACATATTTCATCTCCATGAAGAAAATCTGCAGTCTGGCATCCACGACAAACTTTGCATCATCTATTTATTAAAGGCATTATTTTTGTGTTTATTTCTCGCCTTCGCAATCTAGACTTGACAATGCCCCGCGAGTTTGTAGTATTTCTTGAAAGTGTTTTCCCTGGAAAATTGACGATTTTGTTGTAGATATGATTGATTTTTCATTGGTTATTTCCATTTAGTTAGTAGATACATGATATAATCATTCTCATCTATAGACAAAACACAAATCGTTGGACATACACCAATGGACGATGAACGAACACGCAAAGTCACGCAACATGCAACACGATAGCTCCCAGTGTGGTGCACCTAGGCGATATCGTCAGTTTTTCAGTCTAGTATAGATTAAACAAACATGACCTTCTTAAAGAAAAAGGAAACTGTCGAAGCCAAAGTGAAACAGGCAATACAATTGCAGTTGTGTTGCACTACTATGTCATTGTTAAAAAGTAATATGTGGCAAGATTTTCTTCTACGGGAAAATATGTGGCAAGATTTTAAAATGGAGTAAAATTCATTATCATAAATGTGAGAAATAGAGGCAGTAAGTGAAACTTACTCTAATTGAGTCACACATCGTCATGGTATTAGTTGCAAAAGACAATCAACAGGCAACTCATTGCACAACAATGTTTTATTATCTTCTCTATATGATGTGGGAGGTTGAAAATAAGTCACTTTCCTTACCATTGAACACGAGCCATAATTTATCATCATTCTTGTTAAAGCCGCCATGTAAATATGTTACAAAGTCACATGATGCCTGAAAAATTACAAGATATTACGCGAAGAGCAACTCATCGCACAAACAAAATTTTATTGTCTCCTCTAGACGATGTAGGAGAACCAGAAGAAGTCAACCTTCTCTGCTATTGGAGATGACCTAAAATTTGTCATCATTGGTAAAGTTTTCCATTTGTCGGTTATGACGCTACTTGATGATGTGACGTGGCAAAAGTGCAAGGACGATACCAACAACAACTCAATGCACGCTATCATGAAGGAGAAACCATATAAGCCAACCTTATCTACTTCCAGATATGACCTAAAATTTGTCATCATTGTTGATAAAGGTCTAATGTGTATATGTAATGATGCCACATGATAGTCGCAAGACGACATACCTAACTGAATTTAGGTGGTGGGAGAAGTCAAACCTTATTGGAAACATCGTAAAGCTTGCCATGTAGTAATTTACATGATGATGTGGAAAATAATAAGCAGGAACTAAGGACAAGCTTGTATGTTTTCAAACCAATGAGTTTACACGGGGTTACGGTGCCGCGTGAGCATGCCACAGTAGGAACTACCATGGCCAGGTCACAGATTGATCTTGTATGATTGCTGACCCAGTCAGTCCCAACGCCCATAGGAGCTTGTTCCCCTTGATGCCACGGAGATGGCAGGGCTTTCCTCCATCTGAGGTGGTTTGAGCGATGGCTACTCTGCATCGTGTGTGGTCTTTGTGTGGCGATGCAGCGACGCGACTTTGCTCCAATGGTGTGACCATACAGATGATGTGCCCAGTGCCCAACGACACTACATTCCCGGTATCATGGAAGTTGATGAAAACTAAGGACTTTGACATAATCTGGTCGACCTAATGAGTACATGTCTGAATTATATGTTTATCAAGCTGTTATCTTGTCCTAACAAGTGAAGTTGACTTTTAGATTATAAAACATGGGGTAAAAACTGTTGGGGAACGTAGCAGAAATTCAAAATTTTCCTACGTGTCACCAAGATCTATCTATGGAGAAACTAGCAACGAAGGGAAGGAGAGTGCATCTACATACCCTTGTAGATCGTTATGCGGAAGCGTTCAAGAGAACGGGGTTGAAGGAGTCGTACTCATCGTGATCCAAATCACCGGAGATCCTAGTGCCGAACGGACGGCACCTCCGCGTTCAACACACGTATAGCCCGACGACGTCTCCCATGCCTTGATCCAGCAAGGAGAGAGGGAGAGGTTGAGGAAGACTCCATCCAGCAGCAGCACAACGGCGTGGTGATGGTGGAGGAGCGTGGTACTCCAGCAGGGCTTCGCCAAGCACCGCAAGAGACGAGGAGGAGAGAGGGGTAGGGCTGCGCCAAGAAGAGATCAAATCGTCATGTGTTGGGCAGCCCCAAACCTCAACTATTTATAGGAGGAGGGGAGGAGGGTGCGCCCCCTCTAGGGTTCCCACCCCTAGAGGGGCGGCAGCCCTAGATGGGTTTGAGGGGGCTGCCAAGAGGGGGAGAGAGGGAGGCGCACCACTAGGTGGGCCTTAGGCCCATCTGAGCCTAGGGTTTGCCCCCTTCCACTCTCCCTTGCGCCTTGGGCCTTGGTGGGGGGGCGCACCAGCCCACCTGGGGCTGGTCCCCTCCCACACTTGGCCCATGCAGCCCTCCGAGGCTGGTGGCCCCACTTGGTGGACCCCCGGGACCCTCCCGGTGGTCCCGGTACGTTACCAATAAAACCCGAAACTTTTCCGGTGACCAAAACATGACTTCCCATATATAAATATTTACCTCCGGACCATTCCGGAACTCCTCGTGACGTCCGGGATCTCATCCGGGACTCTGAACAACATTCGGTAACCACATACAAACTTCCTTTATAACCCTAGCGTCATCGAACCTTAAGTGTGTAGACCCTACGGGTTCGGGAACCATGCAGACATGACCGAGACGTCCTCCGGTCAATAACCAATAGCGGGATCTGGATACCCATGTTGGCTCCCACATGTTCCATGATGATCTCATCAGATGAACCACGATGTCAAGGACTTAATCAATCCCGTATACAATTCCCTTTGTCTAGCGGTACGATACTTGCCCGAGATTCGATCGTCGGTATCCAGATACCTTGTTCAATCTCATTACCGGCAAGTCTCTTTACTTGTTCTGTAACACATCATCCCGTGATCAACTCCTTGGTCGCATTGTGCACATTATGATGATGTCCTACCGAGTGGGCCCAGAGATACCTCTCCGTTTACACGGAGTGACAAATCCCAGTCTCGATTCGTGCCAACCCAACAGACACTTTCGGAGATACCTGTAGTGTACCTTTATAGCCACCCAGTTACGTTGTGACGTTTGGCACACCCAAAGCACTCCTACGGTATCCGGGAGTTGCACAATCTCATGGTCTAAGGAAATGATACTTGACATTAGAAAAGCTTTAGCATACGAACTACATGATCTTTGTGCTAGGCTTAGAATTGGGTCTTGTCCATCACATCATTCTCCCAATGATGTGATCCCGTTATCAACGACATCCAATGTCCATGGTCAGGAAACTGTAACCATCTATTGATCAACGAGCTAGTCAACTAGAGGCTTACTAGGGACATGGTGTTGTCTATGTATCCACACATGTATCTGAGTTTCCTATCAATACAATTCTAGCATGGATAATAAACGATTATCATGAACAAGGAAATATAATAATAATAATCAATTTATTATTGCCTCTAGGGCATATTTCCAACAGTCTCCCACTTGCACTAGAGTCAATAATCTAGTTCACATCGCTATGTGATTAACACTCACAGGTCACATCGCCATGTGACCAACATCCAAGAGTTTACTAGTGTCGCTAAACTAGTTCACATCATCATGTGATTAAGACTCAATGAGTTCTGGGTTTGATCATGTTTTGCTTGTGAGAGAGGTTTTAGTCAACGGGTCTGCAACATTCAGATCCGTATGTACTTCGCAAATCTCTAGGTCATATTATAAATGTTGCTTCCACGCTCCACTTGGAGCTATTCCAAATGGTTGCTCCACTATACGTATCCGGTTTGCTACTCAGAGTCATTCAGATAGGTGTTAAAGCTTGCATTGATGTAACCCTTTACGCCGAACTCTTATCACCTCCATAATCGAGAAACATGTCCTTATTACTCCAAGGACAATTTTGACCGCTATCTAGTGATCCACTCCTGGATCACCTTTGTACCCTCTTGCCAGACATGTGGCAAGGCACACATCAGGTGCAGTACTCAGCATGGCATACCGTATAGAGCCTATGACAAAAGCATAGGGGACGACCTTCGTCCTTCCTCTTTCTTCTGTCGTGGTCGAGCTTTAAGTCTTAACTTCATACCTTACAACTCAGGCAAGAACTCCTTCTTTGGCTGATCCATCTTGAACACCTTCAAGATCATGTCAAGGTATGTGCTCATTTGAAAGTACCATTAAGCGTTTTTGATCTATCCTTATAGATCTTGATGCTTAATGTTCAAGTAGCTTAATCCAGGTTTTCCATTGAAAAACACCTTTCAAATGACCCTATATGCTTTCCAGAAATTCTACGTCATTTCTGATCCACAATATGTCAACAACATATACTCATCAAAAATTCTATAGTGCTCTCACTCACTTCTTTGGAAATACAAGTTTCTCATAAACTTTGTATACACCCAAAATCTTTGATCATCTCATCAAAGCATACATTCCAACTCCGAGATGCTTACTCCAGTCCTTAGAAGGATTGCTGGAGCTTTGCATACTTATTAACATCTTTCAGGATTGACAAAACCTTCCGGCTGTATCACATACAACCTTTCCTCAAGAAAATCGTCGAGGAAACAATGTTTTGACATCCTATCTGCAAGATTTCATAAATAATGCAGTAATCGCTAATATAATTCCAACATACTCTTAGCATCGCTACGAGTGAGAAAGTCTCATCATAGTCAACTCCTTGAACTTGTCGGAAAAAATCTTAACGACAAGTCGAGCTTTCTTAATGGTGATACTTACCATCATTGTCCGTCTTCCTTTTAAAATCCATCTGTACTCAATAGCCTTACGACCATCGAGCTGTTCTGCCAAAGTCTACACTTTGTTTTCATACATGGATCCTCTCTCGGATTTTATGGCCTCGAGCCATTTATCGGAATCCGGGCCCACCATCGCTTCTCCATGGCTCGTAGGTTCATTGTTATCTAGCAACATGACTTCAAAGACAGGATTACGTACCACTCTGAAGTAGTACGCATCCTTGTCATCCCACGAGGTTTGGTAGTGACTTGATCTGAAGTTTCATGATCACTATCATAAGCTTCCACTTCAATTGGTGTAGGTGCCACAGGAACAACTCCCTGTGCCCTGCCATACACTAGTTGAAGAGACGGTTCAATAACCTCATCAAGTCTCCACCATCCTCCCACTCAATTCTTTCGAGAGAAACTTTTCCTCGAGAAAGGACCCGATTCTAGAAACAATCCCTTTATTGCTTTCGGATCTGAGACAGGAGGTATACCCAACTGTTTTGGGTGTCCTATGAAGATGCATTTATCCACTTTGGGTTCGAGCTTATCAACCTAAAACTTTTTCACATAAGCGTCGCAGCCCCAAACTTTTAAGAAATGACAGCTTAGGTTTCTCTAAACCATAGTTCATACGGTGTCATCTCATCGGAATTACGTGGTGCCCTATTTAAAGTGAATGTGGTTGTCTCTAATGCCTAACCCATAAACTATCGTGGTAATTCGATAAGAGACATCATGGTATGCATCATATCCAATAGGGTGCAGTTATGATGTTCAGACACACCATCACACTATGGTGTTCCAGGCTGTATTAGTTGTGAAACAATTTCCACAATGTCTTAATTCTGTGCCAAACTCGTAATTCAGATATTCATCTCTATGATCATATCATAGATATTTTATCCTCTTGTCACGACGATCTTTCAACTTCACCCTGAAATTACTTGAACCTTTCAATAATTCAGACTCGTGATTCATCAAGTAAATATACTCAACATCTACTCAAATCATCTATGAAGTAAGAACATAACGATATCCACTACATGCCTCAGCACTCATTGGACTGCACACATCAAAATGTATTACTTCCAACAAGTTGCTTTCTAGTTCCATTTTACTGAAAACGAGGCTTTCAGTCATCTTGCCCATGTGGTATGATTTGCATGTCTCAAGTGATTCAAAATCAAGTGAGTCCAAACGGTCCATTTGCATGGAGTTTCTTCATGCATATACACCAATAGACATGGTTCGCATGTCTCAAACTTTTCAAAAATGAGTGAGCCCAAAGATCCATCAACATGGAGCTTCTTCATGCGTTTTATACCGATATGACTTACGTGGCAGTGCCACAAGTAGGTGGTACTATCATTACTATCTCTTGGCATGAACATGTGTATCACTACGATCGAGATTCAATAAACCATTCATTTTAGGTGTAAGACCATTGAAGGTATTATTCAAATAAACAGAGTAACCATTATTCTCCTTAAATGAATAACCGTATTGCGATAGACATAATCCAATCATGTCTATGCTCAACGCAAACACCAATCTCGATGGTAGAGGGAGCGTACGATATTTGATCAACCTTGGAAATACTTCCAACACATATCGTCATCTCACCTTTAGCTAGTCTCCGTTTATTCCGTAGCTTTTATTTCGAGTTACTAACACTTAGCAACCGAACCGGTATCTAATACCCTGGTGCTACTAGGAGTACTAGTAAAGTACACATTAACACAATGTATATCCAATATACTTCTATCGACTTTGCCAGCCTTCTCATCTACCAAGTATCTAGGGTAATTCTGCTCTAGTGGTTGTTCCCTTTATTACAGAAGCACTTAGTCTTGGGCTTGGGTTCAACTTTGGGTTTCTTCACTAGAACAACAACTGATTTGTTGTTCCATGAAGTATCCCTTTCTTGCCCTTGCCCTTCTTGAAACTAGTGGTTTCACGAACCATTAACAATTGATGCTCCTTCTTGATTTCTACTTTTGTGGTGTCAAACATCACGAATATCTCAAGGATCATCATATATGTCCCTGATACATTATAGTTCATCACGAAGCTCTAGCAGCTTGGTGGTAATGACTTCGGAGAAACATCAATATCTCATCTGGAAGATCAACTCCCACTCGATTCAAATGATTGTTGTACTCAGAAAATCTGAGCACAAGCTCAACAATTGAGCTTTTCTCCCTTAGTTTGTGGGCTAAGAAAATCGTCGGAGGTCTTATACCTCTTGACGTGGGCACGAGCCTGAAATCCCAATTTCAGCCCTCGAAACATCTCATATGTTTAGCGACGTTTCAAAAACATTTTCGGTGCCTCAATTCTAAACCGTTTAACTGAACTATCACGTAGTTATCAAAATGTGTATGTCAGATGTTCGCAACATCCACAGATGACGTTCGAGGTTCAGCACGCTGAGCGGTGCATTAAGGACATAAGCCTTCTATGAAGCAATGAGGGCAATCCTCAGTTTACAGACCTAGTCCGCATAATTGCTACTATCAACTTTCAACTAAATTTACTCTAGGAACATATCTAAACAGTAGAACTAAAGCGCGAGCTACGACATAATTTGCGAAGACCTTTTGACTATGTTCAGGATAATTAAGTTCATCTTATGAACTCCCACTCAGATAGACATCCCTCTAGTCATCTAAGTGATTACATGATCCGAGTCAACTAGGCCGTGTCCGATCATCACGTGAGACGGACTAGTCATCATCGGTGAACATCTTCATGTTGATCATATCTACCATACGACTCATGCTCGACCTTTCGGTCTCTTGTGTTCCGAGGCCATGTCTGTACATGCTAGGCTCGTCAAGTCAACCTAAGTGTTTCGCGTGTGTAAATCTGTCTTACACCCGTTGTATGTGAACGTTAGAATCTATCACACCCGATCATCATGTGGTGCTTCGAAACAACGAACTGTCGCAACGGTGCACAGTTAGGGGGAACACCTTCTTGAAATTATTATGAGGGATCATCTTATTTACTACCGTCGTTCTAAGTAAACAAGATGCAAAAACATGATAAACATCACATGCAATCAAATAATAGTGACATGATATGGCCAATATCATATAGCTCCTTTGATCTCCATCTTGGGGCTCCATGATCATCTTGTCACCGGCATGACACCATGATCTCCATCATCATTATCTCCATCATCATGTCTCCATGAAGTTGCTCGCCAACTATTACTTCTACTACTATGGCTACCGGTTAGCAATAAAGTAAAGTAATTACATGGCGTTGTTCAATGACACGCAGGTCATACAATTAATAAAGACAACTCCTATGGCTCCTACCGGTTGTCATACTCATCGACATGCAAGTCGTGATTCCTATTACAAGAACATGATCAATCTCATACATCACATATCATTCATCACATTCTTCTTGGCCATATCACATCACATAGCATACCCTGCAAAAACAAGTTAGACGTCCTCTAATTGTTGTTTGCATATTTTACGTGGCTGCTATGGGTTTCTAGCAAGAACGTTTCTTACCTACGCAAAAACCACAATGTGATATGCCAATTGCTATTTACCCTTCATAAGGACCCTTTTCATCGAATCCGATCCGACTAAAGTGGGAGAGACAAACACCCGCTAGCCACCTTATGCAACTAGTGCATGTCAGTCGGTGGAACCAGTCTCACGTAAGAGTACGTGTAAGGTCGGTCCAGGCCGCTTCATCCCACAATGCCGCCGAATCAAGATTGGACTAGTAACGGTAAGCATATTGAACAAAATCAACGCCCACAACTACTTTGTGTTCTACTCGTGCATAGAATCTACGCAATAGACCTAGCTCATGATGCCACTGTTGGGGAACGTAGCAGAAATTCAAAATTTTCCTACGTGTCACCAAGATCTATCTATGGAGAAACTAGCAACGAAGGGAAGGAGAGTGCATCTACATACCCTTGTAGATCGTTATGCAGAAGCGTTCAAGAGAACGGGGTTGAAGGAGTCGTACTCATCGTGATCCAAATCACCGGAGATCCTAGTGCCGAACAGACGTCACCTCCGCGTTCAACACACGTACAGCCCGACGACGTCTCCCATGCCTTGATCCAGCAAGGAGAGAGGGAGAGGTTGAGGAAGACTCCATCCAGCAGCAGCACAATGGCGTGGTGATGGTGGAGGAGCGTGGTACTCCAGCAGGGCTTCGCCAAGCACCGCAAGAGACGAGGAGGAGAGAGGGGTAGGGCTGCGCCAAGAAGAGATCAAATCGTCATGTGTTGGGTAGCCCCAAACCTCAACTATTTATAGGAGGAGGGGAGGAGGGTGCGCCCCTCTAGGGTTCCCACCCCTAGAGGGGCGGCAGCCCTAGAAGGGTTTGAGGGGCGACCAAGAGGGGGAGAGAGGGAGGCGCACCACTAGGTGGGCCTTAGGCCCATCTGAGCCTAGGGTTTGCCCCCTTCCACTCTCCCTTGCGCCTTGGGCCTTGGTGGGGGGGGGGGCGCACCAGCCCACCTGGGGCTGGTCCCCTCCCACACTTGGCCCATGCAGCCCTCCGGGGCTGGTGGCCCCACTTGGTGGACCCCCGGGACCCTCCCGGTGGTCCCGGTACGTTACCGATAAAACCCAAAAATTTTCCGGTGACCAAAACATGACTTCCCATATATAAATCTTTACCTCCGGACCATTTCGGAACTCCTCGTGACGTCCGGGATCTCATCCGGGACTCCGAACAACATTCAGTAACCACATACAAACTTCCTTTATAACCCTAGCGTCATCAAACCTTAAGTGTGTAGACCCTACGGGTTCGGGAACCATGCAGACATGACCGAGACGTCCTCCGGTCAATAACCAATAGCGGGATCTGGATACCCATGTTGGCTCCCACATGTTCCATGATGATCTCATCAGATGAACCACGATGTCAAGGACTTAATCAATCCCGTATACAATTCCCTTTGTCTAGCGGTATGATACTTGCCCGAGATTCGATCGTCGGTATCCAGATACCTTGTTCAATCTCATTACCGGCAAGTCTCTTTACTTGTTCTGTAACACATCATCCCGTGATCAACTCCTTGGTCACATTGTGCACATTATGATGATGTCCTACCGAGTGGGCCCAGAGATACCTCTCCGTTTACACGGAGTGACAAATCCCAGTCTCGATTCGTGCCAACCCAACAGACACTTTCGGAGATACCTGTAGTGTACCTTTATAGCCACCCAGTTACGTTGTGACGTTTGGCACACCCAAAGCACTCCTACGGTATCCGGGAGTTGCACAATCTCATGGTCTAAGGAAATGATACTTGACATTAGAAAAGCTTTAGCATACAAACTACACGATCTTTGTGCTAGGCTTAGAATTGGGTCTTGTCCATCACATCATTCTCCCAATGATGTGATCCCGTTATCAACGACATCCAATGTCCATGGTCAGGAAACCGTAACCATCTATTGATCAACGAGCTAGTCAACTAGAGGCTTACTAGGGACATGGTGTTGTCTATGTATCCACACATGTATCTGAGTTTCCTATCAATACAATTCTAGCATGGATAATAAACGATTATCATGAACAAGGAAATATAATAATAATAATCAATTTATTATTGCCTCTAGGGCATATTTCCAACAAAAACTATGCTATGTCATTTGTTAAAAGGTAACCCCTCCATTTCTTTTTAGTCTACATATAAAATTTATTTGAAGTCAAACCTCATAAGGTTTGACCATTTTCATAGGAAAAAAATATCAACATTCACAATATGAAATCAATATCATTAGGTGCATTATGAAATTAATTTTCATACTACATAGTGTTAGTATTGTAAATGTTGATATTTTTTAATATAAGTTTGGTCAAACTTTGTGTAGTTTGACTTTAAACAAATCTTATACGGGGAGTAAAAAGAAACGAAGGGGGTAATATGTGGCAAGCTTTTCAAATGGAGTAAAACGCGTTGTCACAAACGTCAGAACTAGAGGTAATAAGTGAAACTTACTCTAATTAAGTCACGCATCGTCATGGTATCAGCTGCAAGAGACGATCAACAAACAACTCATTATACACCAATGTTTTATTATCTTCTCTATATTATGTGGGAGGTTGAAAATAAGTCACACTCTTAACCATTGAACATGATCCAAAGTATACCATCATTCTTGTTAAAGTTTGTCATGTAAATAGGTCACAAAGTTGCATGATGATGTGCCCCTGAAAAATCACAAGATATGACATGAAGGGCAACTCATTGCACAAACAAAATTTCATTATCTCCTCTAGATGGGGTAGGAGGCCTAGAAGAAGTCAGCCTTCCCTACTATTGGAGATGATCTAAAATTTGTCATAGTTGGTAAAGTTTTCCATTTGTCGGTTATGACGCTACCTGATGATGCGACACGAGAGAAATGCAAGGACGATACCAATGACAACTCATTGCACGCTAAAGTTTTATTGTCACGTAATAGAAACCACATAAGTCAACCTTATCTACTATCAGATATGACCTAATTTTTGTCATCATCGTTGATAAAGTCTAATATGTACATGTTATGACGTTACATGATGGTCGCAAGACGACATCAATGACAACTCATTGTACAACGTGTCCATTGCCTGGCTGACATTACGTGGTGGGAGAAGTCAAACCTTATTGGAAATGTCATAAAGCTTGTCATGTAGTAATTTACATGATGTTGTACAAGTTTGTATGTTTCCAAACCAACAAGTCTACGCGGGGCTACCGTGCGGTGTGAGTTCCCCCTGATAGGAACTACCATGGTCAGGTCACATTTCAAACATGGATGCTTGCCGACTCGGTCAGCCCCAACGCCCATCAGGGGGTTATTCCCCTTGCTGCCACAGAGATGACTCCATCGTGTGTGACCTTTGTGTGGCGATATAGCGACGAGGCTTTGATCCAATGGTGTGGCCATATAGATGATATGCCCAGTGCCCACACGTGATTCCAATGGTGTGGCCGTGTAGGTGGAGAACTACTAATTTAGTTTGAATAGAAGATGATTTTGGCCTAGTCGGTGCATGATCGTGAGGGGTACCAATGGTAGACTACGCCATCTATCTCCGGAGGGCACCAGGATGGAGCAGCTATAAGAAGATCTATCATCAAGATGGCGACCGGAACATACTTCATCACGATGATGAAAATCTGCAATCCGGCATCCACAACAAGCTTTGCGCCGTCTATTTGTTCAAGGCATTATTTTTATGTTTATTTCCTAGACTTGATTGGATCAGTCATTCATGATTAATTATTCAGGTCTACACAGTCCTGACTCAGCGACGCCAGGAGAGTGTGTAGCTTTTGTTGAAGGCGTTTGCCGTGGAAGATTGGCAATTTAGTTGTAGATTAGTTGTAGTCTTTTGTTGAAGGCGTTTGTCGTGGTTGATGTGCCATTGTTGGCTATTTCCATTTAGTGATAGTATTCCCTCCGTTCTTAAATATTTGTCTTTATAGAGATTTCAACAAGTGACTACATATGAAGCAAAATGAGTGAATCTACACTCTAAAATATGTCTATATACATCCGTATGTGGTAACCATTTGAAATCTCTAGAAAGACAAATATTTAGGAACGGAGGGAGTAGATGATAGAATCATGCTTATATCTATACCTACTATTAAAGGGAATAAGTATTATTGGTTTGGTTCAGTTCAACTATTAAAGGGAATAGATATTCTTGGTTTGGTTCAGTCCTTTTCATTTCGATGGGCCTTTTATGGGCTTCATAGAGTCCGCGAAAAATAATTAGGTCAAAATAAAGTAACATTATGGGAATTTAAACAGGACCTCCTGTCTGAATCTTCGATGCAACAACCTATGCGCCATTCATATTTACTAAATCCCAACTCGCTCTAAATATATGAGTGGCAGTCCTCGTGTTTAAGCGAATGAGCTAATTAAAGAAAGAATTGTGGACTTAAATAAAATATTTAAATGAATGTGGTTAATTAAAAAAAGGACTATGGATAAACTGGTGGACTAATTAAAAGAAAGATTGTGGTCTTAATAAATAGAATTTTCAAATAGATGAGGCTAATTAAAGGAAGAACTTGAGGTAAAAAGGTAAGATAGTTAAAAAGAAGGCTATGCATGCTTCAATGTGTTGGGGATATTAAATTAGAGAAGGAAGGATTTGATTCCCGACTAAAACGGATGAGGACGTCACGGTAACTAAAGGAAGGATTATACTTAGATGGAATCAGTGGGAGATTATGCCCAACAAAGAAAATATGAACACGGCTAAATTGCATCGTATTTTTTATGTTCATTTTGTAGAAGGAGCGTTTTTTCATAGTGAATCCGGTGCTATGGGACATTATACTTGCATAAAACATTAATTTTTTCCGTTGCAACGCACGGGCCTATGTGCTAGTATAGATTAACACAAATCGTTGGACACACACCAGCGCACGGTGAAGGAGCATGCAAAGTCACGCGGCAGCACGACAGCTGCACAGTGGAGTACCCAGGCCAGGCGATCCCGTCAGTTTCCAGTACTCTATAGTCTAGCTTAAACAAACAGGACCTTCTCTCAAAGAAAAAGGAATCTGCCGAAGCCAAAGCGAAACCGGCGATACAATTTGCAGTTGCGTCGCGCTGCGCATTCGCACCCCGTCGCCTTCCGTTCCCTCCCCCACCCGCGTGCGTGCGTGTCCCTCAATCATAGCAGCCAGCCGCGCCGCGCCGCGCCCGTGTCCGTTTCCTCTCCCCCGCCCGCCCGCCGGCCCGCCGGCCCCGCCGTCCCTTCTCCCCCCACCCCCCACCCCCCACCCCCCTCCGCCGATGCGGCCCGCCCCCGAACCCTAGCCGGATCCCAATGGCGACCCCGCGCTCC
>NC_041386.1:59873397-59909158 GCF_002162155.2 Triticum dicoccoides | reverse complement strand
CGCCGCCGGTCACCGGCGACCGCTACCTCGACCTGCTCGTCCGCTTCGTGGCCAGCCACGCGGGCGAGCTGCTCGACGGCTCCTTCACCCTGCGCCTCCACCCCGTCGGCCTCCACTACGTCGCCTCCCGCCTCGAGGCGCTGCGCGAGCTGGAGGCCGTCGGCGCGGGGGCGCCTGTCGACTACCTCCGCGCCTACGTCGCCGACCTCGGGGACCACCGCGCGCTCGAGCAGCTCCGCCGGATCCTCCGCCTCCTCACCTCGCTCAAGGTCGTCGCCGCGGGGCCGGGGCGCGACCCGGCGCCGCTCTCGCTCCTGCCGTTCGCGCGCCTCCGCGTGCTCGAGCTGCGGGGCTGCGACCTCTCCACCTCCGCCGCCAGGGGACTGCTCGACCTCCGCCACACGCTCGAGAGGCTCGTCTGCCACAACTCCACGGTGCGATTCTGTCATGTTTCCCCGTAATTCTGGCCATATACAGCTAACGTAATTTGTCGCTGGTGACAATTCAGCTAATTATGACCCCCTACTAAACTATGAGTCTATGAGCTAAGCTGAGCTGTGAATCATGATTATTGTTCGCTGTTTGGTTCATCTACAGCCAGCAAAGGGGGGTTTAGTTTCAGCCCACTTGCTGCAGTAGTTTGGTATGGTCCATAGTTAATACTATGTTCCTAGGATCCAATCTGGTCCGCTGCATGCATTAATTATGTTCTATTTACTCATTAGGTTCCTGACAATATTTTTGGTGGTATGCTGTTCTCGTAGTGTTAAGATGCCTTTCTAGTGTGAAACTTCTGTGTTTACTGATGTTTACAGTCTTTTTAGTGGGGTTTAATGGAATCTTGTTGGTTATATTTAGATTTCACTGAGTATTGCTCTTGCAACTTCGATGCAAATTTACCAATTTAGTCTGCGCCATTTATCTTGTCTGAAGTAGACCAACTGTGGCATCTTGCAATGTTGCTGTAACGCAATTGTTGTAGCACATGATCAACATCACCATAGTGCTATCTAATGGTTATGTCTTTCGCACATGCTGCATTTATCCCCTGATATAATTAGTCATTCCGTGAGATTAAAAAGATGCCCAGCCATGTGGATTCCTGATAGATTGTCATGTCTGTACTTGTATGCAGCTGGAAATGTTGCTTTATGCACCTCATGTACTTTGTTTTCCAAATTCTGACGGAAACTCTTATGGACATTATCGCTCCCTCTGAGCTAGAACCTTAGATGTTTGGTGGATTAATAGTGATATCTGGAACTAATAAAGATTTAATGTGGCACCTGCTATTCTATTTTAAACATAGTTCTTTTGTTGGCCCATGGACTACTTAATTATAAGTACACCAGATTTACCTTACTCCCATGTGCTTGCATTGCCAATCATGACATGTCATCCGGCATCTGTTATTCTGTTTTAAATAATGTTCTTTGTTGGCCGATGGACGGCAGAATTATTATTGAGGGTTGTAGCTTGAGAACTTCGGTATTGGTTCCTGATGTGATGGCCGCAGGTTGATCGGGTGTGCTACATCTTCTCTCTATTCGTATCATGGCATGCAACCAAAAGCTCAGCTAGCAGCAAAAAGTGATGCATATGTCTTTGTATTCATTGAGCAGTTATTGAAATTTATGCTTCCTTTCCAAGCACTTGTACGAAATATTGCGATGTTACCAGATTCATAACAGTTAATTTTTGTGCTACCGCAGGATGCTCTTAGGCATATATTTGTGAGTAGAGTGATGGATATCAAGGACTCTCCTGTATGGATTCGGCTTTCGTATGTCTCTTGTGCTTCTAATGATCTTGTACTCATGGACGAGTCATTGCAATTGTTACCTGCGGTTGAAACCCTTGATCTTAGTCGGAACCGATTTGCAAAGGTGGATAATCTGCGGAAATGTACAAAGTTGCGAAATCTGGACCTTGGATTTAATCATTTGCGCTCTATATCATCCTTGAGTGAGGTTTAACTTCCTTCACAGTTCAGTTTAAAATAGTAAACAAGCTTCTTGACATTACTTTTGTTGTCTGATTACATGTTACCTTTGTGCAGGTTTTCAGTCGGATTGGTAAACTAGTACTTAGAAACAATGCTTTAACTACTATACATGGGATTGAAAATCTCACGTCGCTTGTGGGCCTTGATCTTTCTTACAACATCATATCAAATTTCTCAGAGTTGGAAATTCTTGGCAGCTTTTCTTTGCTACAGAACGTATGGTTGGAAGGCAATCCAATCTGCTGTGCTCGTTGGTATCGAGCACGTGTTTTTAGTTTTTTCCATAATTCAGAAAATGTAAGTGCTTTAGCTCAAGCATGTTAAACTATTTTGGTTGTCCATAGTCTTGTTTATTATAAGTCTCTTCCACAGTATTGGAGTAACATGAATATTCTGTTCCATGATTTTTCTGCCTCAGTTAAAGTTAGATGATAAAGGCATGAACACACAAGAATACTGGGAAAAGCAAGTATTGTTTGGAAGCAGACAAAAACAACCTGCTGGCTATGGATTTTATTTCCCTGCAAAAGATGATCATGAGGATGAATACACTTCAAATTCCATGATGGTATGCATCTCTTTTACCGACTGCTAATAGTCTGATCTATTATATATCAGCATGTCACACCAATTATAAGCTTCCTCAGTTAACACTTTTGATTTTATTATTCCCTGGAGGATAGGTAAGTCAATGCATCTGCTTAGTGAATTGGTATTAGGCTTCATTTCCCCCCTTGGATATACATTATTTTCATGTGTGATGCAGGAGCATTATTTCTGTATGTTGTCAGGATTCCTTTTTTTGCTTGGTTCAGCCTAGGTGCTCCCATATATGACATCTTAGTTTCTATAAATGCACTATAAAACCATCAATATATCTTAGCAAAACTGAAATAATTTTACAGAAGTTTGGCATCCTGCAGTTGTATCCTGAACGCGGCTGAATGTGACCGTGTATGACTATTTTAATGACATTCTGCTTTCCACTTATATTAGAAAAAGATTTCCCGACTTGCCTGTATTCTGGAGGAAGAGAGAAGTCCTTGTGATGAAGGTGTGGACCAGCAGTCCAGCCCCCGTGATAGTGCTAGTTCTAAGAAGGATGAAGTTGCCGTTGCTGATAATGACGTAAAAATTACTTCTTTGATAAGCACAGCAGAGTTGATGAAGAAAGAAAGATCGACTGACTGGCTGCGTGAATTTAAGGAGTGGATGGATGAAAATACAGAGAGCACAGATGGTGACAGCCTTTATGTTGATTTCACTAACAGAAATGGAAGTCAGAACAAACAAAACAGAAGAGAAAAATTGAACATAGAGAGCTCCAAGAGCGTCACAGACCTGGCAAAGACATCAGAAGGTGGAAGCAGCTCAAACCTTTTGGAGTCTAAATTGTCTTCCACAGATGATGCATGCAATGGCGCTAATGGCTTCACTGCAGGATCCTTGAACGAAGTGAATGCTGACCAAACTCATGTAAGGGTACACTTGAATTCTGCCGTACAGCTTCCTCCACTAGAATTTGTGGGCACTTCACATCCAGATTCTTTTTCTGATGTGGAAGGTGGTGCAATTTTTTTGCATACGAACGGAACACCCTCTAACACAACAAGCAAGTTGATAGAACCAAGTCCATCCTTTGCATACCCTAGTCCACAGTCACCCCCACAATACAAGGAAGACATCCTACGTCGAAGACTTTTTCTGGAGGAAGAGTTTTTGCAGAGTTCAGGAGATTTCCAATGTGTTGGTTCTCTTGGTAGTGGTAGCAGCTGCAGTGATGACTCTTCAGGTGATTTATGTTCGTGCAATTCAGAAGATGATTGCGTAGCAATTCAGACAAAAAGGGAACTAGCCCTGAATGGTCAGATTGCTTCATTTCCTTATGCAGATATTGATCATGAGGAAATGGATGGGATGGAGTTTTTCTCACAAGAGGAAAAATTGTCTGACTGTTCGGCAGAAGATGACCCAACTTTTACAGATGCCATAGAGTTTGGTATTAAGGAGCCAGATGAAAGTAACCAGAGGAATGGACATCTAGATCAAGATTCAGGTGGCCATCTGATTAGACAAAATGGCAAGCAAAAGGTTAAGAGGAAGATATTTCCTATTTTTAAGAACCGTAATGGCACTAAACTAGAATTTCCAGAGGCTAATGAAGATAAGTTGGATGAGGGGGTTTCAGTGGGTGCAAATGGTCATCTGAACTACGACCTAAGCGGAAGTACTATTTGCAAGGATCAAAGCTCAAAAAAACACTATTCAAGTATCTTGCACAAGAATAACTTGTCGATTGATGCCAATTCAGTTACTTGCAACACTGATAGGGATAAGTACAAGCTTATAGAGGATTTCTTCAATTTGGAAGTTGCTAATGTTGAAGAGTCCGAAATATGTGAACAAGGAGCTCGTTGTGGATACATATTTCAAGATGGAAGCGATTTAATTCAAAGGTTAGAGTTGTTTTACCTATATTTGACATGTGTAGAGAGTAGAGACTAGAAATTGATGATGAACAGCTATTGAATCTGAATGAACGAGTCGCTGACTATCGAAGTACATTTTGTAGAACCAAAGATTATCAGTACAAGTACGTATTACTTCTTTTTCTGTAAGTTCGCAAATTAAGGACTAGCTGCAGCATATCAGACTAATATGGTTACTTATTTGCCTCTGCTTTTATAGTTTGTTTTTCAAACTAAACACCATGCAGCACAACAAAACATGCACTGACGGTTAAAGTTAGCAGAATAGAACTGCCTTAACCTGTTAGTCAGGTAATTGCTGACCATTAGTGCTTTGGAGTAGCGAATGCAATTATATTCAAAATCATAACTATATCTATTACATTTTTTATTCATGTGCTTTCTTAGAGAAAATTGAAGCTCAAGATTTTTCTAATTGATGATGAATGTATTCAAAGTATATGAAAACACCATGGTCATGCAACACATGACAGGGCTGTATGTGTTGGGTCTACTTAATTTTCGTTACTTTAATCAAGTAACAATTTGACATGTTAGAGACGGTATGCAGGAGTCCATGATTTGTACCCGTAGGCGAATGATGAGAGACTGTCGAGGCCTTGTGCAGTATGGGGGTCTACAAACCAACTTTTTTAGGCCAAACTTCTAATGAAATTGAATCCAAGATATGGGGACCTGAATCCTTGGCTCCACCACCGTCTTCACCAATGTTGATGGCATTTGCATAGAACATAAAATGCGTAAATGTCCAGTAATATATCTCATGATTCAGACTTCAAAGTACTTAAATGCACAATAAGTAGTTATCAATAAGAGCCCTTTGAACAGGACATTTTGTTGGATTTTTTAATTCTAAGTACCTTCTTGTATAGCATTTAATCCTCAACCATTCCCAGTAAATGCTCTCTTAACTTCTGTTGAACTTAACAGCAGTTCTGAAAGCCTGTCTGCATGCGATATTTTTTTAGGTACTGTACCTGACTAGTGTATTGTTACTTATTGTAGAGAAGTAGCCTTGTTGAGAAGTTCTCAGAATAAATTGTATGTTCTGCTAGTTGATATGGAGCAAGATGAACAAGGTTAGTTTTCTACACATTGTTTTCTTTTCTTCCAAAGCCTTTCTCTTGGTTCTCTTTTGTCTCTGTTAGACAGTTATAAGACTATCGCAACTGGAATTTTACATTTTTATTGTTGTACGGAAATTTATTTTCTCATGTTTCTATTCTAAAACTGTATTAATAGTTCTTACACACTGATTAATTTACAGAAATTATGCCAAGAGTTTTGGGGTGCTATAGGCTTGAAGATCTGGAAAAAGTTTTGACTGGGCTGGGTCTACAAGCACTAAGGTCTATTAGCATATCAATCATAAGTGTTTTTTTTTTGGCTTATCTGAGGCTTACTTTTGTTTTGTCGTATCGCAGGGTACACATGGCAGATCATACAGCTCATCTATTCTTGACACGTACTTCCAAGGAAGCGCAAGATGTACTTTGGCTCTTGAATCTGTTCAGCTTTCCACAGTTAACCAGCGGGGTATCTTTGCAAAGGTTTGTCTATTTAGCTTTATGTTTTCTCCGTGAGCAAAGGCCTTCTCTTTTAGATAAACAAAGAAAGGATTTTGTGTGTGTTTATTGTGCCTTCTATTTCATTTTCTGATTACACTCTCTCCTATAATTTAAATCACAGTTGGGAGAAGATCCAAGTTAAATTGCTCGAGAAATGTATATGTGCAAGTTTGAAGATGGGGATATTTCTCTACTCCATGTTGATGTTTTGGAAGAATGATGCTGAAGGTACTGTTCTTTGAGTGGTGAAAATAACCCCTATTTGTCTATGGGATCTAGACTAAAACTTTCTTCACCTTTTGAGTTCTTATGATGTTACTTACTTGGCTGAGTCTTGGCTTTCTCCCTTAAAGCCTGACAAAGTAGAGTAGGATTGATACACATCTTATCCTTGCGAAAGAAAACATGTTGCTTTTTATCATCTGTATTATGGTAAGTTGAGTAACACTATTTAAGCCATTTTGTTTCTAAATGAATATTTTTTATGCTTACTGTCCAAAATCTCGTTTGGACATATGATAACTAGAGCAATGAGCCCACAAGCTTTATCCTGGGCAATCATTATGATATTTTGTCCAGAATGCACACAATTTCTTGCTCAGTATCAATGATTCAACATCGAAGTGTTAAACTTTGTTCTGTAGCATCATCTCTAGTTCGAGTACAGTGCACTCAGTCCTATGGTGAGAGAGCTGGGGATTAATTGATCAAAGACTCAAGCCCATCATGACACAACATGCTGCCATTGAGCTGAAGTCGTCATGATGATTACTTGGACTTTGGCATATGCATATGTTATGTTAGTTTGCAAGGTAGATAACTACATAGTATGTCTGCTGGGTGGTCATGTAATTTGATCTTTAAGAAACCTAAGGGTACCTTGTTTAATTCTTCATGGTTAGATGTTTGCAAGGCAATTTCCATTTTTCATCCCCAATTCTTTACATGAATATTTAGATGTTTACCCATTTTTTCAATTTCAGCACCCAGGTGCATAAATTCCTTCTGGCTTTAATTGGGTCCATTTTGTTAAATCCTGTAAACGATCTGATAGTGACATGCATCATCACCAAATATTGACGATGCCACATCTGGCATGACATGGCATATGGTAGTTCTTTTACTTAGAAATTGCTGAATTAATGTCCATTTCTGTTTTGCAGAGGAATCCCTGGTTATTCGATCCCTTGTTGTTACTGAAGGATCAATATGTGTGTGCATTGAGAACCTACATCAGTTTGGTTGCTTTCCTGATGATTCACACCCTCCATATTTCTCTCTCGATGAATGCTGTTCTATCAACAGTATTAAGGAAGTGGTAAGTTGTGTTTGACCTCTAAGATTTCCAATTTATCTAGGTTACTTTGCATTGCAACAATGTTCTTTTCATAAAATAGTTCGCTCTGAGATAGTTCCCTTGCCCATAAGGGGATATTTGTTATATTCTTGTCAATTGTGGAATATGCATAAGTGTGGCTCTGTGTATTCTCGCACACAGGTCTGATCCTTGTCTCTAAACTTGTATTTTTATTGTACAGAGTACTTATCATCTTATTGTTCTTATACTCGATATTTCTAAAGGGCAATCCCCTCTTATTTTACTGAGCTGTGATTTAAAACGAGCTAAATATATTGCTTCATCATACTAAAAGAGTTGATATCGTTTTGTTGACAATTTCTAAATTTTCCTACTGCATTTCCTATACTTAGGTTGTGGATCAGCACGACAAGGAATGCTTGACATTAATCTTGCACAAACACATAAACGAAGGAAGATTTAACAGCAGCACTGGAAATTCGCAGAACAAGCAAGCAGATGAAAATTACACAGTACATACATGGAAACTGAGGTGGTTTTCTGAAGAAACTCTTTTGAAGTTCATTTCTGTACTTAAGGCTCTTTACTCTGGAGCAGTTTCTTCGCCGTTACCTGTAAAGTGTATATCCTGATGTGTTAGTTCTTGTAGTCATGTAGTGATTTCATTCATTTGTTTGGGGGTTGTATTTAGCTGTTAATCTGTACAGTTTGTCCATTAGCTCTCTAGGTTGTGCTTCCTTTATTCTTTTGATTTATCAAAAAATTCCTCGCATTAAAGCTGTACAGAACAGAGGTAAACTGAGTGAATGAGTGTAAATGCAATTTTGGCAGCTGTTTCAAACAATTTGTTCCGCGAAACTGCTCCACAGAAGACAAGTGCAGCCAATTTCGCACGACCATGGAATCGAGCGGTTGTTGCCCTTTTAGTCGACTGCATGTGCGGCTGGATTTACGCTGTCGTGCCGCCAGATCAGCTAAAAGCATTGCAGTTTTAGTTTCTCATTCAATTTTTTGGCTCAAATGCAATGTTTATTTTTTTATTAAATCATATATGCACCTTAGTTTTAAAAACTTATTTGGCTAAAGATAATATATTTGGGAGATGTTGGTGGTTTAGTTGGCTCAATAAAAAATTGGTTAAAATTCAAAACATTTCAAGCATACATGTACCTACTATTAATTTGGATTTTTTTTCTACTCTTTTTGACCACTACTTTGGGAGATATAGGTAGCTTCGGTTGGCCAACTAGTGTGGCTTTTTTCTGTCACGTGTGCACTTAAAACCGGACAACTCATCAGGAATTGTATCAACGGTGTCAAATGACGGATTAGAGCTAGCTCAACAGATTACATTTTGTGCAACCCAAATAGTAGGCGTTATGTGAAAAATCAGCCTCGATAGTTGGTGGTTTGTGCGAAAATCTTCTTCTGCGTGCGGGCTCAAATGCATCAATGATGAACAGTATAATTAAAAAAATAGTACAAAATCTGAAATTATTTGGCAACAAACACTGACAAATTATCTACACACATGCAGATTTCCATGATGAAAAAACATCCCTAATGTTCTGGGGAAAAATCATGATCCGAATTGCTTTTAAAAGTAGTCTTTTTGGAGCATCATTTTTTTGCCCTGAGCATGTAGACATTTCGTCAATGTTTGTTGTCAAAATGTGTTTTTTTACTGTTTTTAGAGCTTAGTGTTCATGAGAGAGAATTTCAGCTCACGACTAGAAACTCCATGTCCATGGTTTGTTAATTTTCATTTTTGTTGCTATTATAGTGATGAGAAATGCATGGATGAATCCAGATACATATGAACCCACTTTGAAAAACACATTTTGCAATGTCAAAAAAATCTGAAAAAATATACGCGCGGACATCTCCATATTCTATGTGTGTGCAGAAAGTTTCACAGAAAAACAACTTTTTTTTAGCCTGTGCAAAAAAGATAAAATTTTGTGCCGTGAAACGCTATTTAGAAGCAGTAAAATTTGTCTTTTTTACTGAGAGAAAACAAAAATACTTTTTTACACAAAACTTTGTGCCGTGGACATACCTTTGCCAACATGTATGCATAAATTTTTTAAGAATTTTTGAACATTACAAAACACGTAAAAAGTACATTTTTAAAAAGAGGGTGCAGATGCCCCCGTCTGCAAATCGTCCACTCTCGTATAGTGATTCCTTTCTTTCTTTGGTTTTTTTTAACAATTTAGCTGTTAATTTATACTAAAACTAGTATAAAGTCGAGTCATTTATTTTAAAATGGGGAAGTAATACTATGTTCATTATAGTACCTCTCTTATTGCATGCTTACTTTCTTATTCTTTCGAGTTATCAGATTTACTTTCCTTGTTTTTTTTTTCTGACATTTTCTTCGTCCATGACAGTTTTCTCAACTTATAGTTGTACCGACAGAGGTGTCTGAGCGTAAAAGATATTACACTACTAGGAGAAGGGCTATAGCTAATATAGACATTAATGGTGCACCATGTATATGGTGCATCACTGCTATATAGCAGTGGCACACCAGATACAGGTGCGCCATTAGTGTCATCATTACTAATGGCGCACCACACACACGATGCGCCATTATTAGCATTTTTTTTCAAAACTATTAATGGCGCACCAGCGCACAGTGCGTCATTAATAGTTTTAACTAGTAATGGTGCACCACACACACGGTGCGCCATTACTAAATTTTTTTCTTTCCAAAACTAGTAATGACGCATTAGGGTACAGTGCGCCATTACTAGTTCAAACTAGTAATGGCGCACCACAACCAAGGTGCGCCACTACTAACATTTTTTTTTTGTTTTGCAAAACTAGTAATGATATTTTTTCTGTTCTAGTCCTCATGAATATTTATTTATGTGTTTATTCTGGTATTGAATTTCTAACTCACAAAAAGTATTAAATTTGTTAATATTTTTTGAACTGATGAATATTTTTAAATTTCATCGGCACCTTTTGAATTCATGAATATTTTTTCAAATTTGATGATATTTTTTCACATTCATAAATGTTTTACCAATTCACAAATGAATGCAACTAAAAATCCAAAAAAATTGATGATATTTGCAAATAACAAATTTGATGATATTTTAAAATACGAAATTTGGTGATATTTTTTCATATTCATAAATATTTTTAAATAACAAATTTGATGATATTTTTTCACATTCATAAATGTTTTCAAATTTGATCGTCATTTTCTAAAAAAATATTAGATGCAACTAAAAATCCAAAAAAAAGTTAGTAATGGCGCACCAGGGGAAGGTGCGCCATTCCTATCAAAGTACTTATGGCGCACCCCTAGGAGGTGCGCCATTACTAACCTTCCCCCCTCGCTAACCCTCCCTCTCGCCAGATCGACCCCCCTCCTCCCCCTCGCCCGCTCTCGCTCTCCACCGCCGCTGAGCAAACCCCCCGCGCCCGCTCTCCACCGCCGCCGGCGACCCCCGCGCCCGCTCCACCCCCGGAGTCGCCGCCGGAGCACTAGGAGGAGGAGTCCTTCTTCCTCCAGTCGTCGCCATCTCGCGGTCGCCACCGTCTCTCCGGTCCACCCCGGCCTTCACCGAGCCTGCCACGATCTCCGCAGTGAGTCCCTCAGCCGTTCCCCCCTTCGATCCGCCTCCATAGGCCGCCGTAAGCCGCCGCCGTCGACCTCGCGCTCACCCCATAGCCGGCCCATGCCCCCGGGCTCCTCTGCCGTGCCCCAGCGCACGCCCTCCCCGCCGCTCCTGCCCTTGGGCACGCATCCTACTGCGTGCCCCTGGCCATCCCTCGCCCGTGCTCGTCCGCCCGTTGCCGCTTGCGCGCGCCCGTGCTGACTGTTGTCGCGCCGCCCCCGCTGCCGTTGTTGCTCTACTGACTGCACTACTGCTGCTGTTGATGTTTGCTGCTTGGCCGCTGCTTGCTGCTGCCTTGGCGTTGCTCTTTCCCGCTGCTGATGCTGCTCTCTGCTGCCGCCACACTACTGCTCTGCATGTTGCTTGCTAGTTGCCCTTCCAACCCGATTCCATTCCATCTGGTTACGCCGCTGTGTTGCTGATGCTCGATTGATTGAAGTCCCCTGTCTGCATCCTCCCTTGTTAACGATCCGGAGGGATTTGGTGCCATTTCCATGGGTAATAATCACTTTTTGATCGAGTTACTAATCGTCGGCTGGCCCTGTCATGTTCTTCCACCCCCGGGAACACAACACTCATCTTTTTTATCAGTTTCTTTTTGTTTGCACCGTTCAGGTCCACTCCTTTGTACCCAAAGGTCCACTGCTTTTTTCATATTAGCAAACACCTGTAAGTATGTGTCTGGTTACAGTTTAATCTAATCATCGTTGCCCACCAATGCATGATATGGGCATCTCACCACCACCACAAGAGAACACTAGGATTATCGCATTCGGTTTTAGCCATTTTAGCTAATGCGCGAGAATAATATTATGTGTCGAACCGAGAGTGAGCGTCATACTGTCATGGGAAGGATTTATTAGGAGTGGCTATTAAGTTGGTGATTGACACTTGTGGGTGCAATTGCAAAGCTTTCCCCTGTCCATCAATATTATGTGGTGCCTTTTCTTTTCTAAATTTAAAGAGTGCCAACTTCAACACTAATCAGTGCCAACTTCAACCTCTTAGCCAGACAACAAGTGGATTCCACCACCTCCATCCTAACAACATGCTTTATGCCTGCACAGGCAGTTGACATGTTCTGAGCCGTTGCTTCAATCCAGTGCTCCTCATAGGATTAAGCAAAGCCAATTAAGCAAAAAGACAACACCATCATAGATCACACATCCCTCAAGGAAGAACCACTTTCAGCTATCCATGAAGAACCACTTTCCTGCTTGTCTGCAAAGTGGTTGTTGGAGTCCAGAACACTTAAATAGTTAGTCAAATGAATTGCTTGCTTGCTACTTTTTTTAGCTACTGTTTTTATTAAAAAATTATTGGAGTTTATATCATATATATTGCTGGCATGTATTTCATATGTTCTGTAGCATTAAGGCTACATAGCATGCCATTTTTGTGCCTTGTATTAATTGCTTTCCCTACATGTTTGCAGGTTTAAGTGAAAAAGGGGAAGAAAGGAGAATCATGGTAGAGTTTCATGGCTAGAAGATATATTGCTGGGTTTTGTCTCCGACCATCGTGTCGTGATGATATTGGGGGGTTTTGTCTCCGACCATCGTGTCATGATGATATTGTGGGGTGTTGTGGGGTTGCAGCGGGGCAGGGGTGGGATAATGATTTTGCAGGTACCCCGAGAGGCCCTTGAGTTTGCCGGAATGTCGATTAACTTCCATTCCGGAAAATTCGGGTACTCCATATGTCCTATTTTCAGCAAAGGTCATGCTGAAATTTTCCGTGAATTTTAGCATGACTTTGCTAAAAATAGGACATATGGGGTACTTGCGACTAATGCATGGGCCGGGGTATCTTAGTACTTAATTAAGTAGGATCAACTGCCTCTTGTGTTATACATATAGAAGTGTGATATCAACTCATAGTTATTACTAATGTCAGTTGCTCGTCATCGATAAACCCTAATCTGGTAGGATGACCTACTAAAAAAGCCCATACCACATATTCTATTTGGATGGCCCTGCTAACCCTTGACCATAAATACTTGAGATGGATGTAGCAGGCTTAAAGAAAGAAATGTTTTTAGGCCAACTCCACTGGGCCTGGCTGAAAATGCACAAGTCATCGGACGCAAGAGATGATGTAGTTTTGAATTATGAACGTAGGAAATGTCGTCATCGGACGACGAAAGTCTCCCGGGGGAGTGCGGCTGGTGCCACGATGATCGAGGTTTGTGCGACAGGTCTCACTTGGACAATGATCGGCGCTTCAGCATTAAGCTCGAGGAGACCTTCGAAGTTGAAACGGTACACAACGACGACAAGTGTTTTTTCATAATTAAGCATGACTTCAAACTATTTCAACGTGTAATTTTCATCTGTTACAATTCGAGTATGGCTTATCTCATGCCATGCAAGACGCTATGTCTTGGAGAGGTTGGATTTTGAAGACCATGAGAATTATTATGAAACAAAGAAAATTCACCTAAGGACTCATCATGATGTGGATTTTGAAGTAAATTTGTATAATTCTGGGAGCGTAACCCATTTTGGTTGTTTGCAAGATGTATGGTTTTGATGAGGGTATGCTTGTCACCATGGATCTTGGTGATCCTGACATCGACCAAGACAATATGGACATTTGGGTCCTTGTTGATACGTCTCCAGTTCTACCGCTATGTGAGTTTCTCAAACATAGTTAATCATTAACTAATTTATATTGTTCATTTCAAAATAGTTGACAGCTTATTTTCATTGACAGCTTATTTTCATTCTTCAAAGAATGTGCGGGAGATGGTAGACAAAACCCACTACACCGATGGCTCCGAATTAACTTACAAGGAGAAAAATCGTCTGGTCGGATTTTGTACCGACATTGAGAATTACAATATCTACAATCAAACTCCTCAACATTATGGTCAATACGTGCCACTAGTGCATGTGTTGAACTACGGTAACTACCATGGGGATACCCTGGTAAGATTTTTTACTATTACGACATCCGTGCATCTTTTGCATACTTCTAAAACTACTACATCATTGCTAACTATGAAGTTATTACTATGTTTTTCAACAGATAATCCCAGAGAATTGTGTGCCTCATTTGATGTATCAGAAAGGTAGCCTTAATGTTTTGAACATACATCCAGGTCATCCTACGAATCTCAACTGTTCATACTGTTGGGGAACGTAGCAAAATTTTAAAATTTTCTATGCATCACCAAGATCAATCTATGGAGTCATCTAGAAACGAGGGAGAGGGGAGTGCATCTACATACCCTTGTAGATCACGAGCGGAAGCGTTCAAGAGAACGGGGTTGATGGAGTCATACTCGTCGTGATCCAAATCACCGATGACCTAGCGCCGAACGGACGGCACCTCCGCGTTCAACACACGTACGGTTGGGAAGACGTCTCCTCCTTCTTGATCCAGCAAGGGGAAGGAGAGGTTGATGGAGATCCAGCAGCACGATGGCGTGGTGGTGGAAGCAACGGTGATCTCAGCAGGGCTTCGCCAAGCTCCAAGGAGATAGAGAGAGGTGTTACGTGGGGAGAGGGAGGCGCCAGAGACTTGGTGCGGCTGCCCTCCCTCCCCCACTATATATAGGGCCCCTAGGGGGGCGCCGGCCCTAGGAGATGGGATCTCCAAGGGGGGGCGGCGGCCAAGGGGGGGGGGACTTGCCCCCCAAGCCAAGTGGGGCGCCCCCCACCCCTAGGGTTTCCAACCCTAGGCGCAGGGGGAGGCCCATGGGGGGCACACCAGCCCACCAGGGGATGGTTCCCCTCCCACTTCAGACCATGGGGCCCTCCGGGATAGGTGGCCTCACCCGGTGTACCCCCGGGACCCTTCCGGTGGTCCCGGTACAATACCGATTACCCCCGAAACTTTCCCGATGGCCGAAACTGGGCTTCATATATATAAATATTCACCTCCGGACCATTCCGGAACTCCTCATGATGTCCGGGATCTCATCCGGGACTCCCAACAACTTTCGGGTTACCGCATACTAATATCTCTACAACCCTAGCGTCACCGAACCTTAAGTGTGTAGACCCTATGGGTTCGGGAGACACGTAGACATGACCGAGACGACTCTCCGGTCAATAACCAACAGCGGGATCTGGATACCCATGTTGGCTCCCACATGTTCCACGATGATCTCATCGGATGAACCATGATGTCGAGGATTCAATCAATCCCGTATACAATTCCCTTTTGTCAATCGGTACATTACTTGCCTGAGATTCGATCGTCGGTATCCCAATACCTCGTTCAATCTCGTTACCGGCAAGTCACTTTACTCGTACCGTAATGCATGACCCCGTGACCAAACACTTGGTCACATTGAGCTCATTATGATGATGCATTACCGAGTGGGCCCAGAGATACCTCTCCGTCATACGGAGTGACAAATTCCAGTCTCGATCCGTGTCAACCCAACAGATACTTTCGGGGATACCTGTAGTATACCTTTATAGTCACCCAGTTAGTTGTGACGTTTGGTACACCCAAAGCACTCCTACGGCATCCGGGAGTTACACGATCTCATGGTCTAAGGAAATGATACTTGACACTGGAAAAGCTCTAGCAAATGAACTACACGATCTTGTGCTATGCTTAGGATTGGGTCTTGTCCATCACATCATTCTCCTAATGATGTGATCCCATTATCAATGACATCCAATGTCCATAGTCGGGAAACCATGACTATCTATTGATCAACGAGCTAGTTAACTAGATGCTTACTAGGGACATGTTATGGTCTATGTATTCACACATGCATTATGATTTCTGAATAACACAATTATAGCATGAACAATAGAAAATTATCATGAACAAGGAAATATAATAATAATCATTTTATTATTGCCTCTAGGGCATATTTCCAACAGTCTCCCACTTGCACTAGAGTCAATAATGTAGTTACATTGTGATGAATCGAACACCCATAAAGTTCTGGTGTTGATCATGTTTTGCTCGAGGAAGAGGTTTAGTCAACGGATCTGCGACATTCAGGTCCGTATGCACTTTGCAAATATCTATGTCTCCATTTTGAACATTTTCACGAATGGAGTTGAAGCGATACCTGATATGCCTGGTCTTCCTGTGAAACCTGGGCTCCTTGGCAAGGGCAATAGCTCCAGTGTTGTCACAGAAGAGAGTCATCGGGCCCGACGCACTGGGAATAACTCCTAGGTCGGTAATGAACTCCTTGACCAAGATTGCTTCTTGTGTTGCCTCCTGAAAGAAATATGCCCTAGAGGCAATAATAAAGTTATTATTTATTTCCTTATATCATGATAAATGTTTATTTTTCATGCTAGAATTGTATTAACCGGAAACATAATACATGTGTGAATACATAGACAAACAGAGTGTCACTAGTATGCCTCTACTTGACTAGCTCGTTAATCAAAGATGGTTATGTTTCCTAACCATAAACAAAGAGTTGTTATTTGATTAATGGGATCACATCATTAGGTGAATGATCTGATTGACATGACCCATTCCATTAGCTTAGCACCCGATCGTTTAGTATGTTGCTATTGCTTTCTTCATGACTTATACATGTTCCTATGACTATGAGATTATGCAACTCCCGTTTGCCGGAGGAACACTTTGTGTGCTACCAAACATCACAACGTAAAAGGGTGATTATAAAGGTGCTCTACATGTGTCTCCAAAGGTGCATGTTGGGTTGGCGTATTTCGAGATTAGGATTTGTCACTCCGATTGTCGGAGAGGTATCTCTAGGCCCTCTCGGTAATACACATCACATAAGCCTTGCAAGCATTGCAACTAATGAGTTAGTTGTGAGATGATGTATTACGGAACGAGTAAAGAGACTTGCCGGTAACGAGATTGAACTAGGTATGGGATACCGACGATCGAATCTCGGGCAAGTAACATACCGATGACAAAGGGAACAACGTATGTTGTTATGCGGTCTGACCGATAAAAGATCTTCGTAGAATATGTAGGAGCCAATATGAGCATCCAGGTTCTGCTATTGGTTATTGACCGGAGACGTGTCTCGGTCATGTCTACATTGTTCTCGAACCCGTAGGGTCCGCACGCTTAAGGTTTCGATGACAGTTATATTATGAGTTTATGAGTTTTGATGTACCGAAGTTAGTTCGGAGTCCCGGATGTGATCACGGACATGACGAGGAGTCTCGAAATGGTCGAGACATAAAGATTGATATATTGGACGACTATATTCGGACACCGGAAGTGTTCCGGGGAAGTTTCGGATAAAACCAGAGCACCGGGGGGTTACCGGAACCCCCCGGGGGGTTAATGGGCCTCATGGGCCTAAAGTGGAGAAGAGGAGGGCCTTCCAGGGCAGGCCGCGCGCCCCCTCTCCCCCTAGTCCGAATTGGACAAGGAGGGAGGGGCGCCCCCCCTTTTTCTTCTCTCCTTCCCCCTCTCCTACTTGGACAAGGAAAGGGAGGGGAGTCCTACTCCCAGTAGGAGTAGGACTCCTCCTGCGCGCCTCCTACTAGGGCCGGCCGCACCCCCCCTTGGATCCTTTATATACGGAGGCAAGGGGCACCCCTAGACACACAAGTTGATCCACGTGATCATATTCTTAGCCGTGTGCGGTGCCCCCTTCCACCAGTCCTTGATAATATTGTAGCGGTGCTTAGGCGAAGCCCTGCGACAGTAG
This sequence comes from Triticum dicoccoides, assembly GCF_002162155.2. NCBI lineage: Eukaryota > Viridiplantae > Streptophyta > Magnoliopsida > Poales > Poaceae > Triticum > Triticum dicoccoides. The sequence goes on along the minus strand of NC_041386.1, from coordinate 59,891,518 downwards.
CACATCAAGATCGTCACCACGCCGTCGTGCTGACGGAACTCTTCCCCGACACTTTGCTGGATCGGAGTCCGGGGATCGTCATCGAGATGAACGTGTGCTAGAACTCGGAGGTGCCGTAGTTTCGGTGCTTGATCGGTCGGGCCGTGAAGACGTACGACTACATCAACCAAGTTAATGCTTCAGTTGTCGATCTACAAGGGTACGTAGATCACACTCTCCCCCTCTCGTTGCCATGCATCACCATGTTCTTGCGTGTGCGTAGGAATTTTTTTGAAATTACTACGAAACCCAACAGTGGCATCCGAGCCTAGGTTATATATGTTGATGTTATATGCATGAGTAGAACACAAGTGAGTTGTGGGTGATATAAGTCATACTGCTTACCAGCATGTCATACTTTGGTTCGGCGGTATTGTTGGACGAAGCGGCCCGGACCGACATTACGCGTACGCTTACGCGAGACCGGTTCTCCCGACGTGCTTTGCACATAGGTGGCTTGCGGGTGACAGTTTCTCCAACTTTAGTTGAACCGAGTGTGGCTACACCCGGTCCTTGGGAAGGTTAAAACAGCACCAACTTGACAAACTATCGTTGTGGTTTTGATGCGTAGGTAAGATTGGTTCTTGCTTAAGCCCGTAGCAGCCACGTAAAACTTGCAACAACAAAGTAGAGGACGTCTAACTTGTTTTTGCAGGGCATGTTGTGATGTGATATGGTCAATACATGATGCTAAATTTTATTGTATGAGATGATCATGTTTTGTAACCGAGTTATTGGCAACTGGCAGGAGCCATATGGTTGTCGCTTTATTGTATGCAATGCAATCACGCTGTAATGCTTTACTTTATCACTAAGCGGTAGCGATAGTCGTGGAAGCATATGATTGGCGAGACGACAACGATGCTACAATGGAGATCAAGGTGTCGCGCCGGTGATGATGGTGATCACGACGGTGCTTCAAAGATGGAGATCACAAGCATAAGATGATGATGGCCATATCATATCACTTATATTGATTGCATGTGATGTTTATCTTTTATGCATCTTATCTTGCTTTGATTGATGGTAGCATTATAAGATGATCTCTCACTAATTATCAAGAAGTGTTCTCCCTGAGTATGCACCATTGCGAAAGTTCTTCGTGCTGAGACACCACGTGATGATCGGGTGTGATAGGCTCTACGTTCAAATACAACGGGTGCAAAACAGTTGCACACGTGGAATACTCAGGTTATACTTGACGAGCCAAGCATATACAGATATGGCCTCGAAACACGGAGACCGAAAGGTCGAGCGTGAATCATATAGTAGATATGATCAACATAGTAATGTTCACCAATGAAACTACTCCATCTCACGTGATGATCGGACATGGTTTAGTTGATTTGGATCATGTAATCACTTAGAGGATTAGAGGGATGTCTATCTAAGTGGGAGTTCTTTAAGTAAATTGAACCTAAATTTATCATGAAACTTAGTACCTGATAGTATCTTGCTTGTTTTTGCTTGATTGTAGATAGATGGCTTGTGCTGTTGTTCCGTTGAATTTTAATGCGTTCCTTGAGAAAGCAAAGTTGAAAAATGATGGTAGAAATTACACGGACTGGGTCCGTAACTTGAGGATTATCCTCATTGCTGCACAGAAGAATTACGTCCTGGAAGCACCGCTGGGTGCCAGGCCTGCTGCTGGAGCAACACCAGATGTTATGAACGTCTGGCAGAGCAAAGCTGATGACTACTCGATAGTTCAGTGTGCCATGCTTTACGGCTTAGAATTGGGACTTCAACGACGTTTTGAACGTCATGGAGCATATGAGATGTTCCAGGAGTTGAAGTTAATATTTCAAGCAAATGCCCGGATTGAGAGATATGAAGTCTCCAATAAGTTCTATAGCTGCAAGATGGAGGAGAACAGTTCTGTCAGTGAGCATATACTCAAAATGTCTGGGTATAATAATCACTTGATTCAATTGGGAGTTAATCTTCCAGATGATTGCGTCATTGACAGAATTCTCCAATCACTTCCACCAAGCTACAAGAGCTTCGTGATGAACTATAATATGCAAGGCATGAATAAAGCTATTCCCGAGCTCTTCGCAATGCTGAAAGCTGTGGAGGTAGAAATCAAGAAGGAGCATCAAGTGTTGATGGTCAACAAGACTACTAGTTTCAAGAAAAAGGGCAAAGGGAAGAAGAAGGGGAACTTCAAAAAGAAAATCAAGCAAGTTGCTACTCAAGAGAAGAAACCCAAACCTGGACCTAAGCCTGAAACTGAGTGCTTCTACTGCAAGCAGACTGGTCACTGGAAGCGGAACTGCCTCAAGTATTTGGCGGATAAGAAGAATGGCAAGGTGAACAAAGGTATATGTGATATACATGTTATTGATGTGTACCTTACTAATGCTCGCAGTAGCACCTGGGTATTTGATACTGGTTCTGTTGCTAATATTTGCAACTCGAAACAGGGACTACGGATTAAGCGAAGATTGGCTAAGGACGAGGTGACGATGCGCGTGGGAAACGGTTCCAAAGTCGATGTGATCGCAGTCGGCACACTACCTCTACATCTACCTTCGGGATTAATATTAGACCTAAATAATTGTTATTTGGTGCCAGCGTTAAGCATGAACATTATATCTGGATCTTGTTTGATGCGAGACGGTTATTCATTTAAATCTGAGAATAATGGTTGTTCTATTTATATGAGTAATATCTTTTATGGTCATGCACGCTTAAAGAGTGGTCTATTTTTATTGAATCTCGATAGTAGTGACACACATATTCATAGTGTTGAAGCCAAAAGATGCAGAGTTGATAATGATAGTGCAACTTATTTGTGGCACTGCCGTTTAGGTCATATCGGTGTAAAGCGCATGAAGAAACTCCATACTGATGGACTTTTGGAACCACTTGATTATGAATCACTTGGTACTTGCGAACCGTGCCTCATGGGCAAGATGACCAAAACACCGTTCTCCGGTACTATGGAGAGAGCAACAGATTTGTTGGAAATCATACATACAGATGTATGTGGTCCGGTGAATATTGAGGCTCGTGGCGGATATCGTTATTTTCTCACCTTCACAGATGACTTAAGCAGATATGGGTATATCTACTTAATGAAACACAAGTTTGAAACATTTGAAAAGTTCAAAGAATTTCAGAGTGAAGTAGAAAATCATCGTAACAAGAAAATAAAATTTCTACGATCTGATCGTGGAGGAGAATATTTGAGTTACGAGTTTGGTGTACATTTGAAAAATTGTGGAATAGTTTCGCAACTCACGCCACCCGGAACACCACAGCGTAATGGTGTGTCCGAACGTCGTAATCGTACTTTACTAGATATGGTGCAATCTATGATGTCTCTTACTGAGTTACCGCTATCATTTTGGGGATGCGCTCTAGAGACGGCCGCATTCACGTTCAATAGGGCACCATCAAAATCCGTTGAGATGACGCCTTATGAACTGTGGTTTGGCAAGAAACCAAAGTTGTCGTTTCTGAAAGTTTGGGGCTGCGATGCTTATGTGAAAAAGCTTCAACCTGATAAGCTCGAACCCAAATTGGAGAAACGTGTCTTCATATGATATCCAAAGGAAACTATTGGATACACCTTCTATCACAGATCCGAAGGCAAGACTTTTGTTGCTAAATTCGGAAACTTTCTGGAGAAGGAGTTTCTCTCGAAAGAAGTGAGTGGGAGGAAAGTAGAACTTGACGAGGTAACTGTACCTGCTCCCTTATTGGAAAGTAGTGCATTACAGAAAACTGTTTCAGTGACACCTACACCAGTTAGTGAGGAAGCTAATGATGATGATCATGAAACTTTAGAACAAGATACTACTGAACCTCGTAGATCAACCAGAGTGAGATCCGCGCCAGAGTGGTATGGTAATCCTATTCTGGAAGTCATGCTACTAGATCATGATGAACCTACGAACTATGAAGAAGCGATGGTGAGCCCAGATTCCGCAAAATGGCTTGAAGCCATGAAATCTGAGATGGGATCCATGCATGAGAACAAAGTATGGACTTTGGTTGACTTGCCCGATGATCGACAAGCAATTGAGAATAAATGGATCTTCAAGAAGAAGATTGACGCTGACGGTAATATTACTGTCTACAAAGCTCGACTTGTCGCAAAAGGTTTTCGGCAAGTTCAAGGGATTGACTACGATGAGACCTTCTCACCCGTAGCGATGCTTAAGTCTGTCCGAATCATTTATGGACTGGAAGGTTTTGTCGATCCAATGGGAGCTAACAAAGTGTGCAAGCTCCAACGATCCATTTATGGACTGGTGCAAGCCTCTCAGAGTTGGAATAAATGCTTTGATAGTGTGATCAAAGCATTTGGTTTTATACAGACTTTTGGAGAAGCCTGTATTTACAACAAAGTGAGTGGGAGCTCTGTAGCATTTATGATATTATATGTGGATGACATATTACTAATTGGAAATGATATAGAATTTCTGGATAGCATAAAGGGATACTTGAATAAGAGTTTTTCAATGAAAGACCTCGGTGAAGCTGCTTACATATTAGGCATTAAGATCTATAGAGATAGATCAAGACGCTTAATTGGACTTTCACAAAGCACATACCTTGACAAAGTTTTGAAGAAGTTCAAAATGGATCAAGCAAAGAAAGGGTTCTTGCCTGTGTTACAAGGTGTGAAGTTGAGTAAGACTCAATGCCCGACCACTGCAGAAGATAGAGAGAAAATGAAAGATGTTCCCTATGCTTCAGCCATAGGCTCTATCATGTATGCAATGCTGTGTACCAGACCTGATGTGTGCCTTGCTATAAGTCTAGCAGGGAGGTACCAAAGTGATCCAGGAGTGGATCACTGGACAGCGGTCAAGTACATCCTGAAATACCTGAAAAGGACTAAGGATATGTTTCTCATATATGGAGGTGACAAAGAGCTCATCATAAAAGGTTACGTTGATGCAAGCTTTGACACTTGATCTGAAGTTTCATGATCATCATCATTAACTTCCTGCCTAGTCGGTGCAGACACCTCAGGAACAATTTCTTGAGCTGCGCCACTCTCCGGTTCAAGAGGCAATACTTCATCAAGTTCTACTTTCCTCCCACTTACTTCTTTCGAGAGAAACTCTCTCTAGAAAGGATCCATTCTTGGCAACAAATGTCTTGCCTTCAGATCTAAGATAGAAGGTATACCCAATAGTTTCTTTAGGGTATCTATGAAGACGCATTTTTCCAATTTGGGTTCGAGCTTTTCCGGTTGAAGTTTCTTGACATAAGCATTGCATCCCCTAACTTTCAGAAACGACAGCTTAGGTTTCTTACCAAACCACAATTCATACGGTTACATCTCAACGGATTTCGACGGAGCCCTATTTAAAGTGAATGCGGCAGTCTCTATAGCATAACCCCAAAAAGATAGCGGTAGATCGGTAAGAGACATCATAGATCGTACCATATCCAATAGGGTGCGATTACGATGTTCGGACACACCATTACGCTGTGGTGTTCCAGGCGGCGTGAGTTGTGAAACTATTCCACATTTCCTTAAGTGCGTGTCAAATTCATGACTCAAATATTCTCCCCCATGATCTGATCGTAAGAACTTGATTTTCCTGTCACGTTGATTCTCAACCTCACTCTGAAATTCCTTGAACTTTTCAAAGGTCCCAGACTTGTGTTTCATTAAGTAGACATACCCATATCTACATAAGTCATCAGTGAGGGTGAGTACATAACGATAGCCACCGCGAGCCTCAACGCTCATTGGACCGCACACATCAGTATGTATGATTTCCAATAAGTTGGTTGCTCGCTCCATTGTTCCGGAGAACGGAGTCTTGGTCATTTTACCCATGAGGCATGGTTCGCACGTGTCAAATGATTCATAATCAAGAGACTCCAAAAGTCCATCTGCATTGAGTTTCTTCATGCGTTTGACACCAATGTGACCAAGGCGGCAGTGCCACAAGTATGTGGGACTATCATTATCAACCTTACATCTTTTGGCATTCACACTATGAATGTGTGTAACATCACATTTGAGATTAAATAAGAATAAACCATTGACCAGCGGGGCATGACCACAAAACATGTCTCTCATATAAATAGAACAACCATTATTCTCAGATTTAAATGAGTATCCATCTCGCATTAAACGAGATCCAGATACAATGTTCATGCTCAAAGCTGGTACTAAATAACAATTATTGAGGTTTAAAACTAATCCTGTAGGTAAATGCAGAGGTAGTGTGCCGACGGCGATCACGTCGACCTTGGAACCATTCCCGACGTGCATCGTCACCTCGTCCTTCGCCAGTCTCCGTTTATTCCGCAGTTCCTGTTTTGAGTTACAAATATGAGCAACTACACCGGTATCAAATACCTAGGAGCTACTATGAGCGCTGGTAAGGTACACATCAATAACATGTATATCACATATACCTTTGGTATTGCTGGCCTTCTTTTCCGCTAAGTACTTGGGGCAATTCCGCTTCCAGTGACCGTTTCCCTTGCAATAAAAGCACTCAATCTCAGGCTTGGGTCCATTCTTTGACTTCTTCCCGGCAGCTTGCTTACCGGGCGCGGCAACTCCCTTGCCGTCCTTCTTGAAGTTCTTTTTACCCTTGCCTTTCTTGAACTTAGTGGTTTTATTCACCATCAACACTTGATGTTCCTGTTTGATTTCCACCTCCGCTGATTTCAACATTGAATATACCTCGGGAATGGTCTTTTCCATTCCCTACATATTGAAGTTCATCACAAAGCTCTTGTAGCTAGGCGGGAGCGACCGAAGGATTCTGTCAACGACCGCATCATCCGGGAGATTAACTCCTAGCTGAGACAAGCGGTTATGCAGCCCAAACATTTTGAGTATGTGCTCGCTGACAGAACTGTTCTCCTCCATCTTACAACTGTAGAACTTGTCAGAGACTTCATATCTCTCGACCCGGACGTGATCTTGGAAAACCATTTTCAGCTCTTGGAACATCTCATATGCTCTGTGTTTCTCAAAACGCTTTTGGAGCCCCGGTTCTAAGCTGTAAAGCATGCCGCACTGTACCAGGGAGTAATCATCACTATGTGTCTGCCAAGCGTTCATAACGTCTTGTTCTGCAGGGAAAACAGGTGCTTCACCTAGCGGTGCATCAAGGACATATGCTTTCCTGGCAGCTATGAGGATAATCCTCAGGTTACGGACCCAGTCCGTGTAGTTGCTGCCATCGTCTTTCAGCTTGGTTTTCTCTAGGAACGCGTTGAAGTTGAGGGCAACATTAGCGTGGGCCATTTGATCTACAAGACATATTGCAAAGATTTTAGACTAAGTTCATGATAATTAAGTTCATCTAATCAAATTATTTAATGAACTCCCACTCAGATAGACATCCCTCTAGTCATCTAAGTGATACATGATCCGATTCAACTAGGCCGTGTCCGATCATCACGTGAGACGGACTAGTCATCATCGGTGAACATCTTCATGTTGATCGTATCTTCTATACGACTCATGTTCGACCTTTCGGTCTTCCATGTTCCGAGGCCATGTCTGTACATGCTAGGCTCGTCAAGTCAACCTAAGTGTATTGCATGTGTAAATCTGGCTTACACCCATTGTATGCGAACGTTAGAGCCTATCACACCCGATCATCACGTGGTGCTTCGGAACAACGGACCTTAGCAATGGTGCACAGTTAGGGGGAACACTTTCTTGAAATTATTGTGAGGGATCATCTTATTTAGTACCGTCGTTCTAAGCAAATAAGAAGCAAAAACATGATAAACATCACATGCAATCAAATAGTGACATGATATGGCCAATATCATTTGCTCCTTTTGATCTCCATCTTCGGGGCGCCATGATCATCATCGTCACCGGCATGACACCATGATCTCCATCATCGTGTCTTCATGAAGTTATCTCGTCATCTATTACTTCTACTACTATGGCTAACGGTTTAGCAATAAAGTAAAGTAATTACATGACGTTTATGTTGACACGCAGGTCATAAATAAATTAAGACAACTCCTATGGCTCCTGCCGGTTGTCATACTCATCGACATGCAAGTCGTGATTCCTATTACAAGAACATGATCAATCTCATACATCACATATATCATTCATCACATCCTTTTGGCGATATCACATCACATGGCACATGCTGCAAAAACAAGTTAGACGTCCTCTAATTGTTGTTGCAAGTTTTTACGTGGCTGCTATAGGTTTCTAGCAAGAACGTTTCTTACCTACGCCAAAACCACAACGTGATATGCCAATTTCTATTTACCCTTCATAAGGACCCTTTTCATCGAATGCGATCCGACTAAAGTGGGAGAGACAGACACCTGCTAGCCACCTTATGCAACTAGTGCATGTCAGTCGGTGGAACCAGTCTCACGTAAGCGTACGTGTAAGGTCGGTCCGGGCCGCTTCATCCCATGATGCCGCCGAATCAATATAAGACTAGTAAAGGCAAGTAAATTGACAAAATCAACGCCCACAACAACTTGTGTTCTAATCGTGCATAGAAACTACGCATAGACCTGGCTCATGATGCCACTGCTGGGGAACGTAGCAGAATTTTAAAATTTTCTACGCATCACCAAGATCAATCTATGGAGTCATCTAGCAACAAGGGAGAGGGGAGTGCATCTACATACCCTTGTAGATCGCGAGCGGAAGCGTTCAAGAGAACAGGGTTGATGGAGTCGTACTCGTCGTGATCCAAATCACCGATGACCTAGCGCCGAACGGACGGCACCTCCGCGTTCAACACACGTACGGTTGGGAAGACGTCTCCTCATTCTTGATCCAGCAAGGGGAAGGAGAGGTTGATGGAGATCCAGCAGCACGACAACGTGGTGGTGGAAGCAACGGTGATCTCGGCAGGGCTTCGCCAAGCTCCAACGAGATAGAGAGAGGTGTTACGTGGGGAGAGGGAGGCGCCAGGGACTTGGTGCGGCTGCCCTCCCTCCCCCCACTATATATAGGGCCCCTAGGGGGGGCGCCGGCCCTAGGAGATGGGATCTCCAAGGGGGGCGGCGGCTAAGGGGGGGGGACTTGCCCCCCAAGCCAAGTGGGGCGCCCCCCACCCCTAGGGTTTCCAACCCTAGGCGCAGGGGGAGGCCCATGGGGGATGCACCAGCCCACCAGGGGCTGGTTCCCCTCCCACTTCAGACCATGGGGCCCTCCGGGATAGGTGGCCCCACCCGGTGGACCCCCGGGACCCTTCCGGTGGTCCCGGTACAATACCGATTACCCCCAAAACTTTCACGATGGCCGAAACTAGACTTCCTATATACAAATCTTCATCTCCGGACCATTCCGGAACTCCTCGTGACGTCCGAGATCTCATCCGGGACTCCGAAAAACTTTCGGGTTACCGCATACTAATATCTCTACAACCCTAGCTTCACCGAACCTTAAGTGTGTAGACCCTACAGGTTCGGGAGACACGCAGACATGACCGAGATGACTCTCCGGTCAATAACCAACAGCGGGATCTGGATACCCATGTTGGCTCCCACATGTTCCACGATGATCTCATCGGATGAACCATGATGTCGAGGATTCAATCAATCCCGTATACAATTCCCTTTGTCAATCGGTACGTTACTTGCCCGAGATTCGATCCTCGGTATCCCAATACCTCGTTCAATATCGTTACCGGAAAGTCACTTACTCGTACCGTAATGCATGATCCCATGACCAAACACTTGGTCACATTGAGCTCATTATGATGATGCATTACCGAGTGGGCCCAGAGATACCTCTCCGTCATATGGAGTGACAAATTCTAGTCTCGATCCGTGTCAACCCAATAGATACTTTTGGGGATACCCGTAGTATACCTTTATAGTCACCCAGTTACGTTGTGACGTTTGGTACACCCAAAGCACTCCTACGGCATCCGGGAGTTACACGATCTCATGGTCTAAGGAAATGATACTTGACACTGGAAAAGCTCTAGCAAACGAACTACACGATCTTGTGCTATGCTTAGGATTGGGTCTTGTCCATCATATCATTCTTCTAATGATGTGATCCCGTTATCAATGACATCCAATGTCCATAGTCAGGAAACCGTGACTATCTATTGATCAACGAGCTAGTTAACTAGAGGCTTACTAGGGACATGTCATGGTCTATGTATTCACACATGCATTATGATTTCCGGATAACACAATTATAGCATGAACAATAGACAATTATCATGACAAGGAAATATAATAATAATCATTTTATTATTGCCTCTAGGGCATATTTCCAACACATACCAGATTTCTAAAAGAAGTGGAGACATGCAAATCAAAGTATGGAAAAAATGTCTGGACATTCGTAAGGAGGTTCTTGGAAGCAAAAGGAAGCGAAGCGCAAGAATTGGAGACAGGATGATCTCCATTCTCCATAATGGAGAGTCAGGATCTATATTGTTTTATGCTATTTTACCTTAATGAGGGTATTTAGGTCCTACCTAATACTGATGATCGTGTGCTAAGAACAATTAAGTAGGGTTGGTTCGATGACTATGAGGATGATGATCGTATGACTTGTTATTAATAACGAGTATAAGTTGTATGATGATGATTAGTAGGACTTGTTATTACGATGATGCATGATGCGAGCATGAAGAGTTATTATATATCTATGGGTGAAATGAACATGGATTGGATTGAAGTGAAGGCAACATGCATGTGGTGCATGTCGAAAGTAGTACAATCCAAACTTGATCAAATTAGGATCAGTATTACTTTCGACATGCACCACATGTTGCGTCAGTTCAATCTAAGTCATGTTTAGGCATATCAGTAGCAGTAGCACGGAGATAAGAGAGGATACATCTCTCAATTATCTCCGAATGCAGCATTACTTTCGACAAACTCGCTACTCGCGGTCTCGAGACTTATAATGTTCTAATTTTGTTCGGTCTTTTGAATTCGGAGACTAATATGATGAATTGTATTCGGAGACTAATCTTCTATTGTATTTGATGAATCTGCTGTTTATATGTTGTGCTTTCTATATTCTGTGCAGTAATATATTTTGTAACCTATGCAAATATCAGAAAAGAAAAAAAAATCCTAATATTCATACTAGTGGCGCACCATACAGCACATTAGTGGCGCACTGCTATAAAAAATACTAGTGACGCATTATCTGTTAGTGCGCCATTAGTAACACAGAGCACAAGGTAAATATGGCCCCCCTGGGAGGCATACTAATGGCGCACCGTGTGACTTACTAATGACGCACTGCCTGGTGCGCCACTATAGTCTGGTATACTAATGGCGCACCGTGTGACTTACTAATGGCGCACTGCCTGATGCGCCATTAGTATATGTTACTAGTGGCGTGATGATAGTGGCGCACCTGTAGGGCGCCATTAATGGCCAAAACAGGTGCGCCACTAATAAGCCTTTTCCTAGTAGTGTTATGGCAATTAGCTATTTTAATGTTGGGAAGGGTTATGGATGCTTCACTTTCACTTCAGTTGCAAGGAGTAGTACTTACTACTAGTATCATGATATTAGTGAATGATGCCATCTTCACAATATCATAACTTGGTATTATAATGATCTCATTTATTACCATACATGACACATACTAGTACATGATTTTTCTCATTAGATTGTGTGTCATCTCAATAAAAATGCCTAGTTACATGCATGATTATGATACTTCTATTGTAGCCAGCCTAATGCCAAGCTTAAGAATTAAAACTTATAGATTGCCGTGGCATCACATGATTGGAAATCACAAAGTGAAATCGAGTGGGGTTACTAGGGAGATGACACACACATGTAATGGTAGATCGGTAAGAGCATCCATAGTCAGACTGAGCAAATCCGCCTCTTTGAACGTGTGCGGACGTGACCCCAGACTTTTCAAATGTCCTCCTTTGCAACCACATCCTTCAATTTCAAATCCTCAAACTAATGCAAACACATGCACGCCGATCATACACGTAAATACCATACACAAGTAACATTTGTTCTTAACAAAAATACAGTTCAAACATAAAAAAAATAAAGCGCATAATTCAAACATTAAATTTCTTGATTTTCATTGTGGGTCCACATAAAAAAATCAAGCGCATAATACAGTTGCATGTGCATATTTTGATCCCAAAGATTCTGATGCATTTCCAGAAAGTTCACATTATGTTCGGCATCTTGTTCTAGGTGGCGGACTTGTACTACGGGCTTCTTGAAATCATGCGTTCGGGCTGCCCCTTCACCGTCATCCTCGACGATCATGTTGTGCAAAATCATCAGCTGCCACAATGTCTCTGATTCCCATATCATTGCAACTCCATGAACAATACCTCAACAAGGTTGAAGCACTAAAAATGCTCTCTGCACATCCTTCATAGCTCCCCTTGCATTGTTGCAACGTGGTATTATTTGTTTCCATGGAGATCGTATATGGTCTTGACAAACGCCGCCCACTGAGTCTAGATATCATCAGTAAGGTAATACCCCATGTTTTAGTTGTGTTTCATTGATGGTGTAGTTGCACAACGGAGCATCCACATCACAAAGTCTCTTGGACAGCGGAGATCGCTAGAGCACATTAATGTCGTTGTGAGAAGCATACATGCCAAAGTAAGCATACCAAACCCACAAGTCCCTTGATGCCGCTATTTTGGGTATAATGCTAGCCTCTTTAGTATGACCTTGGTACATCCCGCTCAAACCTTTGAGACAGTTCTTTCATTCCCAATGCATGCAAGCAACTGAACTAAACATACCTAAAAAACCTCTTGCAGCTCCACTTGTCATCAAGACATCAACCTTTCTGTGTCTTCGACAGTTGGTTCTCTCATGTACTCCGCTCCAAACTGTAAGACAATAGGCTTTGGGGGGAACCGGCACAACCCTCTAGGGGTGGCCTATCACATATATATATAATGAGGTGGTATACAACGTTACAATATACACATGTAAATACAGTCTAACACCCTCCCTCAATCTTAGCCACTTTCTAATGAATCTAGAAGGGTAAGATTGCGCCTGCAAGTCTCAAACTGTGGCAAAGGCAATGGCTTGGTGAAGATGTCAGCAAGTTGATCCTTGGAAGAAATAAACTTGATCTGTAGTTGCTTCTGAGAGACACGTTCACGCACAAAGTGATAGTCAACTTCAATGTGTTTCGTTCGGGCATGGAATACCGGATTTGCAGAAAGGAATGTAGCACCGATGTTATCACACCAAAGAACAGGAGGCTGTGATTGGGGTATACTTAACTCCTGAAGCAAGGACTGTACCCAGATAATCTCTGATGTGGCATTGGCCACAACCTTATACTCAGCCTCGGTACTGCTACGCGAGACAGTAGCCTGTTTCCGAGCACTCCAGGAAATCAGGTTAGAGCCAAAGAAGACAGCATAACCCCCTGTGGATCGCCTGTCATCCGGATTGCCAGCCCAGTCTGCATCAGAATATGCTGAAAGACAACCAGAGTCAGACGGCCGAATAGGCAAACCATGAGCCACCGTGAAACAAATATAGCGCAAAATCCGCTTAACAGCAGACCAACGAGTGTCACGGGGTGACTGCAGATACTGGCAGACTCGGTTAACAGCATAGGAAATGTCTGGTCGCGTGATCGTCAAGTACTGGAGCCCACCAACAATACTCCGGTACTCGGTCGCATCAGAAGAAGAAAGAAGCACACCATCAACAGCATTGAGCTTATCAGTGGTAGACATGGGTGTAGTCGTCGGTTTGCACTTAAGCATCCCAGCTCGCTGCAACAAATCCAGAGAGTACTTCTTCTGCGTCATATCAAGGCCAGCAGCACGAGAAGTAACCTCCACACCAAGAAAGTAATGAAGCTTCCCAAGGTCCTTGACCGCAAAATCAGCACCAAGTGAGCGAACAAGCGCAGTAGCAGCCGACTGAGAGGAGCTGACCAAAATGATATCATCTACATAGACCAACAAGTACATAGTAACCTCAGGCCTTTGAAGAAGAAACAATGAGGAGTCAGCAGTTGATGATGCAAAACCATGAGCACGAAGAGCCATTGCAAGACGAGCATGCAAGCACGAGGAGCCTGCTTCAGACCATAAATTGCCTTGGACAGACGACAGAGATGATCAGGGCGATCCGGATCAGAGAAACCCGGAGGCTGGCGCATGTAAACCTCCTCCGCCAAGACACCATGAAGAAAAGCATTTTGAACATCAAGCTGATGAAGAAACCAACCTCGAGTAACAGCCAGAGAGAGAAGAAGTCTGATGGTAGTAGGCTTGACCACTGGACTGAAGGTGTCTTCATAGTCAAGTCCAAAACGCTGTCGAAAACCACGAGCAACCAGACGAGCCTTATAGCGCTCAATGGACCCATCAGAATGCTTCTTCACTTTGAAAACCCATTTGGAATCAATGACATTTACCCGTGATTGTGGAGGAACAAGAGTCCATGTCTGATTGCGAAGAAGCGCTTGATACTCCTGCTCCATGGCCTCTCTCCAATGAGGAATGCGCATAGCAGCTTGATACATGCGTGGCTCAGAGGATGGATCCGCGAGAGCAGCAGACATGCATGCCGCTAACCAAGCAACTGTGCCATCGTGACGTTGCTTAGGCTGAAAAATGCCACTCCGACTGCGCGTATGTGGACGTAGAGCAGCAGCAGGAGCCGGCGGAGGCGAAGGTGACGGAGACGTGACGGTTGCCGGAGATGCAGGAATCACCTCAGGCGAGCTCGGGACAGACGACTCCGGGCTGCATGGCGAAGACTGGCCCGACGACAGGGGCTCAGAGGCCATGGGCGAACCGAGGGTGGGCGAGGCCAGCTCCGGTGACACCGGCCCAGACGGCCTTGGCGAGGCGAGAGCAGGCGAGGCCGGCCCTGGTGAGAAGGGCCCAGACACCCTGGGCGAGGCAGGGGCGGGCGAGGCCAGGCCTGGTGATGACTGCCCCGACGCCCTGGGCGAGACGGGGACCGAGGAGGCCGGCCCAGTCGGCGGGGTTGCAGGGCGCGACGATGGCGAAGGCAGCCCAGAAGCCAGAGGCGACCGGGCCAGGACGTCGATCGGCCGTGCATGAGCACGGAAACCGAGGCCATGCAGGGGCGCCATGTGCTCCTCATGCACAACAGAAGGTGCCGAGGATGAAGGCGATGGCGACGAAGAGGAAGATGGCGCTTCCAGAATCTCCAAACGAGCCCCACGACCAGTGCCTGCACCATGGTTAGGCAACAATAGAGGAGAATATGCAACATCATCAAATTGGTCAGAAGCAACAGAGGATGAATGCATGACAGGTGGCTCAGTAGTGGACACAGGGAGTTTGGCAAAGGGAAAAACATGCTCATCAAACACAACATCCCGAGAGATGTAGACACGATTAGTGGGAACATGAAGACATTTGTATCCTTTATGAAGAGAGCTATAACCAAGAAAAACACACTTCTTGGAACGAAACTCGAGCTTACGCTTGTTATATGGACGGAGATGGGGCCAGCAAGCACACCCAAACACCTTGAGAAAGGTGTAGTCCGGTTGTTCATTAAGGAGAACTTCAATGGGAGTCTTCATATTCAAAACACGAGTGGGAGTACGATTGATGAGAAAACATGCAGTGGTGAAAGCATCACTCCAAAAACGAAACGGAACAGATGCATGGGCCAAAAGAGTCAGACCAGCTTCAACAATGTGACGATGCTTACGTTCTACTGAACCATTCTGCTGATGTGTATGTGGACATGCTAAATGGTGAGTGATCCCAAGCGACTGAAAGAAGGAGTTGAGGTTGCGATACTCGCCACCCCAGTCCGACTGAATATGAACAATTTTGTGCTTGAGAAGGCGTTCAACATGTTTTTGGAACTGAACAAAAATGTCAAACACATCAGATTTACGTTTGATAAGATAAAGCCAGGTAAAGCGGCTGTAAGCATCAACAAAACTGATATAATAATTATGACCACTAACAGAAGTCTGAGCAGGACCCCATACATCTGAAAACACAAGTTCTAAAGGATGTTTCACCTCACGACTGGACTCCGAAAAAGGAAGTTGATGACTCTTCCCCTGCTGACAAGCATCACACACTGCTACATCTTTATTACTAGACACACTAGGAAGCTCATGACGACGCAAAACATGCCGGACAATAGGTGTGGCCGGGTGACCAAGACGAGCATGCCACTGTGACGGAGATACCCGAACTCCACTAAAGACGCGAGCGACGCCAGGATGCTCCAGACGATAGAGACCTTGGCAGAGCCGCCCACTAAGAAGAATGTCCCTCGTGCCCCGATCCTTAATAAAAAGATCAAAAGGATGAAATTCACAAAGCACATTATTATCACGAGTGAGTTTAGGAACTGAAAGAAGATTACGTGTCACAAATGGAACTCGAAGAACATTGCGAAGTTGAAGACTCCTATTGGCATGTCTAGTGAGAAGTGATGCTTGACCAATATGAGAGATGTGCATACCTGCTCCATTGGCGGTGTGGATCTTGTCGGAGCCATGGTAGGGTTCACGAGTGTGAAGCTTCCCCATCTCACTGGTCAGGTGCTCTGTCGCCCCAGAGTCCATGTACCAGTGGGGATCAATGGAGTAGGACTGAGTGTGTCCCTGTGGCTTCTGCGGCGGCGGGCGATCAGCCATGGCGACCTGACGAGCAAAGTTGCGTGTATCCTTCCCGTCATTGCCGAGACCAAGAAAACCCCGCTGGAAGCGCTTGTGACACTTCGAGGCCCAGTGCCCATCGCGACCACAAAGCTGGCACACACGTGGACCGCCAGCCCCTGGTAGCGTCGCAGTAGGAGGAGGGGCCGAGGTGGGTGGTGGTGACTGCCCCGAAGGAGCCCTGGATGAAGCAGAGGAGCGACCACCCTTGGTGGCGGCGTTTGCCGAGAGGGCGCCGTTGCCCCTGGATCGGCGCGTCTCGACTCGTTGCTCAGTAAGCAGGAGGCGTGAAAAGACCTCGTGTGCTGGCATGGGCGTGGAGTTGCCCCTCTCATTGATGATCTCGACTAGGGCGTCATACTCCTCATCAAGACCATTGACAATAAACGAGTTGAACTCGGAGTCGGTGAGGGGCTGTCCAATGGAGGCCAGCGTGTCGGCGAGACTCTTGACTTTGTTGTAGAACTCAGTGGCGGTGGAGTCAAGCTTCTGACACTCCCCAAGTTGGCGACGGAGCCCAGATACACGAGCCTGCGACTGTGCCGCAAACGAGCGCTCAAGAATAGTCCATGCCTCGTGGGACGTCTTGGCGAAGACAACAAGCCCAGCAACGGCCGGAGAGAGCGACCCCTGGATGGAGGAGAGGTTCGCCTGATCCTGCCCTGTCCAGACACGGTGAGCCGGATTATAGACCGGACCATGCACGCTGTCAACCAGCGCAGGAGGGCAAGGGAGAGAGTCGTCGACATAGCCAAGCAGGTAGTGACTCCCAAGAAGCGGAAGAACCTGCGCGCGCCAGAAGATGTAATTGTCCGACGACAACTTGATGGTGATGAGATGGCCGAAGTGAAACGGCGGCGGCGGCTGCGATCCCATCGAGGAGACTGGCTGAGGTGAGAACACCGTGGAGACAGTCGGAGGGGCAGCCGGCGCGGTGACAGAGGGCGCGATGGCCGCGGTTGACGCCGCGAAGCCTGCCAGCGCGACGTCCTCCGCCACCAGCGGCGCAGTGGCCGAGGGCGCGACAGCCGCGGTTGACGGGGCGGCGGTGGTGTGAGCCACAAGCGCCTGCCCGGGCGAAGTAGCAGCCGGCGGGAGCGCGAAGAGGGAGCCGACGCTCCGTGTCCCGATCGGCGCCTGAAGGGAGGCGGCATCCAGCGGCCTCGAGAGAAGTGCCGCGAGGGAGGCCGGCAGAAAACCGGTGGCGGTGGAGCCGGACGCAGCGGCGGACGTCATAGCAGTCGGGCGACGGCGGCGGCGGGCGCGGTGGCGGCGGCGGTGGCGGCGGCGGTTTAGGGTTTTTAGGCGGAAGCGGACGTAACCTAGCGTGATACCATGTAAGACAATAGGCTTTGGGGGGAACCGGCACAACCCTCTAGGGGTGGCCTATCACATATATATATATATATATAATGAGGTGGTTACAACGTTACAATATACACATGTAAATACAGTCTAACACAAACACATTTTCCAAGGCCTTGA
>NC_041386.1:59779080-59873145 GCF_002162155.2 Triticum dicoccoides | reverse complement strand
CAACGACATTCGTGGCAGTACCTAATACAAGCATCCTAATACAAGCATCCTCAGAGCAGTTGTGCATTTCTGCAAAGGAGAGAATGTCGGTTGTCCATAACAATCCCTTCTAGAGTGAGGTAGGGATCATGTGCCTCCACACCCTCCACCACACCCCAAGAACAAGGGTTTGGTCATCCAGAAGTGACGTCGGAAAAACCCATCATGGAATTTTGGCTCAGGTTGAAAGCAGTCCTTGTACAGCAGGCATGCGCCAGCGTTCATATCCTGGTGTATAATTCTCCCTCCTTTGAGCGAAACCTTGAAGTTTAGAATATGCTCCACTTCCTTCTCCATTTCATCATCATCATGTACTCTTGACCCGACGAATCGACAAACTCTTGTTGGATGAATCCATCAAGATCATTATTCTGAAACTACTCATCTGACAAATTCATCGTTTTACCTAAAAAACAAAAAAAAAAACAGCTTGGACATTTTGTGAAACACTTCGAGGGCAAGGTATATGACCAGAGGAGCAGGACGTACGGCGGCATCCGGGGCTCTGACCGAGTCACGGCGACGAGGCCGGCCATATAGGAGGGATTTAAGGGGTTTGATTGTAGATGCTCTAAGTAGGGCTCGCAAGCATAGGATTTTCGCCTATGAAAACAAGACCAAGGAAATGTAATGCAGTTCTAAAATTTTCTAGATTCAGGAATCTCCACAACACCCTAAAAATTCAACATAGTACTCCACTAACTCAATACGAGTATTACTACCAGGGCACTGCTCCTTCGAACTTCCGTGATCCGACGCACACAACGAAAATTAACTAGTACTCTTTTTTTTTGCGGGTCGAAAATTAACTACTCTCTGTATAAAAGAAAATATAAGAGCGTTTAGTGATCTTATATATTTCTCTACAGAGGGAGTACCTTCAAACTATACAAGCATTCCCCTAAAAAAACCATACAAGCATTTCATATTCACTCGAGTTTTTTTTTTTTTTTGAGAATCCACTCGAGTTATATGATGTGGCTAATTTTCGCTCTCACGCCTTTTCTGTCGCTAGTTTGTTACTGCTCTCCGAATAGAATTCATCCTGTTCACCTCCACCGGCGCCTGCGTTCACCTTTGTCAGCATGTGAAGCCGGGACGGGACCGGCGGTAGCCCGACGTCGGCGACTCCTTCAAGCTGCTGCACGACGAGCCCCATGGTCGGCCGGTCAGCCTCCTCGTCCTGGATGCACCAGCAGGCGATCCTGCAGAGCCTCTCCAGCTCCTTCACGTCGGCCTCCTTGGCCAGCCTCTCGTCGAGCAGCCCGACCACGTCGCCCTCGTGCAGGCTCACCGCGGCGTGCACCGGGAAGTACATCCCGTAGCCTCCCTTTTCCGATGGGGCATTGTTGCGCCGGCCGGAGACGAGCTCAAACAGCACGAGGCCGAAGCTGTACACGTCGGCCTTGGCGGTGACCGGCGAGCCGGCGAGCCACTCCGGCGCGAGGTACCCGAGCGTGCCGCGCATCGTGGTCAGGACGCGGCTGAAGTCGCGGCCCACGAGCTTGGCCATGCCGAAGTCGGCGAGCTTGGCGCCCAGCTCGTCGTCGAGGAGGATGTTCTCCGGCTTGATGTCGCAGTGTATGATGCACTCGCGGCACTTCTCGTGCAGGTACGCCAGGCCCCTGGCCATGCCGAGCGCGACGCCGTACCTCTGGCCCCAGCTCAACACCTTCGCCGCCGAGCCGCCGCCCTTGAACAGGTGCATGTCCAGCGAGCCGTTGGCCATGTAGTCGTACACGAGCGCCCTCTTGTTCCCCTCGGAGCAGAAGCCCCGGAGGCGGACGAGGTTGACGTGCTGGACCACGCCCAGGGTGACCACCTCCGCTCGGAACTGCTTCTCGCCCTGCCGGAGCCCGTCCAGCTTCTTCACGGCCACCGGCGTCGCGTCCGGGAGTACGCCCTTGTACACCGTGCCGAAGCTCCCTCCACCGAGCTTCTCCGAGAAGTTCCTCGTCGCGGTCCTCACGGCCTGGTAGTCGAACAGCAGCAGCGAGCCCTGCCCCTGCACCGCCGTCACCTTCCCCTTCCCCCGCCGCCTCCGCAGCATCACCGCCGCCACCACCCCGATCACGAGGCTTGCCAGGAGCACCACCACGGCCGCAACTACGCTCCCGAGGATCACCATCGATTTCTTCCAAGAATGCGCCGGTGACGATGACGACGCTGCCACCTCGGAGCGCGCGACGCGGAGGTGAATGACAGCTCCGGCGAGGCCAGGATCGCCACCTTGGTCAATCGAGAGTGCCCTCAAGTTAACGAGCTCGCCCTTCCACATGGAGCACTTGGTTCCATCGTACACGTACGCGGTGCAGGAGCAATCTTTCAAGCAAGTGCGCTCGCAGTCCCTGTCACCCCTAACTCCGGCGGCCTCCGATGAGCCATTCGGGAGCTGCACGGGGTTCGGCAGCTGCATGAACCTGTCTTTGGTACAGTCCAGTAAGGTCCGCCTCTCGCATCCGGAGGCGGTGTTCTGCAGCTTCCACTCTTGCTCCGACCTCGGGACGAAGCCGGCGGGACACTGGCACGCCGGGCTGGTGGTGTTGCTGCACAACCCGAAGGGGCCGCACGAACCGTGGACGTCGCAGGCGTCGTGCGGCTCCGAGCAGAAGAGGATCCACTTCCCTGCCATGTCGCTCCACTGGCGCCGCCGCATCTGCCCGTTGACGTCAAGCATGAAGTTGCCGGCGCCCATCATCGGGATCCGGTCGTGGTAGCTGAAGAAGTTAACAGTGCCGTTGCGCGCGTAGGGGAACCCGGCGAAGTAGCCCGACCGCATCTCCGGCACGTTCACGAAGATCTCGCCGTCCCACAGGCCGGTCGTCCAGTACTGGCGGTGCTCGGCGCCGCCGGCGTCGGAAAACAGGTCGAACTTGGGCTGCCCGCGCGCGTCGATCTCCATCGTGAACGCGCCGGGCGCCGGGTTCTCGGCGTCCGTCCACGACGTGAGGAAGCTGTGGACGCCGGCGCCCCTGTTGTAGCCGAGCCTGGCCCCGGGGAGCCAGGTGTCGGTGGGGTGGTCGAAGCTCTGCCACACCACGTAGGCAGACGACGACGTCGCGTTGCTCCGCCGCACCACGAGGTTGCCGTCGTCCTGGAGCGTGGCGACGGTGGTGCTCGGGGGCGACCGGGAGGACGCGTTGGACGACCACAGCAAGGTGTCCGACGGCATCGTGAGGAGGAGCAGCTCGCCGTGGATGCTGAGCATGAAGCGGGAGGTCGACGGCTTGACGATCGGGTGCTCTCGGTTCGCCACCCAGACGACCGTTTGCTTGGAGATCTTCTTGTACCAGATGCCGACGTAGTGCTTGCCGGAGTTGCCGGGCGAGAAGAGGCCGAGCTCGAATTCGCCGCCCTTGGACACCAGTGTCTCGTTCCATGGGAGTGCTTGGCCTAGAGCGAGGGTGTCGATGGCAGTCGTGGGGAGCTGTAGGCTGGAGAAGAGCAGGAGGAGGAGGAGGAGGAGGAGCATGGTGGCATGCAAATTGGAGGATTTTGCTACGATCTGGGTATGATTGGTTTGTCTGCACTCTGCTGGTGCCGATGAATAAGTAGCCGAGCCTGGGTTAACCTGGCGAGCCGAAATAATTTAGCCTTCGTTTCATTTTCCCCACCAAAATCTATATTTTTCATTTTTGGAATGCCTAAGGATCATGCTGACTGAAAGCGACTTACGTTCCAGTCGATTCTATCAGGACCGTTGGATGTCAATTCCTCCCAATTTTCAGGCAACTGACAAACAAAAAATCCACAAAATTCCAGTTACAGAGAAGACTCTACAAATGAATGAAGACCGGATTGAAGCAGATCCACTGACGAACGGCGGCAGCGGTGGCCCCTGGCCGCGGACAGTTATCTTGGGGGCCGCAACGGGTTAGGACGGCGGTGCGTGCTGGTGCTGACTACGGCGGCACGGTGTCCGCGGTCTGGCTGGCGGCTCGGGCGGCGGTGGCTTGGCAATCTCCCTTCTTCCGGGTCGGAATTGGTAGCGTGCGGGGCTGGTGTCGGCTACGCGCACAATGGCAGCTTCTCTAACCTAGGGTTTGTGCTTGGGCAGGCCAGATCTGGACCCGAGGCAGATCGGGTGGATTCTCTGAGTAGGCGAGGTTGGGCTCGGCCCACGATATGCTCGTGAGTGTTGTCTTCGCGGGTGTGGTGGTTGTCCTGACAATGCTTCCCCGTCTTGCGGTGTGGCACCGATGACCATGGACTTGGTATTGTGCAAGCTCAACTTGGCAGCGGCCGTTGGCAGGCTTAGGGTCGTGTCCCCAAGGTCGGTCGGGACTGGTAGGGGATGCATGCGTTGTTGCCTCCTACGTTGGAGGTGCTGACCCAGATCCGGAGACTGATGTCGGGCTAGGAGAGGAAGGTTGGTCTTTTACTGTCGGGGTTGGTGTGTCGTGAGGTGGATGGGTGGCGGTGTCTCGGGACAAGGATGCCCGGGTGCGGCCCCGAACTGCGGCCCCCATGGTTGGCTCTCCAGCGGGCCTCATGACGGTGTTGCGGCTTCCCCTCTTGGTCGTGTGGGCGGCGAGAGGTCTAGCTGCACGTGGCTCAGGCTCGTGGAGGAAAGCCTGCGCCGCGTTGTACTCTGACCTCACGGTGTTTTGCTTCGGTAGCATAGTTTTTGCGTTGTACAGAGATCCCGGGGTCTACTTTGTAAGAGGGCTACCTCTTCACCATGTGTCATTTGACTGTTTAGTTTGGTCGTTGCTTTATGCGTGGGGCGAGCCTGTTTCAAGGCTGCACCAAACTTATCATGATTTGAGCATTTGTGAATAGAGTCATGCCAGAACACTCGGCGGTAAGAAAGTTTTGAACGTCCGTTGTATCTCTGAGTCTTTTTGCCCAAATAATTTGCGGTGGTGCCTCACTTTCGTTTGGCAGTGTATCAATCATGGTAGAACGAAAAATGTCATCGAGAATGAACATGCTAAATGAACTATTTAGTACTTCCGAAAAGTATCACGTCCTGCCATTTTGGAGAAAAGTAAGACCTTTTGGGAAGAGAGCAAGTCAGCAAGTAATGTAACGTTCCCTTCAAAAATAATGATAATGTCACATACGAACTTAATAGCGCCGAAAACAACAGCGAGAACAGGCGCCAATCTTCTGTGGCACGGCTCATTTCCAGTCCTTTGTGTTTCATTTTTCATCATTTCATAAGTTGGCCTCGGGATTTTCACTCATTTGCCAGCAGTGACCTGCAAGCAGCATTGCTTACTTAGCATATAATTTATGTTTCATCACTGGCCTGTTAGTTGGTTTGGTGTCGCTTGTTTGAAGGATCTGTTGAGCAAGCGGCGAGAGATGATGCAATCATGCAACTAGGCAAGTACTACGTGCTGGCGTTTTCTTGCACACGCAGCATCAAGGCGTGCGTTATCCTTTGGAGCCCGGCATTTCATCCACCCGCATTCAACAATTCATCAACCGAAAAGGCCAACGGAAATCAATGTGCGCGAGTACTGCGTCCCACTTGAGATAATGGAAACGTGTACCTGTTACAAACAGGCGATGATCTCCGTTTCAAAAAAAAAAAAAAACAGGCGATGATCAGGTACTGGCACAGCCGTGCAGTATAATTTTCTTGAGCGAACAGCACTCTGAGTTTGGACATACCCAGTAATTACTGATGGATGGCATCCCCCGTTAATTCCGGCTAGCTGAAAAATATCGCCAAAGACGGACAAGTACTCTTGGGCGGATGCATGTCATCAGTGAAGAAATCGATCAGCCGTGACAGCCCAAAGACTCGGTAAACGGAGTTAATGGATGCGACGTACTCCATTAACTCGGGTAACATGTGACGGCCCACGGATCAGGAGTGAAACAGGGATGAGCATGAGCGACGGAGACGCCAACGAATGGAGGATGCGGCCGCGACGACGATTCAGAGAAGTTTGCTCCGCTGATTTGGACGCTGCGCCCTTCTCCTGTTGCCAAGGGTTGAAATCGTCGCTCGATGCATGGTAGGAAAGGGCCCCGATTTATTGCTGTTGGTTGGCCGTCGCGGTTACGGTGTCGATTGCTGTCGAGCTGCCGTGCATGGCGATGCCCAGGGCGGAGACGTAAGCGTCCAGCCGTTCAATGAATCGGACCCAAAATATCGGCCTTTTCTTCCTCTGAGATAATTCGCTGTGCGACGGGAACAGCCAGAGAAACTTTAATTTTTTTTAACGTTTTTAGGGCAGTGATAAAGTGAGAAACAAACCAGCCCACGAATTTTATTTTTTAACACGGTACACACGTAGGTGCTCATATATACGCGCATACACTCACTCTATGAACACACACGTGCATCCTGCCCCTATGAGCATCTTCGAGAGACTGAGCTACCATATGATCTTGAGATTGATGAAGTCACCACAGACGTGTCGTAGTCAACAGAAACGTCTCCTCCCACTGAACGTGCATCGCCGAAAAATCTGAAATAAATCCAGAAAAATGCGAGCACTAGTATTTGATTCATGGTGGGCCGAGGATATCACCGTCTTTCTAACCATCCAGCCACGGGTGGTTCGCAAACCAGGCCACATAACTGGCTGGCGTGGCACTTGTAAACCGCGCTTAAAGCATCTACAGCAAACACCCAAAAATAGCTGTCATGTAAAAAAAAAAGTCATTTGGTTGGGCAAAAAAGAACCCCCGCCTTCAACAGGTGTCCTATAGCTGCATGCAGGCACGGTGATGTAACGCATGTGCACGCCTAGGGTGGCGGCGGCGAGTTCAACTAGATTGTTCTGTGGGCGGCGTCATGTAAAAAAAATGTCATTTGGTCACAATTTGGGCAAAAAAAACACCGTCAACAGATGTCCTATAGCTGCATGCAAGCATGGTGATGTGACGCCTATGCGCGCCTATGGTGGCGGCGGCGAGTTCAACTAGGTTGTTCTGTGGGCGGCGAGGGGTTTGGATTGCATGGGTTGCGGGCGGCCGACTCTGCACAGGTAGATTCCGCTGACAGAGAGCGCGCCCGTGGCCCGTGGTGGTACACTTTCGATGGCGGTCAGTGCCGGTTTGGCTTGTGCTGGGGCGTTCACGCATCGCCAGAAGGGTGGTGCAGGCTTTCCTCCACGAGAATGTTGACTTTGTTCAGCGGCTAGATGGCAGCCCATGATGGACGGGGACAGCGTCGTAGGCGGGAATGGTTGGTGTGGCTGAGGCTACCGGGGCGGCTGAAGGTGTCGGCTGCCTACCCCCTCCCCCCACCCATGTCAAGATATGGAGTGGCTAGGTCTGATGGCATGTTCATTGATGCCCCCTTCGGTGGTGCTACAGGCCTAATCGATAGTACAAGGGAAAGGTGTGCCCCCCCTTATCTAGGACTAGATTCACCTGTACGTGGCATGGTGCCTCTTTGTCGGGTGACCGAAGCACCGACATTGGCCTCTCACCGCTCTTCCGTTGTGGCGGGGTCCCCTGGGTCGGGGGGTGGGGGGTGGTCGTGTCTCATCATGTGGGTGGCGTCAGCATGTTTTGGCGTCGGTGTGATGTGTAATAGTGGATGCCAAGGCAGTGGTCCTGGATGGCGGGCTACCAGGGCCGATTTCAGTAGGCTCAGTGATGGTGGCGCTGGCTTGCTTCTTGGCCATGTGGGCAACAAGGGTTGTTGGCGCTAGTGGCCTTAGCTCTTATTCTTCCGCGGAAGTACGATGCCCAAATATGGGTCAAGTGGCCTGATATGTCTCCAGTGTATCTATAATTTTTTATTGTTCGATGCTATTATATTATCCATCTTGGATGTTTTATATGCATTATTATGCTATTCTATATCATTTTTTGGGACTAACCTATTAACCTAGTGCCAAGTGTCAGTTGCTGTTTTTTTCCTTATTTTTGTCTTATACAAAAAATCAATACCAAACGGAGTCCAAACGGAATAAAACTTTTTGACGATTTTTCTTGGACCATAAGACACCTTGGAAGCTTCGGGAGGAGGCCAGAAGGGCAACGGATGAGCCACAAGCTCACCAGGCGCGCCCTAGGGGGGCGAGCTTGTGGGCCCACCGTGGCGCCTCTAACCCTAATCTCAGCTCCATAAATAACCAAATATTCCCCGTATACCAGAGGGCACACCAGAAATATTTTTCCGCCACCACAAGTTTCTTTCCTCGTGAGATCCCATCTGGAGACCTATTCTAATATTCTGTCGGAGGGGGATTCGACCATGGAGGGCCTCTACATCAACGTTGCTGCCCTTCCGATGATGTGTGACTAGTTTACCACAGACCTACGGATCCATAGCTAGTAGCTAGATGGATTCTTCTCTCTCTTTGATCTTCGATACAATGTTCTCCTCGATGTTCTTGGAGATCTATTCGATGTAATCTTCTTTTGCGGTGCGTTTGTTGAGATCTGATGACTTGTGGGTTTGTGATGAGATTATCTATGAATATCATTTGAGTCTTCTCTATACTCTTTTATGCATGATTAAGATAGCTTTGTATTTCTCTTCGATCTATTGATTTGGTTTGGCCAACTAGATTGATTTTTCTTGTAATGGGAGAGGTGCTTTGTAATGGGTTCAATCTTGCAGTGTTCAATCCTAGTGATAGAAGGGGACATGACACATATTTGTATTGTTGCCACTAAGGAAAAAAGGTGGGGTTTATTCATATTGATTGGATCTATCCCTCTACATCATGTCATCTTGCTTAAGGCGTTACTTCGTTCTTGTTAACTTAATACACTAGATGCATGTTGGATAGCGGTCGATGTGTGGAGTAATAGTAGTAGATGTAGGCAGGAGTCAGTCTACTTGTCACGGGGCACACCATCAGATGGTGTTCGGTCACATCTCGCAGGACGCCGAGCAAGTCCGTCGCTTCCCATGCAAGCACATCCTTGTCCGCTCAAAGGAAGCCGACTAGCGCCTCTTCCTGATCAGGGGGAGGCCAACGCCTATGGTGAAGGTGGGGCCTCAGCCCCTGTCATCGACTGGCACCTACTTCGTCTCGGCCCGATCCCGAGAGAACAATTGCTTCTTCTTTGTAGGTGCGGCTTTAGGGACCTCTGTAGTGTCTTTAGCGGCTGGTCGTGTGGCCGTCGCGGCCTTGAAGGCGAGCTTGAGGGCCAGGAGTGCATATTTGGTGTCCCACGCCATGGTGATGATGCCACTACTTCCTGGCATCTTGACAACATTGTAGCCAGGGTGTGTCGCCGCCATGAACTTGGCAAGGCCGGATACCTAAGGATAGCGTTGTATGGGAGTCCGATGCGGGCGACGTCGATGTCAATAAGCTCGGTGTGGTAGTTGTAGCGCGTGCTGAAGGTGACTGGGAGGCGGATCTTCCCTAGGGGGACGATGGAGGCATCGACCACCCCTGAGAAGGGCCTGGTGGGGGTGAGCTGGTCGTATGGCACTTGAAGCGGATTGAAGGCTTCCACGAAGAGGACGTCGAGGCCAGCACCGCCGTCGATGAGGGTCCCAATAACCGCGACGTTGCTGATGGTGGGCGTGCACAACATCGGGAGTGCACCGACGCCTTCCGTGATCTTGGGGTGATCCCTGGAGTCGAAGGTGATGGCGGTTTGAGGCACAACAAGGCCCTGAGGAGCCTCCTGCCGCGGCTGAGCAGCTCCCACCCGATGAAGAAGCTGCTTGACGTGGCGGCCCAAGGCCGGCACCTACGACCCATAGAGGATGGCCGCAACTGCATGGGGCATCGGGGCCGCCAAACGCATGATGAGCAGGCTGCACATCTCCTCCTAGGAAGCCACCAAAGACTCTGATATGCTGAGCATCCAGGAGCGCGGCACGCCCATGCGGGCCATAGGGAGCCAGTTCGCCATGTCCTTGTCGTCGCCGCCCACCGCCCATATGACCCGCGCGTACACCTGGAGGAACTCCGTGGGTTCGCCGCACCGTCGTACCGTGGGGGCAATGCTGGCTTGAACTTCAGTGGCCGCCGCACCTGCCGCAGGGCGAGGGAAAAGGCCCGATGGCCCGCGATGTCTCCGAATGAGCCCAGCGGCCCGACGGGTGGGGTGGCGCCTGCCATGGGAACCACGCAGCACCGGCGGAGCGTAGATGATGAAGAGGCAGAGCTTCGACATGCCCCTACCTGGTGCGCCAAATGTCGGATTCAGGGCTTCGCAGACCCAAGAAAGATTCAAACTCTAGGGCATGTGCGAAGAACTCAACCTATCTAGCCTACCAGCCCGTCACCCCACTGCCTAGCTCAATCCGCATGAACAAGGAAGGAGATGAACACGATAGTTTACCCAGGTTCGGGCCACCTTGCGGTGTAAGACCCTACTCCTGCTTTGTGGTGGATTGGCCTCACGAGGGGCTGAGGATGAACTAGTACAAGGGATGAACAACCTCACGAGGTCTATGGGTGAGGGACTGAGTCAACCAAGGTCGGATCCTTTCTATGATGGTGGATAACCTATATTTATAGTGACCTCGATCCTCTTCCCCTAAAACATAGGCGGGAAGGGATCTCACAGTGGCCAATTTGAAATGGGACAAGTAGTACATCTTATCCTGACGAAAGGTGGTCTTCTGAAAGTGCAACTATCCCTGGGTGGTTTTGGTAATTCCTAACAACATATAGCGCATTGAACTAATGCTATTTCAAGATGATCATTTCAGAAAGTTCAATGATTGGCATGGCATGGATTAGGAATGTGGACCCCTCAAAATGCTAGGGACACATATTGGCTCAAACTCAAGACTCTACATTTTCATTTTAGTGATCCAAGATCACATTGAGTCCATAGGAGAAGCCAATACAATTAAAAGGGGATGAGGTGTTGCTTAATGGCTCGCTTGCTCAAAATGCTTAGTGATATGCTCCAAAAGCCCGCAACCACTTTCTCATATCCACATATGTCCCAAACCAAAAGTCAAACTCGGCCCTAGCGATTTGATCTATCCGGCGCCGCCGAGTTGACTTGACATAGCCACTGCCAGAAACCCTAGTCACTTCGATCTCACCGATAGGGATCTCGTTCTCACTGAGATGGGATTGCAAACTCTCTATTTCCCTTCGTAATGTTTCGGTCCAACCGAGATGAGCGATCGGTCCCACCGAGTTCGCAATGCAAACTCTATGTTTCCCTTTCATAACATTTCGGTCTCACCGAAATGAGCGAATCGGTCCCACCGAGTTTGCCTGACCAACTTTCTGTTTGCCTATTACAGAAATCGGTCCTACCAAGTTTATGTGATCGGTCTCACCGAGATTACGTTATGCCCTAACCCTAATGAAATCGGTCCCATCGAGTTGGCATGTCGGTCTCACCGAAAATCCTAATGTTCACATTTTGAACTAAATCGGTCTGACCGAGTTTCATGATTCGGTCCCACCAAGTTTGGTGATTTGTGTGTAACGGTTAGATTTTGTGTGGAGGCTATATATACCCCTCCACCCTTCCTTCATTAGTAAGGAGAGACATTAGAACGTGACTACACTTCCAACATACATTTTCTGAGAGAGAACCACCTACTCATGTGTTGAGACCAAGATATTCCATTCCAACCACAAGAATCTTGATCTCTAGCCTTCCCCAAGTTGCTTTCCACTCAAATCATCTTTCCACAAAATCCAAATCTATGAGAGAGAGTTGAGTGTTGGGGACACTATCATTTGAAGCACAAGAGCAAGGAGTTCATCATCAACACACCATCTATTACCTTTTGGAGAGTGGTGTCTCCTAGATTGGTTAGATGTCACATGGGAGCCTCCGACAAGATTGTGGAGTTGAACCAAGGAGTTTGTAAGGGCAAGGAGATCGCCTACTTCATGAAGATCGACCCTAGTGAGGCAAGTCCTTCGTGGGCGATGGCCATGGTGGGATAGACAAGGTTGCTTCTTCGTGGACCCTTCGTGGGTGGAGCCCTCCGTGGACTCGCGTAACCGTTACCCTTCGTGGGTTGAAGTCTCCATCAACGTGGATGTACGATAGCACCACCCATCAGAACCACGCCAAAAATCTCCGTGTCTACATTGCGTTTGCTCCATCCAATCTCCTTCCTTTACCTTCATATGCAATGTTTATATTCCGTTGCTATACTCTTAGACTTGCATGTGTAGGTTGATTGCTTGACTTGTGCTAAGTTGCTAAAATCTGCCAAAACTTAAAATTGGGAAAATGCTAGATTTTTATTTGGTCAATTAGTCTAATCACCCCCCTCTAGACATACTTTCGATCCTACATCTTCGCCTACAAAGCTTCTGGTCGTGACACAGCGGTGGGCTCGGCGATGACATCCGTCCTGCCACACTGGCGGACTTGGTCTCTTTGCATCCGAATGGAAACCTTTGCCTGATTCCTCAGGAACCCACGCTTGCCCTTGCCTCCTTAGCACCAAAGAGGAAACTGTGTTCTCTGCGCCTGCCGGCGCCCGCCTGCCTTGGTCGTCATGGCTTGCATCATGGTAGCCTCATGAGGCTGGGTATCTGCATAGAAATCTCCACTCCTCACAAGACCACCTGGGGAGGCCGCTCCCTCGGGAGGTCTTGAGGTTGTCCGCCTCGCGAGGCTTGGCCCCTCACGAGGGTCTTGTCTTGGTGGCCTTGTGGATGGGCCATACCTGGCCGTCGATGGAGCCACGCCATGGGCCGCAAGCAGGCAAGTCTAGGTACCCTGGTTCCCAGAACACCGACAAAAAGTTACATGTTGTTTTACCAAAAGTACAATTAGGTTAGTATAGCGAGTGTGGACAAGTGGTGGCAGTGTTTGCATAATTGTCCCTAAGCAAGTCACTAAGTTAATAGACCGATAGCAAGTTTTTATGTGGGAGAGGCCACTGCTAGCATGCCATCCCTTACTTGGAATTCTATGCACATGTGATTGGAACTATGAGCAAGCATGCACAACTACTAAAGCTCATTATGGTAAAATCCAACCATAGCATTAAGATATATTTGTCCCCGTTTAATCCCGTATGAATCAATTTCTATGGTAGGAAGAAGTTTCTGTCACTCTTGCCCTCCAATGCATAGTCCTATCAACATACAACTAATCATATGGTGTGATCCACACGCGCGCTCATATGATGGGCACAAAAGGACAACAACATAACCACAAGCAAATTAAACCAATCATAGCAATTCACCAATTACCCCAAAGGACAATAGAAATCTACTCAATCATCATAGGATGGCAACACATCATTGGATAATAATATGAAGCATAAAGCACCATGTTCAAGTAGGAGTTACAGTGGGTTGTGGGAGAGTGACCGCTGAATATAGATGAGGGAAGGTGATGGGGGTGTTGATGAAGATGGCGGAGTTATTGGTGTAGATCACCGTCACACGATGATTGCCCCGGTGGCTTTTTGGCGCCACCGGGAGAGAGGGGGAGAGAGCCTCCCTCCTTCTTATTTTTCCTTGCCCCCCCCCTGGATGGGAGGAGGGTTTCCCCTCTGGTCCTTGGCCTCCATGGATCCCGGAGGGCAGGAGCCCCTCCAATACTGGATCTCTCTCTGTTCTCTTCTGTTTCACGCTCTTGTTTTCTGGCCTTCACGATTTCTTAAATTTTAGGAGATTCGTAACTCCGATTGGGCTGAAATTTGGAGGGCATTTTCTTATGAATATTATCTTTCTTGCGGTGAAAGAAAGGTACCAACCTCCTTACAGGGGACCCACAAGCCTGTCAGGGGCGCGCCCTCCAGGCTTGTGGCCCCTTCGGGCATCGTCCCGCATTGATTTTTCTTCCCAAAAATCACATAGATTCCAAAATAATTCATCGTAATTTTTTATCACGTTTGGACTTCGTTTGGTATGGATATTCCGTGAAACAAAAAACATGCAACAAATAGAAATTGGCAAATGGCACTGAATCAATATGTTAGTCCTAAAAATAATATAAAATGTTGCCAAAAGTATGTGAAAGTTGTAGAATATTGGCATGAAACGATCAAAAATTATAGATACGAGGGGGACGTATCAGCATCCCCAAGCTTAATTCCTGCTCATCCTCGAGTAGGTAAATGATAAAAAGATAATTTTTGATGTGGAATGATACCTAGCATAATGTCGATCATGTAATCTAATCATGGCATGAATATTAAGACACGAGTGATTGAAACAATAGTCTATAATTTGACATAAAGACATAAATACTCAAGCATACCAATAAACAATCATGCCTTTTGGAATAAAAAATGCTAAAGAACGTTATCCCTACAAAATCATATAGCCTTGTCATGCTCCATCTTCTTAACACAAAATATAAATCATGTATAACCCCGATGTATCTGAGCAATTGATTCATACTTTTTAACGCGCTTTAGCTTTTTCAACCCCCATGCAATACATGAGCGTGAGCCATGGACATAGCACTAAGAGCTATAAGTGTATGAAAGCTCAAACTTAAAACTAAGTGTGTGCGCATCTAACTTGCTTGCTCATGAAGACCTCGGTCATTTGAGGAAGCCCATCATCGGAATATACAAGCCAAGTTCTATAATGAAAATTTCCCACTAGTATATGAAAGTGACAACATAGGAGAATCTCTATATGAAAAACATGGTGCTACTCTGAAGCACAACTGTGGAAAAGGATAGTAACATTGCCCCTTCTCTCTTTTCTCTTTTTTGTTATCTCTTATTTTTATTTTTTATTTTTTTGATGGGCTCTTTTTTGGCCTCTTTCTTAAAAAAATCGTCTGAAGTCTCATGCTGACTTGTGGGGGAATCATAGTCTCCATCATCCTTTCCCCATTGGGGCAATGCTCTAATAATAATGATCATCACACTTCTATTTACTTACAATTCGATATCTAGAACAATATGACTCTATATGGATGCCTCTGGCAATGTACGAGGATGTGCAATGATCTAGCGTAGCAAAGATATCAAAAAACGGACATGCCATGAAAATATCATGCTACATATCTTACGACCATGCAAAGCAATATGAAAATGAATGCTCAACTCATGTATATGATGATGATGGAAGTTGCATGGCAATATATCTCGGAATGGCTGTGGAAATGCCATGATAGGTAGGTATGGTGGCTATTTTAAGGAAGATATAAGGAGGCTTATCACTACTGCAGGATGCTGCTAACGCGACACTACGATCGGAGACCCTTTGACAAAACTGTGTGCAATGCATTAATCGCAAACGGTGATGTAAAAAACCCGTCAAAAAAGATGCAAAACGTTTGCGATGAATGATACAACAAACATGGTTCAGATTTTAATTGCGTGTGTGATGCGGGGCATACAGTTGATCAATAAACTTTTTGCGATGAGATAGAACAACAGAAATGGGCAGCCAGATCAAGGTGCATGTGATATACGGCATACAGTTCCCTCTGATGAACCGTTTGCGATGATCGAGGTGAACACAAACGATTTGGCGTAACAAGATGTGTGTGATACCCTGTTGGGGAACGCAGTATTTCAAAAATTTCCTACGATGACGCAAGATCTATCTAGGAGATGCATAAAAATGAGAGGGGGAGAGCATGTCTACGTACCCTCGTAGACCGAAAGCGAAGCGTTATGAAACGCGATTGATGTAGTCAAACGTCTTCGTGATCCAACCGATCAAGTACCGAACGCACTGCACCTCCGCGATCTGCACACGTTCAGCTCGGTGACGTCCCTCAAACTCTTTGATCCAGTTGAGGCTGAGGGAGAGTTTTGTCAGCACGACGGCGTTGTGACGGTGATGATGAAGTTACCAACGCAGGGCTTCGCCTAAGCACTACGACAATATGACCGAGGTGGAAATCTGTGGAGGGGGCACCGCAGATGGCTAAGACAAATCTTGGAGAGCCTTTGGGGTGCCCCCGTACCCACATATATAAAGGATGGGGGAAGAGGAGGCCGGCCTAGGAGGGGTGCGCCTATAGGGGAGTCCAACTAGGATTCCCAATCCTAGTTGGAGTCCCTTTCCTTTTCCAAGAGGGGAGAGAGCGAAAGAGTAGGAGAGGGAGAAGGAAAAAGAGGGGGCGCCACCCCCTCCCTAGTCCAATTCGGACTTGCCATTGGGGGGCTTGAGGCCACCCCTTGAGGCCCTTCTCTCCTTTCCCGTATGGCCCATTAAGTCCCAGTACTTCCCCCGGCGAATTCCCATAACTCTCCGATACTCCGAAAAATACCCGAATCACTTGGAACCTTTCCGATGTCAGAATATAGCCTTCCAATATATCGATCTTTATGTCTCGACCATTTACAGACTCATCACCATGTCCATGATTTCATCCGGGACTCCAAACAACCTTCGGTACATCAAATCACATAACTCATAATACAAATCGTCATCGAACGTTAAGCGTGCAGACCCTATGAGTTCGAGAACTATGTAGACATGACTGAGACACATCTCCGTGTTGGAAATATGCCCTAGAGGCAATAATAAATTATTTATTATTATATTTCCTTGTTCATGATAATCGTTTATTATCCATGCTAGAATTGTATTGATAGGAAACTCAGATACATGTGTGGATACATAGACAACACCATGTCCCTAGTAAGCCTCTAGTTGACTAGCTCGTTGATCAATAGATGGTTACGGTTTCCTAACCATGGACATTGGATGTCGTTGATAATGAGATCACATCATTAGGAGAATGATGTGATGGACAAGACCCAATCCTAAGCCTAGCACAAGATAGTGTAGTTCGTATGCTAAAGCTTTTCTAATGTCAAGTATCATTTCCTTCGACCATGAGATTGTGCAACTCCCGGATACCGTAGGAATTCTTTGGGTGTACCAAACGTCAGAACATAACCGGGTGGCTATAAAGGTCACTGCGGGTATCTCCGAAAGTGTCTGTTGGGTTGGCACGAATCGAGATTGTGATTTGTCACTCCGTGTAACGGAGAGGTATCTCTGGGCCCACTCGGTAGGACATCATCATAATGTGCACAACGTGACCAAGGATTTGATCATGGGATGATGTGTTGCGGAACGAGTAAAGAGACTTGCCGGTAACGAGATTGAACAAGGTATCGGGATACCGACGATCGAATCTCGGGCAAGTATCGTACCGATAGACAAAGGGAATTGAATACGGGATTGATTGAATCCTCGACATCGTGGTTCATCCGATGAGATCATCGTGGAACATGTGGGAGCCAACATGGATATCCAGATCCTGCTATTGGTTATTGGCCGGAGAGTTGTCTCGGTCATGTCTGCATGGTTCCCGAACTTGTAGGGTCTACACACTTAAGGTTCGGTGACGCTCGGGTTGTAGAGATATTAGTATGCGGTAACCCGATAGTTGTTCGGAGTCTCGGATGAGATGCCGGACGTCACGAGGAGTTCCGAAATGGTCCGGAGGTAAAGATTTATATATAGGAAGTCCAGTTTCGGCCACCGGGAAAGTTTCGGGGGTCATCGGTATTGTACCGGGACCACCGGAAGGGTCCCGGGGGTCCACCGGGTGGGGCCACCTATCCCGAAGGGCCCCATGGGCTGAAGGGGCGTGGGAACCAGCCCCTGGTGGGCTGGTGTGCCCCCCTTGGGCCTCCCATGCGCCTAGGGTTGGAAACCCTAAGGGGTGGGGGCGCCTCCACTTGGCTTGGAGGCCAAGCCACCCCTAGGGCTGCCGCCCCCTCCCTAGATGGGATCTACAAGGGGCCGGCGCCCCCCTAGGCCCCTATATATAGTGGAGGGGAGGGAGGGCAGCCGCACCTGAAGCCCTGGTGCCTCCCTTCCTCCCGTGACACCTCTTCCTCCTCGCTTGTGCTTGTTGAAGCCCTGCCGAGATCCCGCTACTTCCACCACCACGCTGTCGTGCTGCTGGATCTCCATCAACCTCTCCTTCCCTTGCTGTATCAAGAAGGAGGAGATGTCTCTCCCAACCGTACGTGTGCTGAACGCGGAGGTGCCGTCCATTCGGCGCTAGGATCATCGGTGATTTGGATCACGACGAGTACGACTCCATCAACCCCGTTCTCTTGGACGCTTCCGCTCGCGATCTACAAGGGTATGTAGATGCACTCCCTTCTCCCTCGTTGCTAGATGACTCCATAGATTGATCTTGGTGATGCGTAGAAAATTTTAAATTTCTGCTACAATCCCCAACAGTGGCATCATGGGCTAGGTCTATGCGTAGTTTCTATGCACGAGTAGAACACAAGTTGTTGTGGGCGTTGATTTTGTCAATTTACTTGCCGTTACTAGTCTTATCTTGATTTGGCGGCATTGTGGGATGAAGCGGCCTGGACCGACCTTACACGTACTCTTACGTGAGACAGGTTCCACCGACTGACATGCACTAGTTGCATAAGGTGGCTAGCGGGTGTCTGTCTCTCCCACTTTAGTCGGATCGGATTCGATGAAAAGGGTCCTTATGAAGGGTAAATAGAAATTGTCATATCACGTTGTGGTTTTGGCGTAGGTAAGAAATTTTCTTGCTAAGAAACCTATAGCAGCCATGTAAAAATTTGCAACAACAATTAGAGGACGTCTAACTTGTTTTTGCAGCATATGCCGTGTGATGTGATATGGCCAAAAGGTTGTGATGAATGATATATGTGATGTATGAGATTGATCATGTTCTTGTAATAGGAATCACAACTTGCATGTCAATGAGTATGACAACCGCCAGGAGCCATAGGAGTTGTCTTAATTAATTTATGACCTGCGT
This sequence comes from Triticum dicoccoides, assembly GCF_002162155.2. Lineage (NCBI taxonomy): Eukaryota > Viridiplantae > Streptophyta > Magnoliopsida > Poales > Poaceae > Triticum > Triticum dicoccoides. The sequence continues at coordinate 59,854,533 of NC_041386.1, read as the reverse complement.
GTCAACATAAACGTCATGTAATTACTTTACTTTATTGCTAAACCGTTAGCCATAGTAGTAGAAGTAATATATGACGAGACAACTTCATGAAGACACGATGATGGAGATCATGGTGTCATGCCGGTGATGATGATGATCATGGCGCCCCGAAGATGGAGATCAAAAGGAGCAAAATGATATTGGCCATATCATGTCACTATTTGATTACATGTGATGTTTATCATGTTTTACATCTTATTTTCTTAGAACGACGATAGCTTAAATAAGATGATCCCTCGCAATAATTTCAAGAAAGTGTTCCCCCTAATTGTGCACCATTGCGAAGGTTCGTTGTTTCGAAGCACCACGTGATGATCGGGTGTGATAGATTCTAACATTTGAATACAACGGGTGTAAGCCAGATTTACACACGCAATACACTTAGGTTGACTTGACGAGCCTAGCATGTACAAACATGGCCTTGGAATACGGAAGACCAAAAGGTCGAACATGAGTCGTATAGTGGATACGATCAACATGAAGATGTTCACCGATGATGACTAGTCCGTCTCACGTGATGATCGAATACGGCCTAGTTGACTCGGATCATGTATCACTTAGATGACTAGAGGGATGTCTATCTAAGTGGGAGTTCATTGAATAATTTGATTAGATGAACTTAATTATCATGAACATAGTCAAAAGGTCTTTGCAAATTATGTCGTAGCTCACGCTTTGGTTCTACTGTTTTAGATATGTTCCTAGACAAAATTTAGTTGAGAGTTGACAGTAGCAATTATGCGGACTGGGCCCGTGAACTAAGGATTGTCCTCATTGCTGCACATAAGGGCTATGTCCTTAATGCACCGCTCAGTGTGTTGAACCTCGAGCATCGTCTGTAGATATTGGGAAACATCTGACATATACATTTTGATGACTACGTGATAGTTCAGTACGTAATACTAACGGTTTAGAATTGTGGCACCAAAGACGTTTTGAAATGTCGCAGAACATGTGAGATGTTCCAAAGACTAAAATTGGAATTTCAGACTAGTGCCCACGTCAAGAGGTATGAGACCTCTGACAAGTTTCTTAAGCCTGCAAACTAAGGGAGAAAAGCTTAATCGTTGAGCATGTGCTCAGATTGTCTGAGTACTGCAATTGCTTGAATCGAGTGGGAGTTAATCTTCCAGATGAGATAGTGATGGTTCTCCATAGTCACTTCCACCAAGCTATTGGAGCTTCGTGATGAACTATAAAATATCGGGGATAGACATGATGATCCTTGAGGAATTCGCGATGTTTGACACCGTGAAAGTAGAAATAAAGTAGGAGCATCAATTGTTGATGGTTAGTAAAACCACTAGTTTCAAAAAGGGCAAGGGAAAGAAGGGATACTTCATGAGATGGCAAATCAGTTGCTGCTCTAGTGAATAAACCCAAGGTTGAACCAAACCCGAGACTAAGTGCTTCTATAATGAGGGGAACAGTCACTGAAGCAGAACTACCCTAGATCCTTGGTAGATGAGAAGGCTGGCAAGGTCGACAGAAGTATTTTGAATATACATTATATTATTGTGTACTTTACTAGTACTCCTAGTAGCACCAGGGTAATAAATACCGGTTCGGTTGCTAAGTGTTAGTAACTCGAAATAAAAGGCTACGGAGACTAGCTAAAGGTGAGATGACGATATGTTGGAAGTGTTTCCAAGGTTGATGTGATCAAACATCGCACACTCCCTCTACCATCGGGATTGGTGTTAAACCTAAATAATTGTTATTTGGTGTTTTCGTTGAGCATAAACATGATTGGATTATGTTTATCGCAATATGGTTATTCATTTAAGGAGAATAATGGTTACTCTGTTTATTTGAATAATACCTTCAATGGTCTTGCACCTAAAATGAATGGTTTATTGAATCCCGATCGTAGTGATACACATGTTCATGCCAAAATATATAAGATAGTAATGATAGTACCACATACTTGTGGCACTGCAATTTGAGTCATAATGGTATAAAACGCATGAAGAAGCTCCATGTTGATGGATCTTTGGACTCACTCGTTTTTTGAAAAGATTGAGACATGCGAACCATGTCTATTGGTAGATATGCATGAAGAAACTCCATGCAGATGGATCGTTTGGACTCACTTGATTTTGAATCACTTGAGACATGCAAATCATACCACATGGGCAAGATGACTGAAAGGCCTCGTTTTCAGTAAGATGGAACAAGAAAGCAACTTGTTGGAAGTAATACATTTTGATGTGTGCAGTCCAATGAGTGCTGATGCACGCAGTGGATATCGTTATGTTCTTACTTCACAGATGATTTGAGTAGATGCTAAGTATATTTACTTGATGAAACACAAGTCTGAATTATTGAAAGGTTTAAGTAATTTCAGAGTGAAGTTGAAGATCGTCGTGACAAGATGATAAAATGTCTATGATATGATCATAGAGATGAATATCTGAGTTACGAGTTTGGCACACAATTAAGACATTGTGGAAATTGTTTCACAACTAATACCGCCTGGACCACCATAGTGTGATGGTGTGTCCGAACATCACAACTACACCCTATTGGATATGGTGCATACCATGATGTCTCTTATCGAATTACCACTATCATTTATGGGTTAGGCATTAGACACAACCGCATTCACTTTAAATAGGGCACCACACAATTCCGTTGAGACGACACCATATGAACTATGGTTTAGAGAAACCTAAGCTATTGTTTCTTAAAAGTTTGGGGCTGTGATGCTTATGTGAAAAAGTTTCAGGCTGATAAGCTCGAACCCAAAGCGGATAAATGCATCTTCATAGAATACCCAAAAATAGTTGGGTATACCTCCTATTTCAGATCCGGAAGCAAAAGTGATTGTTTCTAGAAACGGGTCCTTTCTCGAGGAAAAGTTTCTCTCGAAAGAATTGAGTAGGAGGATGGTGGAGACTTGATGAGATTATTGAACCGTCACTTCAACTAGAGTGTAGCAGGGCACAGGAAGTTGTTCCTGTGGCACCTACACCAATTGAAGTGGAAGCTTATGATAGTAATCATGGATCAAGTCACTACCAAACCTCATAGGTCGACAAGGATGTGTACTACTTCAGAGTGGTACGTAATCCTGTCTTGGAAGTCATGTTGCTAGACAACAATGAACCTACAAGCTATGGAGAAGTGATGGTGGGCCCGGATTCCGACGAATGGCTCGAGGCCATAAAATCCGAGAGAGGATCCATGTATAAAAACAAAGTATAGACTTTGAAAGAACTACTTGATGGTCGTAAGGCTGTTGGGTGCAGATGGATTTTAAAAGGAAGACGGACAATGATGGTAAGTGTCACCATTAAGAAAGCTCGACTTGTCGTTAAGATGTTTCTTGACAAGTTCAAGGAGTTGACTACGATGAGACTTTCTCACTCGTAGCGATGCTAAGAGTCTGTTGGAATTATGTTAGTAGTTACTGCATTATTTATGAAATCTTGCAGATAGGATGTAAAAAACATTGTTTCCTCGACATTTTTCTTGAGGAAAGGTTGTATGTGATACAACCAGAAGGTTTTTGTCAATCCTGAAAGATGCTGACAAGTATGCAAAGCTCCAGCAATCCTTCTAAGGACTGGAGTAAGCATCTCAGAGTTGGAATGTACGCTTTGATGAGATGATCAAAGATTTTGGGTTTATACAAAGTTTATGAGAAACTTGTATTTCCAAAGAAGTGAGTGGGAGCACTATAGAATTTTTGATGAGTATATGTTGTTAGCATATTGTTGATCAGAAATGATGTAGAATTTCTGGATAGCATGCAGGGTTATTTGAAAAGTGTTTTTCAATGGAAAACCTGGATTAAGCTACTTGAACATTGAGCATCAAGATCTATAAGGATAGATCAAAAATGCTTAATATTACTTTCAAATGAATACATGTCGTGACGAGATTTTGAAGGAGTTCAAAATAGATCAGCAAAGAAGGAGTTCTTGGCTTTGTTACAAGGTGTGAGTATTGAGTAAGACTCAAGACCTGACCACGGCAGAAGAGAGAGAAAGGACGAAGGTCGTCCCCTATGCTTTAGACGTAGGCTCTATAGTATGCTATGTTGTGTACCGCACCTGAAGTGTGCCAAGCCATGAGTCAGTCAAGGGGTACAAGTGTGATCCAGGAATAGATCACAGGACAACGGTCAAGGTTATCCTTAGTAACTAGTGGACTAAGGAATTTTCTCGATTATGGAGGTGTTAAAAGAGTTCGTCGTAAAGGGTTACGCCGATGCAATCTTTGACACTAATCTGGATGATTCTGAGTAGTAAACCGAATTCGTATAGTAGAACAGTTATTTGGAATAGCTCCAAATAGAGCGTGGTAGCTGCATCTACGCGATGACATGGAGATTTGTAAAGCACACACGGATCTGAAAGGTTCAGACCTGTTGACTATAACATCTCTCACAAGCATAACATGATCAAACCCAGAACTCATTGAGTGTTAATCACATGGTAATGTGAACTATATTATTGACTCTAGTGAACTCTTTGGGTGTTAGTCACATGGGGATGTGACCTTGAGTGTTAATCACATAGCGATGTGAACTGGATTATTGACTCTAGTGCAAGTGGGAGACTGTTGGAAATATGCCCTAGAGGCAATAATAAATTAGTTATTATTATATTTCCTTGTTCATGATAATCGTTTATTATCCATGCTAGAATTGTATTGATACAAAACTCAGACACATGAGTGGATACATAGACAACACCATGTCCCTACTAAGCCTCTAGTTAACTAGCTCGTTGATTAATAGATGGTTACGGTTTCCTAACCATGGACATTGGATGTCGTTGATAACGGGATCACATCATTAGGAGAATGATGTGATGGACAAGACCCAATCCTAAGCCTAGCACAAGATCAAGTACTTCGTATGCTAAAGCTTTTCTAATGTCAAGTATCATTTCCTTAGACCATGAGATTGTGCAACTCTCGGATACCGTAGGAATGCTTTGGGTGTACCAAACGTCACAACGTAACTGGGTGGCTATAAAGGTGCACTGCGGGTATCTTCGAAAGTGTCTGTTGGGTTGGCACGAATCGAGACAGTGATTTGTCACTCAATGTGACGGAGAGGTATCTCTGGGCCCACTCGGTAGGACATCATCATAATGTGCACAATGTGACCAAGGAGTTGATCATGGGATGATGTGTTGCGGAACGAGTAAAGAGACTTGCCAGTAACGAGATTGAACGAGGTATCGGGATACCGATGATCGAATCTCAGGCAAGTATCATACCGATAGACAAAGGGAATTGAATACGGGATTGATTGAATCCTCGACATCGTGGTTCATCCGATGAGATCATCATGGAACATGTGCGATCCAACATGGGTATCCAGATCCCGCTGTTGGTTATTGGTCGGAGAGTTGTCTCGGTCATGTCTGCATGGTTCCCAAACCCGTAGGGTCTAGACACTTAAGGTTCGGTGACGCTCGGGTTGTAGAGATATTAGTATGCGATAAACCGAAAGTTGTTCGGTGTCCCGGATGAGATCCCGGATGTCACGAGCAGTTCCGGAATGGTCCGGAGGTAAAGATTTATATATAGGAAGTCCAGTTTCGGCCACCGGGAAAGTTTCGAGGGTCATCGGTATTGTACCGGGACCACCGGAAGGGTCCCGGGGGTCCACCGGGTGGGACTACCTATCCCGGAGGGCCCCATGGGCTGAAGGGGCGTGGAAACCAGCCCCTGGTGGGCTGGTGCGCCCCCTTGGGCCTCCCATGCGCCTAGGAATGGAAACCCTAAGGGGTGGGGGCGCCTCCACTTGGCTTGGAGGCCAAGCCACCCCTAGGGCTGCTGCCCCCTCCCTAGATGGGATCTACAAGGGGCCGACGCCCCCCTAGGCCCCTATATATAGTGGAGGGGAGGGAGGGCAGCCGCACCTGAAGCCCTGGCGCCTCCCTCCCTCCCGTGACACCTCTTCCTCCCCGCTTGTGCTTGGCGAAGCCCTGCCGGGATCCCGCTACTTCCACCACCACGCCGTCGTGCTGCTGGATCTCCATCAACCTCTCCTTCCCTTGCTGGATCAAGAAGGAGGAGACGTCTCTCCCAACCGTACGTGTGTTGAACGCGGAGGTGCCGTCCGTTCGGCGCTAGGATCATCGGTGATTTGGATCACGACGAGTACGACTCCATCAACCCCGTTCTTTTGAACGCTTCCGCTCGCGATCTATAAGGGTATGTAGATGCACTCCCTTCTCCCTCGTTTCTAGATGACTCCATAGATTGATCTTGGTGATGCGTAGAAAATTTTAAATTTCTGCTACGATCCCCAACACTCCGGTCAATAACCAATAGAGGAACCTGGATGCTCATATTGGCTCCTCCATATTCGACGAAGATCTTTATCGGTCAAACTACATAACAACATATGTTGTTCCCCTTATCATTGGTATGTTACTTGCCCGAGATTCGATCGTCGATATCCTCATACCTAGTTCAATCTTGTTACTGGCAAGTCTTTTTACTCGCTCCGTAATGCATCATCCCATAACTAACTCTTTCACATTGCTTGCAAGGCTTATAGTGATGAGCATTACCGAGAGGGCCCAGAGATACCTCTCCGACAATCGGAGTGACAAATCCTAATCTTGATCTATACCAACTCAACAAACACCATCGGAGATACCTGTAGAACATCTTTATAGTCACCTAGTTATGTTGTGACGTTTGATAGCACACTAAGTGTTCCTCCGGTATTCGGGAGTTGCATAATCTCATAGTCATAAGAACATGTATAAGTCATGAAGAAAGCAATAGCAACAAAGTAAACGATCATAGTGCTAAGATAACGGATGGGTCTTGTCCATCACATCATTCTCTAATGATGTGATCCCGTTCATCAAATGGCAACACATGTCTATGGCTAGGAAACTTAACCATCTTTGATTAACGAGCTAGTCAAGTAGAGGCATACCAGGGACACTCTGTTTGTCTATGTATTCACACATGTATCAAGTTTCCGGTTAATACAATTCTAGCATGAATGATAAACATTTATCATGATATAAGGAAATATAAATAACAACTTTATTATTGCCTCTAGGGCATATTTCCTTCAGTCTCCCACTTGCACTAGAGTCAATAATCTAGTACACATCGTCATGTGATTTGACACCAATAGTTCACATCTTTATGTGATTAGTTCACATCTTCATGTGACTAATACCCAAATGGTTCACTAGAGTCAATAATCTAGTTCACATCGCTATGTGATTAACACCCAAAGAGTGATCATGTTTTGCTTGTGAGAGAAATTTAGTCAACGGGTCTGCCACATTCAGAGCCATATGTATTTTGCAAATTTTTCTATGTCTACAATGCTCTGCACGGAGCTACTCTAGCTAATTGCTCCCACTTTTAATATGTATCCAGATTGAGACTCAGAGTCATCCAGATCGGTGTCAAAACTAGCATCGATGTAACTTTTTACAACGAACTTTTTGTCACCTTCATAACCGAGAAACATATCCTTATTCCACTTAGGATAATTTTGACCAATGTCCAGTGATACACTCCTGGATCACTACTGTACGCTCTTGCCAAACTCTTGGTGAGGTACAAAATAGGTCTGGCACACAACATAGCATACTTTATAGAACCTATGGCTGAGGCATGGGGAATGACTTTTCATTCTCTTTCTATTTTCTGCCGTGGTCGGGTTTTGAGTCTTTACTCAACTTCCCACCTTGCAACACAGGCAAGAACTCCTTCTTTAACTTTTCCATTTTGAACTACTTCAAAATCTTGTCAAGGTATGTACTTATTGAAAAATGTATCAATCGTCTTGATCTATCTCTATAGATCTTGATGCTCAATATGTAAGTAGCTTCACCGAGGTCTTTCTTTGAAAAACTTCTTTCAAACACTCCTTTATGCTTTCCAGAAAATTCTACATCATTTTTGATCAACAATATGTCATTCACATATACTTATCAGAAAGGCTGTAGTGCTCCCACTCATTTTGTTGTAAATACAGACTTCACCGCAAGTTTGTATAAAACCATATGCTTTGATCAACTCATCAAAGCATATATTCCAACTCTGAGATGCTTGCACCAGTCCATAGATGGATCGCTGGAGCTTGCACACTTTGTTAACACCTTTAGGATTGACAAAACCTTCTGGTTGCATCATATACAACTCTTTTTTTAATAAATCCATTAAGGAATGTAGTTTTGATATCCATTTGCCATATTTCATAAAATGTGGCAACTGCTAACATGATTCGGACAGACTTTAAGTATCGATACGAGTGAGAAAATCTCATCGTAGTCAACACATTTTACTTATCGAAAACCTTTTGCGACAATTCGAGATTTGTATATAGTAACACTACTATCAGCGTCCGTCTTCCTCTTGAAGATCCATTTATTCTGAATGGCTCACCGATCATCGGGCAAGTCAATGAAAGTCCATACTTTGTTCTCATACATGGATCCCATCTCAGATTTCATGGCCTTAAGCCATTTCGCGGAATCTAGGCTCATCATCGCTTCCTCATAGTTCGTAGGTTCGTCATGGTCTGGTAACATGACTTCTAGAATAGGATTACCGTACCACTCTAGTGCGGAACATACTCTAGTTGACCTACGAGGTTCGGTAGTAACTTGATCTGAAGTTTCATGATCATCATCATTAACTTCCTCACTAATTGGTGTAGGCATCACTGGAACTGATTTCAGTGATGAGCTACTTTCCAATTCGAGAGAAGGTACAATTACCTCAGCAAGTTCTACTTTCCTCCCACTCACTTCTTTCGAGAGAAACTCCTTCTCTAGAAAGGATCTACTTTTAGCAACAAAGATCTTTCCTTCGGATCTGTGATAGAAGGTGTACCCAATAGTTTCTTTTGGGTATCCTATGAAAACACACTTCTCCGATTTGGGTTTGAGCTTATCAGGCTGAAACCTTTTCACATAAGCATCACAACCCCAAACTTTAAGAAATGACAGCTTAGGTTTCTTGCTAAACCACAATTCATATGGTGTCGTCTCAACGTATTTTTAGTCGGTGCCCTATTTAATGTGAATGGAGATGTCTCTAATGCATGACCCCAAAATGACGGTGGTAAATCGGTAAGAGACATCATAGATCGCACCATATCTAATAAAGTACGGTTATGACATTCAGACACACCATTACTCCGTGGTGTTCCAGGTGGCATTAGTTGTGAAACTTTATTCCACATTGTTTTTAAATGAAGTCCAAACTCATAACTCAAATATTTTCCTCCATGATAAGATCATAGAAACTTTATTTTCTTGTTACGATGATTCTTAACTTCACTCTGAATTTCTTTGAACTTTTCAAATGTTTCAGACTTGTGTTTCATTAAGTAGATATACCCATATCTGCTTAAATCATCTGTGAAGGTCAGAAAATAATGATACCCGCCATGAGCCTCAACACTCATCAGATCGCATACATCAATATGTATTATTTCTAATAAGTCAATATTGTTCTGGAGAACGGAGTCTTAGTCATCTTGCCCATGAGGCATGGTTCGCAAGCATCAAATGATTCATAATCAAGTGATCCCAAAAGTCCATCTGCATGGAGTTTCTTCATGCGCTTTACACCAATATGACCTAAATGGTAGTGCCACAAATATGTTGCACTATAATTATCAACTTTGCATCTTTTGGCATCAATATTATGAATATGTGTATCACTACGATCGAGATTCAATAAACCATTCACCTTGGGTGTATGACCTTGGAAGGTTTTATTCATGTAAACAGAATAACAATTATTTCTTTGACTTAAATGAATAACCATATTGTAATAAACATGATCCAATCATATTATGCTCAACGCAAACACCAAATACCATTTATTTTAGGTTCAACACTAATACCGAAGGTAAAGGGAGTGTGCAATGGTGATCTTATCAACCTTGGAATAACTTCCAACACACATAATCACCTCGCCCTTAACTAGTCTCTGTTTATTTTGCAACTCCCGTTTTGAGTTACTACTCTTAGCAACTAAACCAATATCAAATATCGAGGGGTTGCTATAAACACTAGTAAAGTACACATCAATAACATGTATATCAAATATACTATTGTTCACTTTGCCATCCTTCTTATCCGCCAAGTATCTAGGGCAGTTCCACTTCCAGTGACCACTTCCTTTGCAGTAGAAGCACTCAGTTCCAGGCTTGGGTCTAGCTTTGGGCTTCTTCATGGGAGCAGCAACTTGCTTTCTATTCTTCTTTGAAGTTCCTCTTTCTTTCCCTTTTCCCTTTTCCCTTTTCTTGAAACTAGTGGTCTTGTTAACCACCAACACTTGATTCTATTTATTGATTTCTACCTTCGTCGATTTCAGCATCGCGAAGAGCTTGGGAATTACTTTTGTCACCCCTTGCAAATTATAGTTCATCACTAAGTTGTAGTAACTTGGTGATAGTGACTAGAGAACTTTGTTAATTACTATCTTATCTGGAAGATTAACTCCCACTTGATTCAAGTAATTGTAGTACCCAGACAATCTGAGCACATGCTCACTGGTTGAGCTATTCTCCTCCATCTTGTAGGCAAAGTACTGTCAGAGGTCTCATACCTCTCGACATGGGCATTAGTATGAAATACCAATTTCAACTCTTAGAACATCTTATATGCTCTGTGGCGTTCAAAACATTTTTGAAGTCCCAGTTCTAAGCCGTAAATCATGGTGTACTAAACTATTAAGTAGTCATCACACCGAGCTTTGTCAAATGTTCATAACGTGTGCATCTGCTCCTGCAATAGGTCTGTCACCTAGCGGTGCATCAAGACATAATTCTGCTGTGCAGCAATGAGGATAATCCTCAGATCACGGACCTAGTCCGCATCATTGCCACTATCATCTTTCAACATAGTTTTTCTCTAGGAACATATCAAAAATAAACAGGGAGCTACATCGCGAGCTATTGATCTACAACATAGTTATGCAAATACTATCAAGACTAAGTTCATGATAAATTAAAGTTCAATTAATCATATTACTTAAGAACTCCCACTTAGATAGACATCCCTCTAATCATCTAAGTGATCACGTGATCCATATCAACTAAACCATGTCCAATCATCATGTGAGATGGAGAAGTTTTCAATGGTGGACATCATTATGTTGATCATATCTACTATATGATTCACGCTCGACCTTTCGGTCTCAGTGTTTCGAGGCCATATCTGCATATGCTAGGCTCGTCAAGTTTAACCTGAGTATTCTGTATGTGCAAAACTGGCTTGCACCCGTTGTATGTGAACGTAGAGCTTATCACACCCGATCATCACGTGGTGTCTCAGCATGACGAACTGTAGCAACGGTGCATACTCAGGGAGAACACTTGTACCTTCAAATTTAGTGAGAGATCATCTTATAATGCTACCGCTGAACGAAGCAAAATAAGATGCATAAAGTATAAACATCACATGAAACCAAATAAGTGATATGATATGGCCATCATCACTTTTCGCCTTTGATCTCCATCTCCAAAGCACCGTCATGATCACCATTGTCACCGGCTTGACACCTTGATCTCCATCGAAGCATCGTTGTCGTCTCGCCAACTATTGATTCTAAGACTATCGGAACCGCTTAGTGATAAAGTAAAGCAATTACATGGCGATTGCATTTCATACAATAAAACGACAACCATATGGCTCCTGCCAGTTGCCGATAACTGTTACAAAACATGATCATCTCATACAACAAATTATATGTCATCACGTCTTGACCATATCACATCACAACATGCCCTGCAAAAACAAGTTAGACATGCTCTACTTTGTTGTTGCAAGTTTTACGTGGCTGCTACGGGCTTCTAGCAAGAACCGTTCTTACCTACGCATCAAACTACAATGCAGTATAGTGATTGCTTTTTGATCTTCAGAAAGAACCCTGTTCATTGAAATCGATTCCACTAAAATTGGAGAAACAGACACCCACCAGCCACATGTGTGTGAAGCATGTCGATAGAACCAGTCTCGCGTAAGCGTACGCATAATGTCGGTCTGAGCCGCTTCATCCAACAATACCGCTGAATCAAGAATCAACTAGTGACGGCAAGCAATATGTATATACCCACGCCCACAACTCCTTTGTGTTCTACTCGTGCATATAACATCTACGCATAGACCTGGCTCTGATGTCACTATTGGGGAACGCAGTATTTCAAAAAAAATCCTATGATCATGCAAGATCTATCTAGGAGATGCATAGCAACGAGAGGGGGAGAGTATGTCTACGTACCCTCGTAGACCGAAAGCGGAAGCGATATGAAACGCGGTTGATGTAGTCGAACGTCTTCGTGATCCAACCGATCAAGTACCGAATGCACGGCACCTCCGCGGTCTGCACACGTCAGCTCGGTGACGTCTCTTGAACTCTTCAGCCAGTTGAGGCCGAGGGAGAGCACGACGGCGTGGTGACGGTGATGATGAAGTTACCGACGCAGGGCTTCGCCTAAGCACTATGACAATATTGCCGAGGTGGAAATCTATGGAGGGGGGCACCGCACACGGCTAAGACAAATCTTGGAGAGCCTTTGGGGTGCCCCCTGCCCATGTATATAAAGGAGGGGGGAAGAGGAGGCCGGCCTAGGAGGGGCGCGCCTATAGGGGGAGTCCAACTAGGATTCTCAATCCTAGTTGGAGTCCCCTTCCTTTTCCAAGAGGGGGGAGAGGGAAAGAGTAGGAGAGGGAGAAGGAAAGAGAGGGGGGCGCCGCCCCCTCCCTAGTCCAATTCGGACTTTCCATTGGGGGGCGCGCGGACACCCCTTGAGTCCCTTCTCTCCTTTCCCGTATGGCCCATTAAGGCCCACTACTTCCCCCAACGAATTCCTGTAACTCTTCGGTACTTCGAGAATACCCGAATCACTCGGAACCTTTCCAATGTCCGAACATAGCCTTCCAATATATCAATCTTTACGTGTCGACCATTTCAAGACTCCTCATCATGTCCGTGATCTCACTTGGGACTCCAAACAACCTCCGGTACATCAAATCACATAACTCATAATACAAATCATCATCGAACATTAAGCGCGCAGACCCTTGGGGTTCGAAAACTATGGAGACATGACCGAGACACATCTCTGCTCAATAACCAATAGCGGAACCTGGATGCTCATATTGGCTCCTACATATTCTACGAAGATCTTTATCGGTCAAACCGCATAGCAACATACGTTGTTCCCTTTGTCATTGGTATGTTACTTGCCCGAGATTCAATCATCGGTATCCTCATACCTTGTTCAATCTAGTTACCGGCAAGTCTCTTTACTCGTTACATAATGCATCATCCCATAACTAACTCTTTAGTCACATTGCTTGCAAGGCGTATAGTGATGAGCATTACCGAGAGGGCCCATAGATACCTCTCCGACAATCGGAGTGACAAATCCTAATCTCGATCTATGCCAACTCAACAAACACCATCGGAGACACCTGTAGAGAATCTTTATAATCACCTAGTTATGTTGTGACGTTTGATAGCACACTAAGTGTTCCTCCGGTATTCGGGAGTTGCATAATCTCATAGTCATAGGAACATGTATAAGTCATGAAGAAAGAAATAGCAACAAACTAAACGATCATAGTGCTAAGCTAACAGATAGGTCTTGTCCATCACATCATTCTCTAATGATGTGACTCCGTTTATCAAATGACAACACATGTCTATGGCTAGGAAACTTAACCTTCTTTGATTAATGAGCTAGTCAAGTAGAGGCATACTAGGGACACTCTGTTTGTCAATGTTTTCACACATGTATCAAGTTTTCGGTTAATACAATTCTAGCATGAATAATAAACATTTATCATGATATAAGGAACTATAAATAACAACTTTATTATTGCCTCTAGGGCATATTTCCTTCATACCCGTCAAACAGGTCGGTAATCAGAATTGTGTGTGATCATTATAGACAGCCCATATGGTCTTTTTTGTGAATTGTGTGCTCATCAGGGCACACAGTTCATCAAACTAACCTGTGGGCGATAATGTAGAAGATCTCCGTCGAATACGTATCACTAACCATCTGCGATGAGATTGACATGATATACAGAGATAACAAATTAATATGAGCGGACGAAAACAGACATATATACAATATGCTTAATTTAGTCCTTGTTGTTGTTGTTGTTGTTGGATGACCCCGCGACATCGTCTTGGCGAGGACGCTTCATGCCGCTGACCATTGGCTTTTCATCGTCGTCGTCGTCGTTATCGTCATTGCTGTCGTCTTCCTCCTCCTCCTCGTTCGACCATTCCTCCTCCTCATCATTGTCGTCCTCTTTTTCATCCTCCGACGGCTCCTCGTCCATCTGGTTGTTGTCTGATGACTCCGGAGGTGGCGTTTCCTCCATGATCCGGATACAATCGAGGTCTAGGCTCGACGCCGGACTCATGGAAGATAAGCGGGATGATTCTGATGTTAACCTATCATCGGGCACCAGAGTGCCGACCGAACCGTCGTCCTCCCTGTTGCTCGACATGGCTGCGGTCGTATAAAAACCGCGAGAAAGCGAGATTGCAGAGTGTGTGCAAGTGTGTAGCGCGGCCTACCGGGGACGATTAAGATGGTGGACACTTAAGCGGGGTATGTAGAGAAGAGGAAATGCCAATTGAAGCGAGGGTTGACATATTATCAAACCGCTGATATAATCAACTGTAATTATCTGTACCCAGTCGCTCCAAATTCCCGGGGTTGCACAGGACTCCTATTGGCCGATTTCTTTTTTCATGACAGAAACAAGGAACGAGTTTTGGGATTATGCACCGGTACCGGTACGAACGAAGTAGGACAGTTGGCAAGCAATACATTGAGCTCTTCTTATTGATGAAGCCAGCAATAATCAAACTACAAAGCAAAAGAAAAAAAAGACAAAGGAAAATATCTGCATGAATCTTCGCATAACATCAGTGGTATAGGACCTAGATGTGCATTACTTAGAGCACATCTAGATGTGCTTTAGCAATACTGTCAAACAAAACCCCTAATCATCATTGCAAACAACGCATAGAACATGGCTAATGCGACAACCACAAGTACACATGCTAGTTCCTTCTTGTCTCTTGCTTTCATCTGTTGTCTGTGATTGATTCTTTCTTGCTTCATCATACTGATTGTACATTCCAGATCAGCCAGTTTCTTCTTCAACTTTATGTTATCTTCTGCGAGCTTGGTGATAACACTCTGATCCCTACCATGCCATTCTTCATCCAGCCAGTTAACAAAGGCACAAGCCTCATATCCCTGCCAATGTTAGATAGTATTCATGATGAGCGGTGGCCTTAACTCAAGTAAAATGATGAACTTAGCACTAACTGGGGGATTCCTGGATCAGGGGGGGTCCTCGGGTGTCCGTCTATTCGATATGGGCCGGACTAATGGGCCATGAAGACAAAGCAGAAGATTATCCCCCATGTCCGGGTAGGACTCCTATGTGCGTATAGCAGCAAGTTTGGTGTCCGGGTGTAATACTTCCTTCCTCTGCAAACCGACTCTGTACAACCTAGGCCCCTTTGGTGTGTATATAAACCAGAGGGTTAGGTCCATAGGAAAAGGAGAATCATAGGCTATATAGCTAGGGTTTAGCCATTACGATCTCGAGGTAGATCAACTCTTGTAACCCTTATACACACGAATACAATCAAGCATGACATAGGGTTTTACCTCCTTTAAGAGGGCCCGAACCTGGGTAAACATCATGTCCCTATTGTCCCTTGTTACCATTGATCCTCAGACACATAGCTTGGGACCCCCTACCCGAGATCCGCCGGTTTTGACACCGACACTAACCTCTAAGGGGCAACTGAGAAACCACCTGCCAATGTCGAATCCCTTCGTGCATACACATCGAGCGGGAGTCTTCCCGTGCACACAACTCATCTTTTGGTACTTTTCGGTGGCGCAGAACTCAAAGTCGAACTCATGTTGAGGGAGTCTGGAGTCATGCTCCGGATCCGACGGCATATCGCTTTCCTGGTTGGGGGGGGGGTCATTCAGGACAGATTCAGCAAGGAGCTACGTTGGACATGCTAAAAAAGATCGAGATAGATTGGAACCAGACAGGACGATTAAGATCCCTAGTACACCTGCCTTCTGATGACCTTAGGCAAGTGCTCGGCAGCGACCGCCATCGTGGTGGTGCTGCCGAGAGTGGTGATACGAGCAGGAGCAGCCGCACCGAAACCATCATCACCACTCGTTCGCATTCCCCCAATGTCAGCGCCACACGAGGGAGTTTGCAGGCTATCTAGGGATTTGGGGGAAATGGGGAAACTGTGGGGATAAGCTAATGGCCGGGAACTACTTATGGCACTATATGTTGTATATGGCACACTATTTATACATGTCGTTTGTGTTCAGTATTACAACTTCACACATGATTTCCGCACAAAACCATGTGAGAAGACAATGTAGGTGAGACACGGTTGCCTTACATAACCATGTGTGACCATGTACATATAATTGAGTAAAAGTGATACCGTGTAAACAACCGCTCTACGGATACCCATCAAAAAACAAAACAACCGCTCTGTAGGTAGAGATGGCGGCGGCAATGACCTAGGCAGCGGCCACCGGATAAGAGGTCAATCCTTGGTCGATGGGCAGTGGGGCGTCATAGGAGGTCAATCATTGGTCTGCGGCATGAGATAGGAGGAGCTCAACCATCGAGGTCGGTGACGGCATGATTGGAGCACATCCATCGCGGTCGATGGCGGGATAGTGGAGGTCAAACTTCAGGCGGCATCCGCACCAAGCTTTGCTCCTCGACCCTGTTGTCTCTGCATGCCGCCGCATCGCACTTCTCTATTTGCTGGGTGGAGGTCGCCACATAGCTAATTAATTAGGGTATTCTTTTCATGAGTGGCTTAATTAAGGTATTCAATTCCTAAGGGTAGTGTTGTAGTACCCTGCATGTCAATTGGCTGGCATTAATTTTTGTCGTTGTGCGTCTGGATAACAATATGGAACGCCCTCAGTACTTATGAAAAAAAACCTTGTGATTTATGCATGCATCTTTGGGCATCCGTTAATCCGTGTATTAATGTTGTTGTTTTGTTTTTAATTATCATTCGTGTGGTGCGAATGGAACGATCTTAATGGATGAAGAATCGGAGAATCACAGATTTTATCAGTGGCATGACAGAGTTCATGAATTTGGCTGAAAGTACAA
Organism: Triticum dicoccoides; assembly: GCF_002162155.2. NCBI lineage: Eukaryota > Viridiplantae > Streptophyta > Magnoliopsida > Poales > Poaceae > Triticum > Triticum dicoccoides. Next base: position 59,837,320 of record NC_041386.1, on the reverse strand, counting down.
AGAGGAGAATTGGTGATGCGGATTACATCTTGTGTCCATGTACTCATTGTGTCAATACAGAGTCACATGAAGTTGGAGATGTCCAGTCTCCAGTGGCACTTACTCTCTCGGGGATTCATGGATGGATATACATGTTGGCGCAGACAAGGTGAAGAGAAGGTCATGGATGAATATACCCAGAGCTGTGAGATGCCAAACCCTGGTCAATGTCACATGGATGTTGAATCTAACATCAGGGCTGAGGCGTCAAGCTACCAATGGAACACTGGAAAGCAGAAACGCCCACTGGAAAACCAAGATGTCCACGCAGATGACGGCGATCTTGATGCCAGATTTTGCTACCATGATTGAAGATTTCAAGGGCCCAAAAAAGGATATGATTGGGTACAAGGATCTACCAACCATTGATGCAGACTCCAAGAAAGAATTGTATCCATGTTGCAAAAAGAAATATTCCAAGTTGAGTGCCATCCTGGCGCTTCTTAGATTTAAAGCAACAAACGGTCTATCAAACAAAGGCTTCACAGAGATGTTAGGTCTTTTCAAAGAAATTCTTCCAGAAGATAATGCGCTCCCCAGAAGCACGGACGAACCAAAGAAAATTGTTTGCTCATTTGAACTTGAAGTATAGAACATACACGCTTGTGTGAATGATTGTATATTGTACCATGGTGAGTACAAAGATTAGCATGCATGTCCTACATGCAAGCATGCACGATACAAGCGCAGGAGAGCAAAGGACAAGTGCAAATTGGACGACGAGATCAAGACATGAATCCCGTTCAAGGTTGTTTGGTACTTGCCTTTAATTCCAAGGTTGAGGCGTTTGTTTGCAAACCCTAGAGAGGCAAAGAGGTTGCGGTGGCATCATGATGAGCAAACTGCGGATAAATATATGAGGCACCCAAAAGATGGGGCTCAGTGGGAATTAATCGATAACAAGTTTCAAGACATTGCCAAGGATCCTAGAAGTATAAGGCTCGGGGAGTGTACTGATGGGATGGATCCTTTTGGCGATATGGGCACCAATCACAGCACATGGCCAGTGCATTTGTGCATATATAACCTAGCTCCTTGGTTGTGTATGAAGAAAAAAAACATTATGATGTCAATGATTATCCAAGGCCCAAAGCAACCTGGAAATGACATCGACATTTACTTTCATCTATTGCTAGAAGAACTGCTGATAGTGTGGATAGATGCGCCTACTGTAAAATGTTATGATGCTTACAGAAAGGAGTTTTTTGATCTACATGCGATGTTGGTGCACACCATTCAACATCGTGGCAGAAAACAAAGGGAGATGTAGGGTGTGTCACATGCATGCACTACAAAAAAATACACTTCCGTGATGATACGTGTTTGTCATAGTAGGTCACGTTTTCTGTCATGCATGTACATCCATGACAATTTTATGACAGAATCAAGATAGCCATACATGTGCTATCGTAGAAGTGTTCCATGGCATTACCAAAATTATCATCACGCAAGTGTCCACTTCCATGACGATAAATCACGCGTCATAGAATTGTTTTCGTCAAGGGTGACCGACACATGGCATCCACCATAACAGGTCGTCGTTAAGCTATCGGGTCCAGTTTTGGATCCGATAACCCGTTAACAGCCCAAACCAATGGGGATTTTCCACGTGTAAAATTCTCATTGGCCACAGGAAACACGTGTTGGCTCATTGTTGGGACAGATGTCATCCACTCATTGGACAGGAGGCGCCTATGATACGTCGACACGTGGCACGGCCCAACAGAGGCCCATTCTGGTGAAAAGGCCGACCCATTTGACTTGGTCAAAGGTAACGGGCCGGCCCATGGAAGGCCTGTTAACGGTCTGTTCGTATATCGCCCATTTACGGCCCGCTAACTCCCGACCTGTTATGGCCATTCAGAATTAAGCCCAGTAGCTTCATATGGGCCGTCCGATATGATTCCAGCCCGTTGTTACTTCTGACCCATGTATGGCCCATGATGTCTTTCAGCCCATATGAGGCCCAATAAAGGCCCGAGATGAAACTGGCCCATAATGAACAGTGTATCGCTTTATACCCACTAACGGCCCATTATTCTGTCGACCGTTTCCAGCTCGTGTTAACTTTCGGCCTTCTAAGGGCCCATTTATTCTTGGGCTCATTTCTAGAATTCGGTTAGTTATGGTCCATTACTGGCCTGTTTCGTTTGTGGGCCAAATTCAGCCTGTGGTTACATTGGGCCCGTTTGTGGCTCGTTAACCCGTTGGCATGTTTTCATAGCGTTATCAAATATGGCCTATGAACGGCCCGTTATGGTCCATGAATAGTACGGCCCATGTTTGGCGAAATGATTATACACCCCGTAGAAGGCCCATGGATCATACGGCCCGTAGAAGACCAATGGACCCTACGGCCTGTAGAAGGCCCATGGATCCTACGGCCCGCAGGAGGCCCATGGTTACAACAGTCTGTGTGTTGCCATGATTATTGTGGCCTAGTTACTACAAATAGGTTATTGCGGCCACTAGAAAAACGCGGAAAAAGAACTGCAGTGACTACAAGCAAACAACTAAACAAGACAATAAGGAAATAAATAAGCAAGCAACTAACGCTAGCCTATTACAGCTATTACACATATTACATCCACTAGGCATCAAAGTTCGCAACCAGTGCAAATATAGGGAACAAAGCAGCATATTACATACACCGGCCATCAAAACTGGCCACAAGTGCAAATAAACGTGGAAGCAAAACAAGAGTATAATTGAAAAAACTTCAGAAGGGCTCAAGAAACATTATCCTGGGTATCCACCATGCTGGCAATAAGCTTAGCAAGCTTATTAGCTTTGTCCTGTTTGGCGCTAAAATCCTCCAACGCTTGCTGTTGCACCAGAAATATGCATCTGAATGCTCCAGGGACTTCCGCAGTCCTTCTGCTTCTTATCGCAACACAGCTAATCGATGTCTTTCAGCTTGTAGTTGAGTCTCAAGAAACTGAACTGATTCAGACAATGAGTTTGAATAGTTTGTGCAAGCGGTAATGGCCAGTAACTCGAACACTAAACCAAGACAGGACTTTGGGGTTGTCTCACTATCTTCAAGACAGTCTTCATTAGCCGTTTTATCAGCTTTGTTGGAGACCAACAAGGATATCTCACTATCCTAAACCTTATCTGCATTACTTCCTTTACCATTGCTTAATAAGGCACTCTTCCCCAATATTCTGTCAGCATTCTAAAAGAAGAAACAAGCAGACACATAACAGGTTTAGCATGTACTAGTATATGAAACTCATTTCGGTGAACCAGTTCATTAGTAAGGTGGACAGGATTAAACTACCAAGTCTTCTATTTCCAAGTACTAGTACATAATAAAAGCAACAAACAAACATATATCTATGCCCTATGGTCACTGCATTGTCTTGCCAAATCAAAATAGAGACACGGTTCAAATCATATCAGTTCAAGACAAAGTAGCAGTGAAAGATACAAAGCATGGGAAACTACACGACACAACAAGATTTCAGATGGGTACCACGGATCTACATGTACAACAACACTATTGGCTATGTTGTGATGCTAGTAATGTGCATGACATGAGAAGTCAACTGTATACACAATTGAAATTGAAATCAACAGAGCTATTGATAAGAGCAAACCCGCTAAAGAAACATGCGTGAACATACCTGCTGTGCCATTAGAGTTCGATTGGATCCTTCAATTTAAAAATAAGTTTGTATGAGTAAATACAGTGATACAAGAGCAAAGCAGTATGCACGATAGCAATGGAATCTTAAATTAGAATAGTTGTTCTTCAGGTTTAAGCACTTGTTCTACATGAACAGAGTACAGTAAGACACAAGAATACAATACTTAAAAAAATGAGCTCATAGACCTTACCACATTCTTGGTTCAGGACCAGTACAGAACAAGGCGTTCCCAGTCATCGTCCAGTAAATGTGTCTCAGGAGAACGTACGGGGAATTTGATGAGTCTCTTTGCCAGTGAAGTACGTTTTCTTGAGGTAATTCTGATACTGCCACCAAGCATTCTTGAAGATAGCAGAGGTATTAGCATATGTTACCTCATCCTGAGTTTCCAAATCGGTCCTTCTCTATAGAGAAAAATGGGAAAATTTGCTGTATTATAACCGTCATGGAGGTAGAATGTATGGGAAAAGCAAAGTAATTGCCATGAATAACATTACTTACACACAACTCCTGGACAAACACCTGCAACTGGCATTTTCCTTCATCTTCAGTATAATATTTCCAAGATGGGAAAATACACACATAGGATTTAATAACATCAAATGCGATAGATGCTATACTACGACTGGCTGGTTGTGCTTCGTCCACAGGAATAGGCGTACTAACTGGTGGAGTTGGGGTTCACCATGGTAGTACTGGCCCTTTGGGCACTGGAGCTGCCTTACTAACTGCTCTTGTTTGGGAGCTCTGTGGTGGAGATGGTGCTGTGTCAACAGGAACTGGGTTACTATCTGCTGGGGTTAGATTGGGTGAAGCTGGTTCTCTGACCATCGCAGTAGGGGTACAATCTGCGGGAGTCTGGGTTATGTGTGGTAGGGCTGGTTCTCGTGCATGTACAATCGGGGTGCTATCTCCACCAAGAGGTAGCATTGTTTTATTTGAAGACCATGTTTTCACTCCGCTAGATACTTGCATCACCCGCTCCAATACAAATGGTTGATAAACAGGAAACATAGTTGAATGTACAGACATTGTATGAGAGACATATGCAATAGATAGTGTGGAAAAAAAGAGGGCATGAAATAGTTGACATGTATATTGTTTAACTAAAACGGATAGCATGACATAATTTCACATATATGATGTCTGTCTAAACTGGATATCATAGCATAACATAATTCAAAGATATGATGACTAACTAAACAGGATCGCATGACATAATTCACATACATGTTATCTAAGTAATCAGGATCGCATGATTTAATTCACATATGTGATTTATATGCTAAATAGAGGGCATTCGATATGATGTCTGAACTAAGAACATGGTGTTGAATATTGTGTATATGATGTCTAAACTATGCAATGCAAGACACCATATGCATGATATGAGCAGTATAACCGTGCCAAGTTAAATCCCAAGTTAGAGCATACACCTCGGTGGGGGAATATGACTGGTCATCTATCTCTGAACCCATCTTCGAGGAGCTATCGGGACCCAACAAGAGATCTGCTTCGACAGGTAGCACTGTCTGCTCTGAAGGCCCTGTTTTCACTCCAGGTTTTTCCATCTCCCACCCAAATGGCCGATTCATGGGAAGAGTAGTTTAATGTACAAACATTGCCGACAAATGGAAATGTAATGAAGAAAAGGATGGGCAAGATATCATTCAAATATATGATGCCTGGATAAACAGGATGGCATTGCACATTTTGCATATATTATGCTGGCTAAAAGAGATGAGACTGCATAATTCCCATATATGATATAGAAACTAAAGATGTGGCATTATAGAACATGTCTAAACTAAGCAAATGACATATATGATGTCAAAAGTAGGCACTGCAAGGCAACATATGCATGATATGACTAACATCATCATGCCAAGGTAGAGCAAACACCTTGGGGGTAAATAGGAGTGGTAAGCTACGTCTGAATCCACCTCAGAATAGATATCTTCCTATGGATTACAATCTAGAGAGGAGGGGGGAGGGTTTGCCATTGAACCCACCATGGAGCAATGTCTGCATGACATTGTATTGCCGCGCAAAACTCTTCTCTTTTTCTCTACATGTTCAGCATGACTGTGTACAATATCTGACATGCATATGGAAAAAATATGGTGAGATTATGTAAGGAGACCATGCAGAAATCTAGAGTGATGGTAACAACCAATGGATGGATCCAAAAATAATGATAGCAGGCTGATGATTGCTTTAATTTAATAAAAAGATAGATGATGATTGCTTTACTATTTGTTTCCCACCTGATACCTCTCCAACGTATCTATAATTCTTGATTGCTCCATGCTATATTATCTACTGTTTTGGACATTATTGGGCTTTATTATCCACTTTTATATTATTTTTTGGACTAACCTATTAACCGGAGGCCCATCCCAGAATTGCTGTTTTTTGCCTGTTTTAGGGTTTCGAAGAAAAGGAATATCAAACGGAGTCCAAACAGAATGAAACCTTCGGGAACATGATTTTCTCAACGAACAAGACCCAGGAGACTTGGACCCTACGTCAAGACACAAAAGAGGAGGCCACGAGGTAGGGGGTGCGCCTACCCCCCCAAGTGCGCCCTCCACCCTCGTGGGCCCCCTGTTGCTCCACCGACGTACTCCTTCCTCCTAGATATACCCATGTACCCTCGAACGATCAGATACAGAGCCAAAACCCTAATTCCACCGCCACAACTTTCTGTATCCACGAGATCCCATCTTGGGGCCTGTTCCGGAGCTCCGCCGGAGGGGGCATCGATCACGGAGGGCTTCTACATCAACACCATAGCCCCTCCGATGAAGTGTGAGTAGTTTACCTCAGACCTACGAGTCCATAGTTAGTAGCTAGATGGCTTCTTCTCTCTTTTTGGATCTCAATACAATGTTCTCCCCTCTCTTGTGGAGATCTATTCGATGTAATCTTCTTTCTGCAGTGTGTTTGTTGAGAACGATGAATTGTGGGTTTATGATTAAGTCTATCTATGAACAATATTTGAATCTTCTCTGAATTCTTTTATGTATGATTGGTTATCTTTGCAACTCTCTTCGAATTATCAGTTTCTTTTGGCCTACTAGATTTATCTTTCTTGCAATGGGAGAAGTGCTTAGCTCTGGGTTCAATCTTGCGGCGTCCTTTCCCAGTGACAGTAGGGGCAGCAATGCACGTATTGTATTGTTGCCATCGAGGATAACAAGATGGGGTTTTCATCATATTGCATGAGTTTATCCCTCTACATCATGTCATCTTGCTTAAGGCGTTACTCTATTTTCATTAACTTAATACTCTAGATGCATGCTAGATAGCGGTCGATGAGTGGAGTAATAGTAGTAGATGCAGGCAGGAGTCGGTCTACTTGTCTCAGACGTGATGCCTTCATACATGATCATACCTAGATATTCTTATAAATATGCTCAATTCTGTCAATTGCTCAACAGTAATTTGTTCACCCACCGTAGAATACTTATGCTCTCGAGAGACGCCACTAGTGAAACCTATGGCCCTCGGGTCTATCTTAATCATATTAATCTCCCAATACTTAGTTATTTCCTTCGCCTTTTACTTTGCTTTTATTTTACTTTGCATATTTATCACAAAAATACCAAAAAAATTATCTTATCATATCTATCAGATCTCACTCTCGTAAGTGGCCGTGTAGGGATTGACAACCCCTTATCGTGTTGGTTGCGAGGATTTATTTGTTTTGTGCAGGTACGAGGGACTGGCGCGTAGCCTCCTACTGGATTGATACCTTGGTTCTAAAAACTGAGGGAAATACTTACGCTGCTTTGCTGCATCATCCCTTCCTCTTCGGGGAAAACCAACGCAGTGCTCAAGAGGTAGCAAGAAGGATTTCTGGCGCTGTTGCCGGGGAAGTCTACGCAAAAGTCAATATACCAAGTACCCATCACATACCCTTATCTCCCGCATTACATTATTTGCCGTTTGCCTCTCGTTTTCCTCTCCCCCACTTCACCCTTGCCGTTTTATTCGCCCTCTCTCTCTCTATCCTCCTTCTCTTTCCCATTTGCCTCTTTTTGCCCGCTTGCTTTTTGTTTGCTTGTGTGTTAGTTTGCTTGCTTGTCACGATGGCTCAAGATAACACTAAATTGTGTGAGTTCACCAATACCAACAATAATGATTTTATTAGCACTCCGGTTGCTCCTCTTACTGATGCTGAATCTTGTGAAATTAATACAACTTTGCTGAATCTTGTCATGAAAGATCCGTTTTCCGGCCTTCCTAGTGAAGATGCCGCTACCCATCTAAATAGCTTCGTTGATTTGTGTGATATGCAAAAGAAGAAAGATGTGGATAATGATATTGTTAAATTGAAGCTATTTCCTTTTTCGCTTAGAGATCGTGCTAAAGCTTGGTTTTCGTCTTTGCCTAAAAATAGTATTGATTCATGGAATAAGTGCAAAGATGCTTTTATCTCTAAGTATTTTCCTCCCGCTAAGATCATCTCCCTTAGAAATGTTATTATGAATTTTAAGCAACTTGATCATGAACATGTTGCACAAGCTTGGGAGAGAATGAAATTAATGATACGTAATTGCCCTACTCATGGTTTGAATTCGTGGATGATTATACAATTTTTTATGCCGGATTGAATTTTGCTTCTAGAAATCTTTTAGATTCGGCTGCAGGAGGCACTTTTATGGAAATCACTTTAGGATAAGCTACTAAACTTGTCGTGGAGTTGACACGGCAGATGTCCTAGAGCAAGGACTTAGTCGTAGGGCCATCGCACTAGGAAGCTTAAAGGGGTTGATTGGGACAAAGGACACACAAGAGAGTTTTTATACTAGTTCGGCCCCTTACGATGAAGGTAAAAGCCCACATCTAGTTGGGATTGGTATTGCTGAGGTTTCGATCTCCAAGGGGCTAAACTCGCCGGCTTGGTTATCGACTTGGTTGTTTGTTCCCCTAAACCGCCAGCGGTTCGTCCCCTTATATACATGGGTTGACGCCTGGTGGCCTACAGAGTCCCGGCCGGCACATAATCGTGTCCGGCTCGGTGACCTTCTTTACATGCCTTTCTGTACAAGTATTTCCTTACACACGGCGTTTTATTATATCAAGCCTTAAACCGGCCCCAGGCCTTTGGGCCTTCTATAAAACTTAATAAACTACAATCTTTGAATGTTTATTGGGCTTCTTACGTAACCCGCCATTGAAGCTGACCCGGCCCCTCCTGGGCGGGTCTCAACTGATAGTAATATCCCCAAGATTAGGCCCCAGGTTGACTCTGAACCTTGTTCTTTGTCAATCTTCCATGCTTAGCCAAAAAATCCATCTTCTTATCTTTACTGAAATTTCCTTGTAACCCGCCATGACGTCATCTCCGGATTTTTCGGAAACCCCCCACCACGTCATCTTTTTAACGGACCTTTATCTTTAATGCCTTCCCAAAAATCGAGGCACCTAGGTAGCTGGATAACCATGTTTTGGTCTCCTTGTTTCTCGCGCCCACTTATCAGTATTTTCCTTATAAATAGGCACGACCTAGGTCTTTTCCATTCTCCCCCTTCGGTCGTCTTCTTCCTCTCGCTGCTTCTCTGCTGCTCGAGCTCTGCCGCCGCCGCCGCAGATCTTGTCTTCATCGACTCAGGCCACCGCATCAACCTGATTTGACCTGAAGAAAACGCAACGAACCTCCGCTGCAACTCTGCATCTGTAAGTCTCTTTCTTCCTCGTTATCAGATCCGCATTAGGACCTTCGAGTTCCTTGGTGTTCTTCACTGTTCGTCATGAACTCTTCCTAGATTTCATCACCATCGCCATTTCTTGATCTTTGGATAGTATAAAACCGATGCGGTAGTTATTTTGCACTCACTTTAAATGCAAACAATTTCCTTTTCCTGTTTAGAGGCTTTGTTTGGAACTGACGAACTCGCCTGTATTAGATATTTAGGTCTAGAATATTTTTCTTTTAAGAACAACCATTTGATCCAAAATAATGATGATAGCTTGATGAAACTTGTTTATGCCAACACTTAGCTGTAATTGCTTTCCGAGGAAGTCCATAGTCCTGGCGGCTTATCTCTCCGGCTTCCTTTTCCTTATATGTCATTAGCCCTTAGTTAAGCCGCCGTTACTTGTTTTACAACTTCAACCTTTAACTGTTAATTGAACCGGCAATTTGTTTTTCCTTTTTCTAGTCCCTTGTACATCATGCCGTCAAAGACACCCACCATCTGCAATTGGGTCCCCTCAACCATAACTGAGGAGCGTCTGAAAGAGTTCTTCCTCATTGGATTTCTGCCTTCAAGAAACATCATGTCTTATCGTGCTCCTGACCCGGAAGAAGAACGACCCAATACAAAAGACAGTGAAGTGATCGTCTTTACTGATCGCATGAACCGGGGCTTCTCACCGCCCAGCTCAAATTTTTTTAGAGAAGTTCTTCACTTTTTCAAACTCCATCCCCAGGATATTGGGCCCAATTCCATATCCAATATTTGTAACTTCCAAGTGCTTTGTGAGGTATATCTTCAGCAAGAGCCAACTGTGGAACTATTTAGAGAGTACTTCTATCTGAACCGGCAAAACGAGTGCACCAATGGCCTCAGTTTAGAACTTGGAGGCATCTCGATTCAGCGCCGGCAGTGTGCAGTTTTCCCTCTCATAGTTTTACCAAGTCACCCAAAGGACTGGAACCAAACTTGGTTTTACTGTCAGGACGTCTCACCCGCCAATGAGAATCCACTACCGGGTTACCGCCCCGATCGTCTTGACACCAAGTTCGCCCTGCCAGGTAAACTTACCGTTGCTGATCGCAAAAAACTGATTCCATCTATCAGAAGAATCAATGGTTTGTTGGGGAACGGTTTAACCAGAGTCGATCTAACCCGCTGCTGGATCTCATGGCGGATTATTCCATTAAGCCGTCGTTCCAAGTTGATGTATGAATATGGTGGAGACCCGGATGACTTGCTCCATCATACCCCGGTTCAGCTAACCGAAGAAGATGTTGTCGCAATGTAAAATGTTTTGGTGAATGCGAAGTACGAAGATTGCAGTGTTGTTGGGTTAAATACTTTCTGTAAATTTAACCCGGTACCAGAAGTAAGGGCATTATGATCTTTTTCCTTTATATTTTGTCCAGCCGTATTGTTTATTACTGATCCTTCCTCTTGTCTTTGTAGGCCTACTCTGACTTTGGAAAGTAAAATACGATCACGAAGCTGCCAAGAAGGCGAAGCTTGCCGCCATGAACGCCAAGAAATCAACCCGGAGAACAAAGAAGAAAAAGAAAACCACCGTTGAAGATTTGATGAAGCTTGATGACTCGTCTGACTCGGAGGTAGCCCTTGATTCACTTGGCCAACTTTTTAACAATCTTATTGACATTGATCCTTACCAGGATGACACTGGGGCTAGTCAAGCCGGGGAAGCAGAGGTAACTATCATTTCCTCCAACTTAGAGCCCTTACCAAGACACAAAGTTCGACGAGTGATCTGTAAAGTAAGGTTTTCTAACCCCTTAGCTCACTTGGATCCCAACTTTCATTTGAGAAAAGCAGCAGCATGAAAGCCGCCGTGAAGTTGAGGTTGAAGATGAGACGACTGCCGTCCTTGAACAGACCCCTCGGAAACGTCCGAATGAGGTTTAATTATTACTGTCCTTAACTTGTTTTAATGAATCCTTCTCCTTGCATTTCTTTTAAATCCTTTCTTTTACCTTTTCACGAGGTGTCTCATTCCTCAGGCGACTCATCACAAACACAATTTACAGCTTTCAAGACTGCTCCTGGGTAATTAAAAATCCTCTTTTATTCCGAGTTTGATCAATTGTTATCTTAATGCTGACTATCCTGCAATATTTTTCTTTAGTGGTCAGGCTAAGTCCAAGAAGGCGAAGGCAACAAAACCAGCGGAAGACCCGCCAGTACTGGCATCTGAGTAGGCCACCTTCTCCATTAACTGTCGCCCTAGAAGACCCACCTATTGTCCATGAAGCAAATCCTCTAGAGCCATCCCTTGCCAAAACCACTATTAACCCTTCTGCGGCTGGTCCATCAAGCTCAACCGACCCACCGTCTCCCCGTGTTCAAGATGTTCAAATTACTGGGAGCCGCTTTGTTGAGTCGGGGAACCCGACGGTATTGGCACGGTGCACAGCTAAGCAAGAAGCTTTGGAGAGGCGGAAGGTTCGTCTTGATGTTGCCAACTATGACCGCCTTAATGCCAGTGATAACTATCTCAGTCATGTACACTCCAGTCGTGATTCTGAGATTGAGATGGTCAAGCAGCTTCAATTGAAGTATGAGGTACGTAGTTTTCGGTTTACAAATATTCCTTCAGCCCCCAAGTCTGTAGATTATGAGAGAAACGGAATAACCTGTAGACTTAAAATATAGGCCGAGACCTTTACTTCCAAATCTTTGCCTGATATTGATAGAACAAGACTTCACCCATAGTCCCCAAGGACTGGTTTAGTTTGATCATTAATGAATCGGTACTTCAGAATTTAAAACCATCTGTAAAATACTTTAACATTCCGGTTTATCCTTGATAAACTTGCTAAACTGCGTACATTATCCCCCAAGTGCCAAGTGTTGTTACTTTGTAAAGGACTTGGGACTTCAAATATCCTGGTAGAGTCGTAAAAAATTGGATTTGGCATACATTGGCCCCCAAGTGCCAAGTGGTTTATTCGTAAAATACTTGGGACTTGAATCTTGAATTTGGATACTGGATTTTAAAACCAAGTCTTGACTTATCTGAATGTTTCAAAGAATGCATTGTCTGAACTAAACTCTCAACTGACTGACGCAAAGACCCGGCTAGCGAGTCAAGAATCAGAAATCAAGTCTTCCACCTCCAAGCTGCAAATAAGCCTTTCTGAAACGGAGAAGTTGAAGACCAGCTTTGCTGTCAAAGAGAAAACTTGGGAAGATGAGAAAACACTTCTGATCCGGTGAGCTGAGACAGCCGAAACAGCTCTGAAAGAAATATCAACCGAGCTGAACGGTTTAAAGGGCCGGGTGTGTCAGATGGTCGTTGCTATCTTTGGTAAGCTACCTTGTTTTGACCTTTTTGTGTACTTTATGCCAAACCGGAGTTCAATCCGCCCACTGACTCTGTTAAATATATGCAGGTCCGCGAAGCAAAAAATCTGAGCCAAGACCCGTTGATTGAACTGAAGGCCGTATACACCTTGGTTGAACAACTGTACATTGGTACACAACAGGCTCTGGCCGCTATCTCTCGTGCAAACCAAGGACCCAACCTGCTTAGCGATGTCCTGAAGAAGCTGCCCATCCTTCCGGCGAGATTCCAAGAAGTAAAACGCTCCTGCGCGTGAGCCGGAGCTTTGAATGCCCTAAGCCTCTCCAAGGCTTGGGTGCCAGACCTAGACTCGGTGAATGTGGCAAGAGGTTACCCTATTGTGAAGGAGGACGGGTCTTCGTTTGATTAGGATGATTTCATAGCATGTGTACGCGAAGTCCGGCCTCAAGCAACTAGTCTTGGAGAGGCCACCAATGTGGACAAGTACCAGCCGGGTTTTGATAGTGAAAATAAGAAGATGGCCACTCCTTCATATAAAGTACCAGATCTGGTCCCACCTGTGAGAGAAGATACCTTTGCTCCGGAGATTGACCCGGTCGGCCTGATTCACGACGAAGCCGAATTTGTCGCCATGAACAGCTTTGATTGGTCAAAATCCAACTTCCAGCAAACAGAAGGTGGTGAACCGGCAAGGGAGGGACAGTGATCATCTTCCTAGGCTTATAAAGCCTTGTAATAACTTTAGTTAAAACACTGCATGTTTGCTTATGCAATCGTGCATAAAGTACCTCTTTATGTGAATCTGTGTTTCAGATGTCAATGTATGCATTATTTAATGTTTGTCTTCTGCAATGGTTGAACTCTATTCTTGTGAATATAAGGAAAAGACTGGCAAGGCGGTTTAGAACCAACTAGGATTAAACACCTAATGTACCACCCATAAATTTACCACAATAAGGAAAACAGAGACAAATGTAAATAAAGGATAAGGTTTAATACTAACTCTTGAGTTAACGCAGCAGGGAAGCACGTATAAGTAAAAAACCATACCTTATCCTTGTTGATCCATAGACCTTGAGAGGTTTTTAACGACCCTGATTAGAATACGATCCAAGTCGGACTCAAAAGGGGTTAAGCTATGATTCGGATACGATCAAGAAGCCCCCAAGTGAGCTTGGCCTTGAGCCGATCAAGAGGGTTACGACAACTATGTTCTCTTTGGTTCGAATACGACCTATGTTTGAACAGGAAGCCCCCAAGTGACCATATGATTTACAGCTAGATTCGGATACGATCATGAGCTGGACTAAAAAGGTTTAAACTTGATTAAAATTTGATCAGCTCCTTAATAGTCATTTGTGAATAAAAAATAATAAAGATACATAGTCTTTGAAAGGAAATGAGACCGATGTCTTACTTTATTGCTTATCATTGTATATACAATGTGAACGTATGTACATGATGAGAGCCGATAGCTCAGGTGTAGTATGGCCGAAGTTGAGCGATGTTCCACGGCCGGCGGCTCTCTTCCTCTGACTTATATGAGTCTTTGTGCTCTCGAACGTCAATGAGGTAATATGACCCATTGTTTAAGTTCTTACTAACCACAAAGGGCCCTTCCCAAGGCGAGGATAACTCGTGTGCGTCTAACAGATCCTAGATGAGCCGGAGCACCAAGTCGCCTTCCTGAAAAGTCCTGGACTTAACCCGGCGGCTGTGATAACGACGTAGGTCCTATTGATAAATTGCTGACCACGCTGCCGCTAAGTCTCTTTCTTCATCTAACAAGTCAAGCGCATCCTGTCTGGCTTTTTCATTGTTAGCTTCAACTTAAGCCGCCACACGGGGCGAGTCATGACGGATGTCACTAGGCAGCACTGCTTCTGCTCCATAAACCATGAAGAAAGGTGTGTAACCCGTAGACCTGTTGGGCGTGGTGTTGATGCTCCATAGCACTGAGGGTAACTCCTCTACCCAACAACCCGGCGTTCACTATAAAGGAACCATAAGCCGAGGTTTTAGGCCCTTCAGAATTTCCTGATTAGCTCTCTCCGCTTGACCATTGGATTGCGGATGAGCTACAGAAGAAATATCAAGCCAGATGTGCTCTCTCTGAAAAAATTCTTCCATATCCCTTTGGGATAGATTAGTTCCATTGTCTGTGATGATACTATGTGGAAAACCAAAACGGAAGGTTACTTTTTTCATGAACTGAACCGCCGTGGCTGCATCACACTTACTCACAGGCTCCGCCTCAACCCACTTGGTGAACTTATCAACAGCCACCAAGAGATGTGTCTTTTTATCTTTAGATCTTTTGAAAGGTCCCACCGTGTCAAGCCCCCAGACCGCAAACGGCCAAGTGATTGGAATCATCCGGAGCTCTTGAGCCGGCACATGTGCTCGTCGTGCAAACTTCTGACACCCATCACATCTACTGACCAGATCTTCTGCATCAGCGTGAGCCGTCAACCAGTAAAACCCGTGACGAAATGCCTTGGCCACTAAAGATTTTGTCCTGGCGTGATGACCACAATCGCCTTCATGGATCTCATGAAGGATTTCTTGGCCTTCTTCGGGGGAAACACACCGTTGAAACGCTCCGGAAACACTGCGATGAAATAACTCTCCATCCGAAATCGTCATGGACTTAGACCGCCGGGTTATCTGTCGAGCCAGGGTCTCATCGGCTGGCAACTCTCCCCGTGTCATGTAAGCCAAGAACGGCACCGTCCAATTTGGGATGACGTGAAGAGCTGCCACCAACTGCGCCTCCGGGTCAGGAACAGCTAAATCTTCTTCTGTGGGCAACTTGACAGAGGGGTTATGCAAAACATATAAAAAGATATTGGGTGGTACCGGCTTATGTTGAGACCCCAGCCGGCTCAAAGCATCAACTGCTTCATTTTTCCAACGGTCAATGTGTTCCACCTGATAACCTTTAAAATATCCTGCAACAGCATCGACCTCCGGGCGATAAGCCGCCATGAGAGGGTCTTTGGAATCCCACTTGCCAGATACCCGTTGAGCCACTAGATCTGAATCACCAAGACATCTGACCCGGCTCAAGCTCATATCCTTTGCCACTCGAAGACCATGGAGCAATGCTTCATACTCTGCTGCGTTGTTAGTGCATGGAAACATCAACCGTAACACATAACAAAATTTATCACCTCGTGGGGAAGTTAATACAACTCCAGCCCCCGAGCCTTCCAATTGCCTAGACCCATCAAAATGAATAGTCCAATATGTGTTATCTGGCTTTTCTTCTGGCATATGCATCTCTGTCCACTCATTGATGAAGTCAACCAGGGCTTGAGATATAATCGCAGTTCGTGGAACATACTTCAGCCCATGCGACCCCAGCTCAATTGCCCACTTGGCAACTCGCCCCGTGGCTTCTCTCTTTTGAATAATGTCTCCTAAAGGAGAAGAGCTAACCACCGTGATTGGATGTCCCTGAAAGTAATGCTTAAGCTTCCGGCTTGCCATGAACACCCCATAAACAAGCTTCTGCCAATGTGGATATCGTTGCTTAGGCTCAATGAGCACTTCATTGACATAATAAACCGGCCGCTGAACCGGATGCTCTTTGCTAGCCTCCTTGTGCTCTACCACTATAGCCACACTAACAGCCCGTGAATTGGCAGCCGCATATAACAATAGCAGCTCTTTCTCAATTGGAGCAGCTAGGACCGGCGGCTCAGCCAGCTATGCCTTCAAACCTCAAAAGCAGCGTTTGCTGCATCGCTCCAAACAAAAGCATCTGTTTTCTTCATCAACTGATATAGAGGCATAGCTTTTTACCCTAACCGGCTTATGAACCGGCTCAAAGCAGCCACACGACCCGCCAGTCGTTGAACATCATTGACGCATGTTGGTTTAGCCAAAGATGTGATTGCTTTGATTTTCTCCGGATTAGCTTCAATACCTCGGCCGGACACCAGAAAACCCAAGAGCTTACCGGCTGGCACTCCAAAAACACACTTGGCCGGGTTAAGCATCATCTTGTAAACCCGAAGATTATCAAAAGTCTCTTTTAGGTCTGTGACCAAGGTTTCCTCTTCCCTGGATTTCACCACTATATCATCCACATAGGCCTGAACATTGCGCCCAATTTGACTGTGAAGACAATTCTGGACAAACCGCTGGTAAGTCGCCTGGGCACTCTTAAGCCCAAAAGGCATAAACACATAACAGAAAGCCCCAAAAGGAGTTATAAAAGCTGTCTTCTCTTGATCCTTGACTGCCATCTTAATTTGATGATAACCAGAGTAAGCATCTAAGAAACTCAACCATGCGCAACCTGCCGTAGCATCAGTGATCTGATCAATACGGGGAAGAGCAAAAGGATCAGCCGGACAAGCCTTGTTCAAATCCATGTAATCCACACACATGCGCCAGGTGCCATTCTATTTGAGTACAAGCACCGGGTTAGCTAACCATTCTGGGTGAAAAACCTCCACAATGAACCCGGCTGCCAAGAGTCGGACCACCTCTTCTTCGATGGCCTTGCGCCTTTCTTCATTGAACCGCCGGAGAAACTGTCTGACAGGCTTAAACTTTGGGTCAATATTAAGAGTGTGCTCAGCGAGTTCCCTCGGGACACCCGACATGTCTGAAGGCTTCCATGCAAAGATGTCCCGGTTCTCACGGATGAACTCGATGAGCGCGCTTTCCTATTTTGGATCCAAGTTTGCGCTGATGATAAACTGCTTGGATGAGTCGCCAGGTACAAAATCAACCATTTTAGTGTCATCAGCTGATTTGAATTTCAATTCCGACTCATGCTCTGTTGTTGGTTTCTTTAACAACGTCATGTCCGCCGGGTCAACATGATCCTTGTAGAATTTTAACTCCTTTGTTGCACAAACAGATTCAGCATAGGCAGCATCACCCTCTTCACATTCCAAGGCTATCTTCCGACTCCCATGGACTGTAATGGTGCCCTTGTAACCCGACATCTTGAGCTGTAAATATACGTAACACGGCTGAGCCATGAACTTGGCATAAGCCGGCCGGCCAAACAAAGCATGATATGGGCTTTTGATCTTAACCACTTCTAAGGTTAATTTTTCCGCTCTAGAGTCATACTCATCCCCAAAGGCTACTTACAGCTCGATCTTACCAACTGGGTATGCTGACTTACCAGGTACCACACCATGAAAAACAGTGTTGGATTGTTTAAGATTTTTATCCGTCAATCCCATCCGGCGGAACGTCTCATAGTAAAGGTTGTTGATGCTGCTGCCTCCATCCATGAGTACCTTAGTAAACTTGTACCCACCAACCTGAGGTGCCACCACCAAAGCCAAGTGACCCGGATTATCAACCCGGGGCGGGTGATCCTCTCTGCTCCACACAATACGCTACTCCGACCAATGTAAATAACGTGGAATTGCCGGCTCAACGGCATTGACGGCCCTCTGGTGGAGCTTCTGGACCCTCTTACATAAACTAGTAGTAAAGACATGATACTGTCCGCTACTCAACTGCTTCAGGTTACTCTGATAGCCAGATTGTTGTTGCTGCTGATTCCCTTGGCCGTGTTGCTGATTATATCCTCCTTGGTGACTGGGATAACCCTGATTGTGAAAACCTCCTCCGCTTGAACTAGCGCCCGGGCCCTGAAAGCCGCCTCCATCTGAGCCGCCACCTGGGCCATGACCCCCATGAAATGCATTTGAATTTTTAAATGCCTTCATGATCGTGCAGTCCTTCCACAAGTGGGTGGCTGGCTTCTCCCGGGTGTCTTGTCTTGGACAAGGTTCATTCAACAACTGCTCAAGGGTGGGGCCTGACCCGCCCGATCGAGGGGGTTATCTGCCCTTGCGCCGCTAATTACCGCCCTGCGCATTAGTGTTAGCAACAAACTCATGAGCCTTAAGTTTATTACCTCCCTGATTTGCCGGGTTATGCTGGCGACCCTTGCCATTGCCGTTCTTCTTTCCCTTCGTTGCCTTTTCTTCATCAGACACCGGGTCATTGGTGGTATCAGAATCAACGTACTTGACAAGAGCCGCCATCAACGTTCCCATGTCATTACAGTCACGTTTAAGCCACCCCAACTTCTACTTCAGAGGTTCAAAACGACAATTTTTCTCCAACATCAAAACTGCTGAGCCGGCATCCATCTTATCAGATGAATGTATTGTCTCCTTGACCCAGCGCACCCAATGGGTTGTAGATTCTCCATCCTCTTGCTTGCAATTGGTCAGGTCCACAATCTACATTGGCTGCTTACACGTGTCCTTAAAATTTTGGATGAACCGTGCTTTCAACTCTGCCCATGAGCCGATAGAATTGGGTGGCAATCCCTTCAACCAGGTTCGAGCCATTCCATCCAACATCATGGTAAAATACTTGGCCATTGCAGCATCGCTAACCTCCAACAGCTCCATAGCCATCTCATAACTCTCAATCCAAGCCCCCGGCTGTAGGTCAGCCGTGTAATTAGGCACCTTACGAGGCCCCTTGAAATCCTTGGGCAACCGCTCATTGCGTATGGCTGGGACCAGACAAGGTACCCCTCCGGTTCTTGTGGCCACTCCTGCCTCAGTTGAGGTTGCTGGATAAACCGGAAAGGTTTGGTGAACCGCCTGCTCTGCTGCTATCTGAGCCGCCCGTTCCACCTCTTGATGAATCCTCTCCTGATCCGTCAAGTTAAGGGCTCCAACCCGCACTGACTCATGCCTATATGGCCGGTTGTGGCGTTGAGCGTTACTTGACATTTCTGCGGACTCCATGTACCTACTGTAGCTCGGGCTCCGGCTTGGGCGAGGAGTTGAATGAATCCTGTCTCGACTGTAAGAGTATGCATCCTGCTGGGCCAAAGCTATCTGAAGTAGTTCTCTTACCCTCCAGGTTTCAATGCCTGCTGGCGAGTCGCCTTCCATTGGGAGAGCCGCCAATCGAGCCGCCGCTGCGATGAGGTTTTCCATGGGGTTGGAGAAGTGACCTGGAGGTGTTGCTACATAACAAGGAGGAGCCGTATTTATGAGAGGCGGCTCCATGGTCCGTGGCTGAATCGGTGCGCCGGGTGTCACGACTCGGTTTGCTTCCGGTGGGTTGCTCCCCCCAGCTTCGGGTGTATGGAACAGGTTCCTTGGATCCAGCGTTAGAGGCAGACGCGACTGTGTTTTCTGATGCCTCCTCCTCATGACCTCATTCGATGCATTAAGATCCACTGAGAGCCGAAAAGTTTCTGCTTGAAGCTGCTGGGCACGAGCATCCAGAGCTGCTCGTTCCGCTGCCATTCGGGTTTACTTTGCGGCTAGATTTTCCTTTGCTTGCACCATCTCCTCCCTCACATGTGCCACTTCTGCATCATGTTGGGTTTTATCCGCCGGTTCTACCACAACGGTTAACATGGCCGTCAGTTTATCCATGAGGTCCATTAGAACCTAAGCCGGGGCGCACGCGGGGTCTCTTGACCCGGTAGCTACCGACCCGGTGGCTGCTGCTGTCACTGCGGTGGAGTTCTGCCCGGGCTGCGTCCCTGCCATGAAGACTCCGGCCCAATTCAGCGGCTCAAGGGGATCCGAAATACTGCTGCCATCAGAACAGCCGCCGAGCATGCCGTCTTGCAGTTGGTACAACGAGTCCATCTCACCTTTTGATGATGTAGTATCAGAGCAGATGGCCGTCTCCCCGCCTTCCATCGATCCTTTGGAATATTCACCGCCATGGATGCAGCCTACGAAAGCATGCTTCACAACAGATTGAACACGGGTGGACCCGGCGCGCTGAGCCGTCTCGATGAGGTTGGTGTGGATGTCCGGCTCAGGGCCTGTCTCGCCGATCCGGCCGATGAAGACGTGAATTCCACCGAAGGGGACCCGATACCCGTACTCGATCGAGCCGGCCTCGGGGCCCCAGCCTTCGTCGTCGATGTAGAGTTTGCCGCGACGACTCTTGGTCATCCGGCCCACAGCGTATCCCTTGAGCCCTTCGAAGTTGCCCTTCAAGAACTCAAATCCACCGTGCCCTAGCCCCATGGTGGGCGCCAACTGTCGTGGAGTTGACACGGCAGATGTCCTAGAGCAAGGACTTAGTCGTAGGGCCATCGCACTAGGAAGCTTAAAGGGGTTGATCGGGACAAATGACACACGAGAGAGTTTTTATACTAGTTCGGCCCCTTACAACGAAGGTAAAAGCCTACGTCTAGTTGGGATTGGTATTGCTGAGGTTTCAATCTCCAAGGGGCTAAACTCGCTGGCTTGGTTATCGACTTGGTTGTTTCTTCCCCTAAACTACCACCGGGTCGTCCCCTTATATACACGGGTTGACGCCTGGTGGCCTATAGAGTCCCGGCCGGCTCATAATCGTGTCCGGCTCGGTGACCTTCTTTACATGCCTTTCTGTACAAGTATTTCCTTACATACGGCGTTTTATTGTATCTGGCCTTAAACCGGCCATAGGCCTTTGGGCCTTCTATAAAACTTAATAAACTACAATCTTTGAATGTTTATTGGGCTTCTTACGTAACCCGCCATTGAAGCTGACCCGGCCCCTCCTGGGCGGGTCTCAACTGATAGTAATATCCCCTACATTAGGCCCCAGGTTGACTCTGAACCTTGTTCTTTGTCAATCTTCCATGCTTAGCCAAAAAATCCATCTTCTTATCTTTACTGAAATTTCCTTGTAACCCGCCATGACGTCATCTCCGTATTTTTCGGAAACCCGCCACCACGTCATCTTTTTAACGGATCTTTATCTTTAATGCCTTCCCGAAAATCGAGGTGCCTAGGTAGCTGGATAACCATGTTTTGGTCACCTCGTTTCTCACGCCCACTTATCAGTATTTTCCTTATAAATAGGCACGACCTAGATCTTTTCCATTCTCCCCCTTCGGTCGTCTTCTTCCTCTCGCTGCTTCTCTGCCGCTCGAGCTCTGCCGCCGCCGCCGCCGCAGATCTTGTCTTCATCGACTCAGGCCACCGCATCAACCTGATTTGACCTGAAGAAAACACAACGAACCTCCGCTGCAACTCTGCATCTATAAGTCTCTTTCTTCCTCGTTATCAGATCCACATTAGGACCTTCGAGTTCCTTGGTGTTCTTCACTGTTCGTCATGAACTCTTCCTAGATTTCATCACCATCGCCATTTCTTGATCTTTGGATAGTATAAAACCGATGCGGTAGTTATTTTGCACTCACTTTAAATGCAAACAAATTCCTTTTCCTATTGAGAGGCTTTGTTTGGAACTGACGAACTCGCCTGTATTAGATATTTAGGTCTAGAATATTTTTCTTTTAAGAACAACCATTTGATCCAAAATAATGATGATAGCTTGATGAAACTTGTTTATGCCAACACTTAGCTATAATTGCTTTCCGAGGAAGTCCATAGTCCTGGCGGCTTATCTCTCCGGCTTCCTTTTCCTTATATGTCATTAGCCCTTAGTTAAGCCGCCGTTACTTGTTTTACAACTTCAACCTTTAACTGTTAATTGAACCGGCATTTTGTTTTTCCTTTTTCTAGTCCCTTGTACATCATGCCGTCAAAGACACCCACCATCTGCAATTGGGTCCCCTCAACCATAACTGAGGAGCGTCTGAAAGAGTTCTTCCTCATTGGATTTCTGCCTTCAAGAAACATCATGTCTTATCGTGCTCCTGACCCGGAAGAAGAAAGACCCAATCCAAAAGACGGTGAAGTGATCGTCTTTACTGATCACATGAACCGGGGCTTCTCACCGCCCGACTCAATTTTCTTTAGAGAAGTTCTTCACTTTTTCAAACTCCATCCTCAGGATATTGGGCCCAATTCCATATCCAATATTTGTAAATTCCAAGTGCTCTGTGAGGTATATCTTCAGCAAGAGCCGACTATGGAACTATCTAGAGAGTACTTCTATCTGAACCGGCAAAACGAGTGCACCAATGGCCTCAGTTTAGAACTTGGAGGCATCTCGATTCAGCGCCAACAGGGTGCAGTTTTCCCTCTCATAGTTTTACCAAGTCACCCAAAGGACTGGAACCAAACACAATTTCCGACTTTCAAGACTGCTCCTGGGTAATTAAAAATCCTCTTTTATTCCGAGTTTGATCAATTGTTATCTTAATGCTGACTATCCTGCAATATTTTTCTTTAGTGGTCAGGCTAAGTCCAAGAAGGCAAAGGCAACAAAACCAGCGGAAGACCCGCCAGTACTGGCATCTCAGCCGGCTAGGCCACCTTCTCCATTAACTGTCGCCCCAGAAGACCCGCCTATTGTCCATGAAGCAAATCCTCCGGAGCCATCCCTTATCAAAACCACTATTAACCCTTCTGCGGCTGGTCCATCAAGCTCAACCGACCACCGTCTCCTCGTGTTCAAGATGTTCAAATTACTAGGAGCCGCTTTGTTGAGCCGGGGAACCCGACGGTATTGGCACGGTGCACAGCTAAGCAAGAAGCTTTGGAGAGGCGGAAGGTTCGTCTTGATGTTGCCAACTATGACCGCCTTAATGCCAGTGATATCTTATCCGGCTATCTCAGTCATGTACACTCCAGTCGTGATTCTGAGATTGAGATGGTCAAGCAGCTTCAATTGAAGTATGAGGTACGTAGTTTCCGGTTTACCAATATTCCTTCAGCCCCCAAGTCTGTAGATTATGAGAGAAAAAGAATAACCTGTAGACTTAAAATATAGGCCGAGACCTTTACTTCTAAATCTTTGCCAGATATTGATAGAACAAGACTTCACCCATAGTCCCCAAGGACCGGTTTAGTTTGATCATTAATGAATCGGTACTTCAGAATTTAAAACCATCTGTAAAATACTTAACATTCCGGTTTATCATTGATAAACTTGCTGAACTGCGTACATTAGCTCCCAAGTGCCAAGTGTTGTTACTTTGTAAAGGACTTGGGACTTCAAATATGCTAGTAGAGTCGTAAACAAATGGATTTGGCATACATTAGCCCCCAAGTGCCAAGTGGTTTATTCGTAAAATACTTGGGACTTGAATCTTGAATTTGGATACTGGATTTTAAAACCAAGTCTTGACTTATCTGAATGTTTCACAGAATGCATTGTCTGAACTAAACTCTCAACTGACTGACGCAAAGACCCGACTAGCGAGTCAGGAGTCAGAAATCAAGTCTTCCACCTCCAAGCTGCAAATAAGCCTCTCTGAAACGGAGAAGTTGAAGACCAGCTTTGCTGTCAAAGTGAAAACTTGGGAAGATGAGAAAACACTTCTGACCCGGCGAGCTGAGACAGCCGAAACAGCTCTGAAAGAAATATCAACCGAGCTGAACAGTTTAAAGGGACGGCTATCTCAGATGGTCGCTGCTATCTTTGGTAAGCTGCCTTGTTTTGACCTTTTTGTGTACTTTATGCCAAACCAGAGTTCAATCCGCCCACTGACTCTGTTAAATATATGTAGGTCCGCGAAGCAAAAATCTGAGCCAAGACCCATTGACTAAACTGAAGGCCGTATACACCTTGGTTGAACAACTGTACATTGGTACACAACGTGCTCTGGCCGCTATCTCTCCTGCAAACCAAGGACCCAACCGGCTTAGCGATGTCCTGAAGAAGCTGTCCATCCTTCCGGCGAGATTCCAAGAAGTAAAACGCTCCTGCGCGTGAGCCGGAGCTTTGAATGCCCTAAGCCTCTCCAAGGCTTGGGTGCCAGACCTAGACTCGGTGAATGTGGCAAGAGGTTACCCTATTGTGAAGGAGGACGGGTCTTCGTTTGATCAGGATGATTTCATAGCGTGTGTACGCGAAGTCCGGCCTCAAGCAACTAGTCTTGGAGAGGCCACCAATGTGGACAAGTACCAGCTGGGTTTTGATAGTGAAAATAAGAAGATGGCCACTCCTTCATATAAAGTAGCAAATCTGATCCCACCTGTGAGAGAAGATACCTTTGCTCCGGAGATTGACCCGGTCGGCCTGATTGACGACGAAGCCGAATTTGTCGCCATGAACGGCTTTGATTGGTCAAAATCCAACTTCCAGCAAACAGAAGGTGGTGAACCGGCGAGGGAGGGACAATGATCATCTTCCTAGGCTTATAAAGCCTTGTAATAACTTTAGTTAAAACACTGCATGTTTGCTTATGCCATCGTGCATAAAGTACCTGTTTATGTGAATCTTTGTTTCAGATGTCAATGTACGCATTATTTAATGTTTATCTTCTGCAATGGTTGAACTTTGTTCCTATGAATACAAGGAAAAGACTGGCAAGGCGGTTTAGAACCAACTAGGCTTAAACACATAATGTACCACCCATAAATTTACCTCAATAAGGAAACAGAGAAAAATGTAAATGAAGGATAAGGTTTAATACTAACTCTTGAGTTAACACAACAGGGAAGCGTGTATAAGTAAAAAACCATACCTTATCCTTGTGATCCTTAGATCGCCGGTTTAAATAACCCGGGTGATGAATTGATAATTCAATATGTATGAAAAGTTAATACTCCTTGAATACTTAATGATCATCATATCTCAGTAGCTCGTACCCTTGAACCATCGGCTTGAATAACCCGGGCAGCTGTGATGTCCAATAATTGAGCCGGCGAAGAAAACCAGGCTATCTTATTTGTAATATTGAAACAACAAAAGCTCAAAGACAAGCAACAGATAATAAACATAATTTTAACTCTGTATTCAAAAAGTTGGGGGTTTCTGATTCGAATACGATCAGTAAACCGGACCAAAGGGGTTAAACTAAGGTTCGGATACGACCATATAGCCCCCAGTGGCTTTGGCGTTGCGCCGATCAAGAGGGTACCGACAGCTATGTTCTCTTCGGTTCAAATACGACCTATGTTTGAATAGGAAGCCCCCAAATGACCTTGAGAGGTTTTTAACGACCCTGATTCAAATACAATCCAAGTCGGACTCAGAAGGGGTTAAGCTATGATTCGGATACAATCAAGAAGCCCCCAAGTGAGCTTGGCCTTGAGCCGATCAAGAGGGTTACGACAACTATGTTCTCTTTGGTTCAAATACGACCTATGTTTGAACAGGAAGCCCCCAAGTGACCATATGATTTACAACTAGATTCGGATATGATCATGAGCTGGACTAAAAAGGTTTAAACTTGATTCAAATATGATCAGCTCCTTAATAGTCATTTGTGAATAAAAAATAATAAAGATACATAGTCTTTGAAAGGAAAAGAGACCGATGGTCTTACTTTATTGCTTATCATTGTATATACAATGTGAACGTATGTACATGATGAGAGCCGATAGCTCAGGTGTAGTATGGCCGAAGTTGAGCGATGTTCCATGGCCGGCGGCTCTCTTCCTCCGACTTATGTGAGTCTTTGTGCTCTCGAACGTCAATGAGGTAATATGACCCGTTGTTTAAGTTCTTACTGACCACAAAGGGCCCTTCCCAAGGCGGGGATAACTTGTGTGCGTCTAACAGATCCTGGATGAGCCGGAGCACCAAGTCGCCTTCCTGAAAAGTCCTGGACTTAACCCGGCAGTTGTGATAACGAAGTAGGTCCTGTTGATAAATTGCTGACCGCGCCTCCGCTAAGTCTCTTTCTTCGTCTAACAAGTCAGGCGCATCCTGTCTGGCTTTTTCATTGTTAGCTTCAACATAAGCCGCCACACGGGGTGAGTCATGACGGATGTCACTAGGCAGCACTGCTTCCGCTCCATAAACCATGAAGAAAGGTGTGTAACCCGTAGACCTGTTGGGCGTGGTGTTGATGCTCCATAGCACTGAGGGTAACTCCTATACCCAACAACCCCGCGTTCGCTGTAAAGGAACCATAAGCTGGGGTTTTAGGCCCTTCAGAATTTCCTGATTGGCTCTCTCCGCTTGACCATTGGATTGAGGATGAGCTACGGAAGAAGTATCAAGCCGGATGTGCTCTCGCTGACAAAATTCTTCCATAGCCCCTTGGGATAGATTAGTGCCATTGTCTGTGATGATAATGTGTGGAAAACCAAAACAGAAGATTACTTTTTCATGAACTGAACCGCCATGGCTGCATCACACTTACTCACAGGCTCTGCCTCAACCCACTTGGTGAACTTATCAACAATCACCAAGAGATGTGTCTTTTTATCTTTAGATCTTTTGAAAGGTCCCACCATGTCAAGCCCCCAGACCACAAACGGCCAAGTGATTGGAATCATCCGGAGCTCTTGAGCCGGCACATGCGCTCGTCGTGCAAACTTCTGACACCCATCACATCTACTGACCAGATCTTCTGCATCAGCGTGAGCCGTCAACCAGTAAAACCTGTGACGAAACGCCTTGGCCACTAAAGATTTTGACCCGACGTGATGACCACAATCGCCTTCATGGATCTCACGAAGGATTTCTTGGCCTTCTTCGGGGGAAACACACTGTTGAAATGCTCCAGAAACACTACGATGAAATGACTCTCCATCCGAAATCGTCATGGACTTAGACCGCCGGGTTATCTGTCGAGCCAGGGTCTCATCCGCCGGCAACTCTCCCCGGGTCATGTAAGCCAAGAACGGCACCATCCAATTTGGGATGACGTGAAGAGCCGCCACCAACTGCGCCTCCGGGTCAGGAACAACTAAATCTTCTTCTGTGGGCAACTTGACAGAGGGGTTATGCAAAACATCTAAAAAGGTATTGGGTGGTACAAGCTTACGTTGAGACCCCAACCGGCTCAAAGAATCAGCTGCTTCATTTTTCCGACGGTCAATGTGTTCCACCTGATAACCTTTAAAATATCCTGTAATAGCATCGACCTCCCGGCGATAAGCCGCCATGAGAGGGTCTTTGGAATCCCACTTGCCGGATAACTGTTGAGCCACTAGATCTGAATCAACAAGACATCTGACCCAGCTCAAGCTCATCTCCTTTGCCACTAGAAGACCATGGAGCAATGCTTCATACTCTGCTGCGTTGTTAGTGCATGGAAACATCAACCGTAACACATAACAAAATTTATCACCTCGTGGGGAAGTTAATACAACTCCATCCCCCGAGCCTTCCAATTGCCTGGACCCATCAAAATGAATAGTCCAATATGTGTTATCCGGCTTTTCTTCTGGCATCTGCATCTCTGTCCAGTCATTGATGAAGTCAACCAGGGCTTGAGATTTAATCGCAGTTCGTGGAACATACTTCAGCCCATGAGACCCCAGCTCAATTGCCCACTTGGCAACTCGCCCCATGGCTTCTCTATTTTGAATAATGTCTCCTAAAGGAGCAAAGCTAACCATAGTGATTGGATGTCCCTGAAAGTAATGCTTAAGCTTCCGGCTTGCCATGAACACCCCATAAACAAGCTTCTGCCAATGTGGATATCATTGCTTAGACTCAATGAGCACTTCACTGACATAATAAACCAGCCGCTGAACCGGATGCTCTTTGCCAGCCTCCTTGCGCTCTACCACCATAGTCACACTAATAGCCCGTGAATTGGCAGCCACGTATAACAATAGCGGCTCTTTCTCAATTGGAGCAGCTAGGACCGACGGCTCACCCAGCTATGCCTTCAAACCCTCAAAAGCAGCGTTTGCTGCATCGCTCCAAACAAAAGCATCCGTTTTCTTCATCAACTGATACAGAGGCATAGCTTTTTCCCCTAACCGGCTTATGAACCGGCTCAAAGCAGCCACACGACCCGCCAATCACTGAACATCATTGACGCATGTTGCTTTAGCCAAAGATGTGATTGCTTTGATTTTCTCCAGATTAGCTTCAATACCTTGGTCGGACACCAGAAAACCCAAGAGCTTACCGACTGGCACTCCAAAAACACACTTGGCCGGGTTAAGCATCATCTTGTAAACTCGAAGATTATCAAAAGTCTCTTTTAGGTCTGTGACCAAGGTTTCCTCTTCCCTGGATTTCACCACTATATCATCCACATAGGCATGAACATTGCGCCCAATTTGACTGTGAAGACAATTATGGACACACCGCTGGTAAGTCGCCTGGGCACTCTTAAGCCCAAAAGGCATAGACACATAACAGAAAGCCCCAAAAGGAGTTATAAAAGCTGTCTTCTCTTGATCCTTGACTGCCATCTTAATCTGATGATAACTGGAGTAAACATCTGAGAAACTCAACCGTGCGCAACCCGCCGTAGCATCAATGATCTGATCAATACGGGGAAGAGCAAAAGGATCAGCCAGACAAGCCTTGTTCAAATCCGTGTAATCCACACACATGCGCCATGTGCCATTCTTTTTGAGTACAAGCACTGGGTTAGCTAACCATTCTGGGTGAAAAACCTCCACAATGAACCCGGTTGCCAAGAGTCGGGCCACCTCTTCTCCGATGGCCTTACACCTTTCTTCATTGAACCGCCGGAGAAACTGTCTGACAGGCTTAAACTTTGGGTCAATATTAAGAGTGTGCTCAGCGAGTTCCCTCGGGACACCCGGCATGTCTGAAGGCTTCCATGCAAAGATGTCCCGGTTCTCACGGATGAACTCGATGAGCGCGCTTTCCTATTTCGGATCCAAGTCGCCAGGTACAAAATCAACCATTTTAGTGTCATCAGCTGATGTGAATTTCAATTCCTGCTCATGCTCTGTTGTTGGTTTCTTTAACGACGTCATGTCCGCCGGGTCAACATGATCCTTTTAGAATTTTAACTCCTCTGTTGCACAAACATATTCAGCATAGGCAGCATCACCCTCTTCACATTCCAAGGCTATCTTCCGACTTCCATGGACTGTAATGGTGCCCTTATAACCCGGCATCTTGAGATGTAAATATACGTAACACGGTCGAGCCATGAACTTGGCATAAGCCGGCCGCCCAAACAGAGCATGATATGGGCTTTTGATCTTAACCACTTCAAAGGTTAATTTTTCCGCTCTAGAGTCATACTCATCCCCAAAGGCTACTTCCAGCTCAATCTTACCAACTGGGTATGTTGACTTACTAGGTACCACACCATGAAAAATAGTGTTGGATTGTTTAAGATTTTTATCCGTCAATCCCATCCGGCGGAACGTATCATAGTAAAGGATGTTGATGCTGGTGCCTCCATCCATGTGTACCTTAGTAAACTTGTACCCACCAACCTGAGGTGCCACCACCAAAGCCAAGTGACCCGGATTATCAACCCGGGGTGGGTGATCCTCTCTGCTCCACACAATACGCTACTCCGACCAATGTAAATAACGTGGAATTGCCGGCTCAACGACATTGACAGCCATCTTGTGGAGCTTCTGGTCCCTCTTACATAAACTGGTAGTAAAGACATGATACTGTCCGCTACTCAATTGCTTCGGGTTACTCTGATAGCCGGATTGCTGTTGCTGCTCATTCCCTTGGCCGTGTTGCTGATTATATCCTCCTTGGTGACCGGGATAACCCTGACCGTGAAAACCTCCTCCGCTTGAACTGGCGCCCGGGCCCTGAAAGCCGCCTCCACCTGAGCCGCCACCTGGGCCGTGACCCCCACCAAATGCATTTGAATTTTTAAATGCCTTCATGATCGTGCAGTCCTTCCACAAGCGGGTGGCTGGCTTCTCCCGGGTGCCGTGTCTTGGACAAGGTTCATTCAACAACTGCTCAAGGGTGGGGCCTGACCCGCCCGATCGAGGGGGTTGTCTGCCCTTGCGCCGCTGATTAACGCCCTGTGCATTAGTGTTAGCAACAAACTCATTAGCCTTACGTTTATTACCTCCCTGATTCGCCGGGTTATGCTGGTGACCCTTGCCATTGCCGTTCTTCTTTCCCTTCGTTGCCTTTTCTTCATCAGACACCGGGTCTTTGGTGGTATCAGAATCAACGTACTTGACAAGAGCCGCCATCAACGTTCACATGTCATTACAGTAAGACGCCCCAACTTCTGCTTCAGAGGTTCAAAACTGCAATTTTTCTCCAACATCAAAACTGCTGAGCCGGCATCCATCTTATCATATGAATGTATTATCTCCTTGACTCGGCGCACCCAATGGGTTGTAGATTCCCCATCCTCTTGCTTGCAATTGGTCAGGTCCACAATCGACATTGGCTGCTTACATGTGTCCTCAAAATTTTGGATGAACCGTGCTTTCAACTCTGCCCATGAGCCGATAGAATTGGGTGGCAATCCCTTCAACCAGGTTTGAGCCGTTCCATCCAACATCATGGTAAAATACTTGGCCATTGCAGCATCGCTAACCTCCAACAGCTCCATAGCCATCTCATAACTCTCAATCCAAGCCCCCGGCTGTAGGTCAGCCGTGTAATTAGGCACCTTATGAGGCCCCTTGAAATCCTTGGGCAACCGCTCATTGCATATGGCCGGGACCAGAAAAGGTACCCCTCCGGTTCTTGTGGCCACTCCTGCCTCAATCGAGGTTGCTGGATAAACCGGAAAGGTTTGGTGAACCGCCTGCTCTGCTGCTATCTAAGCCGCCCGTTCCGCCTCTTGACGAATCCTCTCTTGATCCGATAAGTTAAGGGCTCCAGCCCGCACTGGCTCGTGCCTATATGGCCGGTTGTGGCGTTGATCGTTACCTGACATTTCTGCGGACTCCATGTGACTACTGTAGCTCGGGCTCCGGCTTGGGCGAGGAGTTGAATGAATCCTGTCTCGACTGTAAGAGTATGCATCCCGCTGGGCCAAAGTTGTCTGAAGTAGTTCTCTTACCCTCCGGGTTTCAATGGCTGCTGGCGAGTCGCCTTCCATTAGGAGAGCCGCCAATCGAGCCGACGCTGCGATGAGGTTTTCCATGGCGTTGGAGAAGTGACCTGGAGGTGTTGCTACATTACGAGGAGGAGCCGTATTTATGCGAGGCGGCTCCATGGTTCGTGGCTGAATCGGTGCACCAGGTGTCGCGACCCGGTTTGCTTCCGGCGGGTTGCTCCTCCCAGCTCCGGGTGTATGGAACAGGTTCCTTGGATCTAGCGTTAGAGGCAGACGCGACTGAGTTTTCTGATGCCTCCTCCTCATGACCTCATTCGATGCATTAAGATCCACCGAGAGCCGGAAAGTTTCTGCTTGAAGCTGCTGGGCATGAGCATCCAGAGCTGCTTGTTCCGCTGCCATCCGGATTTCCTCCACGGCTAGATTTTCCTTTGCTTGCACCATCTCCTCCCGCACGCGTGCCATTTCTGCATCATGTTGGGTTTTATCCGCCGGTTCTACCACAGCGGTTAACAGGGCCGTCAGTTTATCCATGAGGTCCATTAGAACCTGAGACGGGGGGCGCGCGGGGTCTCCTGACCCGGTAGCTACCGATCCGGTGGCTGTTGCTGTCGCTGCGGTGGAGTTCTGCCCGGGCTACGCCCCTGCCATGAAGACTTCGACCCAATTCAGCGGCTCAAGGGGGTCCGGAACAGTCCCCGAGCATGCCGTCTTGCAGTTGGTACAACGAGTCCGTCTCACCTGTTGATGATGCAGTATCAGAGCAGATGGCCATCTCCCCGCCTTCCATCGATCCTTCGGAGTATTCACCGCCATGGATGCAGCCTATGAAAGCATGCTTCACAACAGATTGAATACGGGTGGACCCGGCGCGCTGAGCCGTCTCGATGAGGTTGGTGTGGACGTCTGGCTCAGGGCCTTTCTCGCCGATCCGGCCGATGAAGACGTGAATTCTGCCAAAGGGGACCCGATACCCGTACTCGATCGAGCCGGCCTCGGGGCCCCAGCCATCGTCATCGATGTAGAGTTTGCCGCGACGACTCTTGGTCATCCGGCCCACAGCGTATCCCTTGAGCCCTTCGAAGTTTCCTAGATAATATTATGGTTAATTATTCTCAATGGCATACTGAAAGATCTAGTAATAAAAAGGTGCATGCGATAGAAAAATTAATGTTTTGAGTGGAAATATGGATGAACTTATGAAATTATTTGCTAGTAAGAGTGTTTCTTCCGATCCTAATGATATGCCCTTGTCTACTGTGATTGAGAATAATAATGAATCTATGGATGTGAATTTTGTTGGTAGGAACAATTTTGGTAACAACGCGTATAGAGGAAATTTCAATCCTAGGCCTTATCCTAGTAATCCCTCTAATAATTATGGTAATTCCTACAACAATTCTATGGAAATTATAATAAGACACCCTCTGATTTTGAATCTAATATTAAAGAATTTATTACCTTGCAAAAGAATTTCAATGCTTTGATGGAAGAAAAAATGCTTAAGATTGATGAGTTGGCTAGGAACGTTGATAGAATTTCTCTTGATGTTGATTCTTTGAAACTTAGATCTATTCCACATAAGCATGATATCAATGAGTCTCTCAAAGCCATGAGAATTTCCATTGATGAGTGCAAAGAAAGAACCGCTAGGATGCGTGCTAAGAAAGATGCCTTTATAAGAGCGTGTTCTTCTAGTTCCTATGAAAATAAATATGAAGATCTAAAATTTATTGATGTGTCCCCTATTGAATCTTTGTTTTTCAATATGAATCTTGATAATGTTGGGACTGAATATGATCCACCTTTACCTAGAAGGCGTTGCAAGAATTCGGAATTTTTTGATCTTGATGTTGAAATTGATAAAAGTGGGATTGAAGAAATTAAAACCCTAGATGTTGCTAAACCCACTATTATGGATTTCAAGGAATTTATGAAAATTGCTCTTTGATTGATTGTATTTCCTTGTTGCAATTTATGCTAAATTCTCCTCAGGTTTATAGTCAAAATAAAGCATTTACTAAACATAGCGTTGATGCCTTGATGCAATCTTATGAAGAAAAACTTGAATTGGAAGTTTCTATCCCTAGAAAACTTTATGATGAGTGGGAACCAACTATTAAAATTAAAATAAAAGATCATGAATGCTATGCTTTATGTGATTTGGGTGCTAGTGTTTCCACGATTCCAAAGACTTTGTGTGATTTGTTAGGTTTCCGTGATTTTGATGATTGCTCTCTAAACTTGCACCTTGCGGATTCCACTATTAAGAAACCTATGGGAAGAATTAATGATGTTCTTATTGTTGGAAATAGGAATTATGTGCCCGTAGATTTTATTGTTCTTTACATAGATTGCAATCCTTCATGTCCTATTATTCTTGGTAGACCTTTCCTTAGAACGATTGGTGCAATTATTGATATGAAGGAAGGAAATATTAGATTCCAATTTCCATTAAGGAAAGGCATGGAACACTTTCCTAGAAATAAAATTAAATTACCTTATGAATCTATTATTAGAGCCACTTATGGATTGCCTACCAAAGATGGCAATACCTAGATCTATCCTTGCTCGTTATGCCTAGCTAGGGGCGTTAAACGATAGCGCTTGTTGGGAGGCAACCCAATTCTATTTTTATTCCTTGCTTTTTGCTCCTGTTTAGTAATAAATAATTTATCTAGCCTCTGTTTAGGTTGTGTTTTTTTGTGTTTAATTTGTATTTGTGCCAAGTAGAACCATTGGGAAGACTTGGGGGAAGTCTTGTTAAACTTGTTGTAAAAAACAAAAACTTTAGCGCTCACGAGAAATGCTGCCATTTTTATTTGGAAAGTGATATTTAGTTAATTCGTTTTGCAGATGATTAATAGATAAATTCCTCATGTCCAGCAAATTATTTTAGAATTTTTGGGGTTCCATATCTTACGCTAGCTACAGATTACTACAGACTGTTCTGTTTTTGACAGATTCTGTTTTTCGTGTGTTGTTTGCTTATTTTGATGAATCTATGGCTAGTAAAATAGTTTATAAACCGTAGATAAGTTGGAATACAGTAGGTTTAACACCAATATAAATAAAGAATGAGTTCATTACAGTACCTTGAAGTGGTCTTTTGTTTTCTTTCGCTAACGGAGCTCACGAGATTTTCTACTTTGAGACTTGTGTTGTGAAGTTTTCAAGTTTTGGGTAAAGATTTGATGGATTATGGAACAAGGAGTGGCAAGAGCCTAAGCTTGGGGATGCCCATGGAACCCCCAATATAATCTAAGGACACCTAAAATTCAAAGCCCATGGAAGGCATCCCCTCTTTCGTCTACTTCTATCGGTAACTTTACTTGGAGCTATATTTTTATTCACCACATGATATGTGTTTTGCTTGGAGCGTCTTCTATGATTTGAGTCTTTACTTTTTAGTTTACCATAGTCATACTTGCTGTACACACCTTTTGATAGAGCCATACATGATTTGGAATTTTTTAGAATACCCTATGTGCTTCGCTTATATCTTTTGAGTTATATAGTTTTGCTCTAGTACTTCACTTATATCTTTTAGAGCACGGTGGTGGATTTGTTTTATAGAAACTATTGATCTATCATGCTTCACTTAGATTATTTTGAGAGTCTTAAATAACATGGTAATTTTCTTAAAATCCTAATATGCTAGGTATTCAAGTTTAGTAAAATTTTCTTATGAGTGTTTTGAATACTAAGAGAAGTTTGATGCTTGATGATTCTTTTGAGATATGGAGGTAATAATATCAAAGTCGTGCTAGTTGAGTAGTTGTGAAATTGAGAAATGCTTGTGTTGAAGTTTGCAAGTCCCGTAGCATGCACGTATGGTAAACATTATGTAACAAATTTGAAACATGAGGTGTTATTTGATTGTCCTCCTTATGAGTGGCGGTCGGGGATGAGCGATGGTGTTTTCCTACCAATCTATCCCCCTAGGAGCATGCGCGTAGTGCCGAGGTTTTTGATGACTGTAGATTTTTGCAATAAGTATGTGAGTTCTGTATGACTAATGTTGAGTCCATGGATTATACACACTCTCACCCTTCCATCCTTGCTAGCCTCTTTGGTACCGTGCATTGCCCTTTCTCACATTGAGAGTTGGCGCAAACTTCGCCGGTGCATCCAAACCACGTGATATGATACGCTCTTCCACACATAAACCTCCTTATATCTTCCTCAAAACAGCCACCATACCTACCTATTATGGCATTTCCATAGCCATTCCGAGATATATTGCCATGCAACTTTCCACCATTCCGTTTGTCATGACACATTCATTATTGTCATATTGCTTAGCATGATCATGTAGTCGACACAGTATTTGTGGCAAAGCCATCGTTCATAATTCTTTCATACATGTCACTCTTGGTCCATTGCATATCCCGGTACACCGCCGGAGGCATTCATATAGAGTCATTTTTTGTTCTAGTATCGAGTTGTAATCATTGAGTTGTAAAATAAATAGAAGTGTGATGATCATCATTTTCTAGAACATTGTCCCAAGTGAGGAATTATAAAAAACAAAAGAGAGAAAGGCCATATAAAAAAAGAGAAAAGGCCAAATAAAAAAATGAGAGAAAAAAAAGAGAAGGGACAATGTTACTATCCTTTGCCACACTTGTGCTTCAAAGTAACACCGTAATCTTCATGATAGAGTCTCTTGTTTTGTCACTTTCATATACTAGTGGGAATTTTCATTATAGAACCTGGCTTGTATATTCCAACAATGGGCCTCCTCAAGTGCCCTAGGTCTTCATGAGCAAGCAAGTTGGATGCACACCCACTTAGTTTCTTTTGTTGAGCTTTCATACATTTATAGCTCTAGTGCATCCGTTGCATGGCAATCCCCACTCCTTGCATTAACATCAATCGGTGGGCATCTCCATAGCCCATTGATTAGCCTCGTTGATGTGAGACTTTTTCCTTTTTGTCTTCTCCACATAACCCCCCTCATTATATTCTATTCCACCCATAGTGCTATGTCCATGGCTCGCACTCATATATTGCGTGAAAGTTTATAGGTTTGAGATTACTAAAGTATGAAAGAATTGCTTGGCTTGTCATCGGGGTTGTGCATGATGAGAGCATTCTTGTGTGACGAAAATGGAGCATGACTAAACTATATGATTTTGTAGGGATGAACTTTCTTTGGCCATGTTATTTTGAGAAGACATAATTGCTTTGTTAGTATGCTTGAAGTATTATTATTTTTGTCAATATGAACTTTTGTCTTGAATCTTTCGGATTTGAATATTCATACCACAATTAAGAAGGATTACATTAAAATTATGCCAAGTAGCACTCCGCATCAAAAATTCTGTTTTTATCATTTACGTACTCGAGGACGAGCAGGAATTAAGCTTGGGGATGCTTGATACGTCTCCAACGTATCTATAATTTTTGATCGCTCCATGCTATATTATCTACTATTTTGGACATTATTGGGCTTTATTATCCACTTTTATATTATTTTTGGGACTAACCTATTAACCGGAGGCCCAACCCAGAATTGCTATTTTTTGCCTATTTTAGGGTTTCAAAGAAAAGGAATATCAAACGGAGTCCAAATAGAATGAAACCTTCGGGAACATGATTTTCTCAACGAACAGACCCAGGAGACTTGGATGCTACGTCAATACACAAAAGAGGAGGCCACGAGGTAGGGGTGCGCCTACCCCCCCAGGCGCGCCCTCCACCCTCGTGGGCCCCCTGTTGCTCCATCGGCGTTTTCCTTCCTCCTATATATACCTACGTACCCCCAAACGATCAGATACGGAGCCAAAACCCTAATTCCACCTCCGCAACTTTCTGTATCCACGAGATCCCATCTTGGGGCCTGTTCTGGAGTTCCGCCAGAGGGGGCATCGACCATGGAGGGCTTCTACATCAACACCATAGCCCCTCCGATGAAGTGTGAGTAGTTTACCTTAGATCTACGGGTCCATAGTTAGTAGCTAGATGGCTTCTTATCTCTTTTTAGATCTCAATACAATTTTCTCCCCCTCCCTTGTGGAGATCTATTCGATGTAATCTTCTTTTTGCGGTGTGTTTGTTGAGATCGATGAATAGTGGGTTTATGATCAAGTCTATCTATGAACAATATTTGAATCTTCTCTGACTTCTTTTATGTATGATTGGTTATCTTTGCAAGTCTCTTCGAATTATCAGTTTGGTTTGGCCTACTAGATTGATATTTCTTGCAATGGGAGAAGTGCTTAGCTTTGGGTTCAATCTTGCGGTGTCCTTTCCTGGTGAAAGTAGGGGCAGCAAGGCACGTATTGTATTGTTTCCATCGAGGATAACAAGATGAGGTTTTCATCATATTGCATGAGTTTATCCCTCTACATCATGTCATCTTGCTTAAGGCGTTACTCTGTTTTCATTAACTTAATACTCTAGATGCATGTTGGATAGCGGTCGATGAGTGGAGTAATAGTAGTAGATGCAGGCAGGAGTCGGTCTACTTGTCTTGGACGTGATGCCTATATACATGATCATACCTAGATATTCTCATAAATATGCTCAATTCTGTCAATTGCTCAACATTAATTTGTTCACCCACCGTAGAATACTTATGCTCTCGAGAGAAGCCACTAGTGAAACCTATGGCCCCCAGGTCTATCTTCATCATATTAATCTCCCAATACTTAGTTATTTCCTTTGCTTTTTTACTTTGCTTTTATTTTACTTTGCATCTTTATCACAAAAATACCAAAAATATTATCTTATCATATCTATCAGATCTCACTCTCGTAAGTGGCCATGTAGGGATTGACAACCCCTTATCGCGTTGGTTGCGAGGATTTATTTGTTTTGTGCAGGTGCGAGGGACTGGAGCGTAGCCTCCTACTGGATTGATACCTTGGTTCTCAAAACTGAGGGAAATACTTACGCTACTTTACTGGATCATCCCTTCCTCTTCGGGGAAAACCAACGCAGTGCTCAAGAGGCAGCACCACTCGAGATGAACAACATAGGCATACCCTAGGTGAACCAGATATTAGACAGAGATACTATTCATTGATGCCTGATATGTGCCCCACAACTAATTTAGAACTCAAGTTTCAACATTAATTTGGACCTGACTTGGATTCTAAGAGGTGAACAGGATGATAAAGTAGCAGGTAATTTTAAGCAATGCATAACATAAGCAGAAACAAAAGAGTGCGACCTCTCTTGTGGACCCGTGTACTCCTCAGGTTCATGTCCTGAGTCGATGATGGCGATGTTGTTGCGGTGGGTGCCGGCGGTAGGGAAGGAGATCTGAGGCGGCGAAAGATGGTCAAGAGTCGTGATGTCTAGTTTGGTGGATGCTTCTGTCGATTGAGCAGCTCAGGTGAGGTGGACGACATCGTGGCAGGAGTAGGACAAACCACACAAAGTTTCCTTCGACACCTACCTATAACTGAAGTAATTCTGTAAGGGCTCATTTGGCTTGCATGATTCTAAAAACACAGGGATAGGAAAAACACTGGAATACGATAGGAATGCACATGGTAAACAGAGCATTTGTAAACACAGGATTTCTGTCAACTTGGGTGTTTGGTTCACCGGAATTGGAAGAGCAGAGGAATGCAAAGAAACATGGCCAAAATAAAGTGAAACCATATGAAAGCGTGTACAGATAGAATGTTATTATGTCATTAATGCACTTGGTCTTGTTTTCATGCATAGGATTTTGAAAAGTAGGTCTAGGTGGATATTTTGCTCCATTCCTTTCAACAAAATGCATGAATAATTGAATAGTAGAATGCCATAGGAAAGTTTCCTATTGCTATGTTTTTCCGTTGAACCAAAACAACCCTAATGGATCGACATGAATGTAGAGTAATTGTTGGGGAATGTAGTAATTTCAAAAATATTCCTACACACACGCAGGATCATGGTGATGCATAGCAACGAGAGGGAAGAGTATCGTCCACGTACCCTCGTAGACTGAATGCCGAAGCATTAGCACAACGCGGTTGATGTAGTCATATGTATTCACGATCCGACCGATCCAAGTACCGAACGCACGACACCTCCGAGTTCTGCACACGTTCAACTCGATGACGTCCCGCGACCTCCGATCCAGCAAAGCTTCACAGGAGAGTTTCGTCACCACAATGGCGTGGTGACGGTGATGATGATGCTACCGACGCAGGGCTTCACCTAAGCACCGCTATGATATGATCGAGGTGGATTATGTTGGAGGGGGGCACCGCACATGGCTAAGAGATCAATGATCAATTGTTGTGTCTCCAAGGGGTGCCCGCTCCATGTATATAAAGGAGTGGAGGAGGGGTAGGGCCGGCCCTCTCTATGGCGCGCCCTAGGGGAGTCCTACTCCCACCGGGAGTAGGACTCCCCCTTTCTTAGTAGAACTAGGAGCCCTTCCAAGTAGTAGGAGTAGGAGAGAAGGAAAGGGAAAAGAGAGGAGAAGGAATGATGGGGCGCCACCCCTCCCCCTAGTCCAATTCGGACTAAGAATGGGGGGGGGGGGCGTGCAACCTATCCTCTCTCTTTCCCCTAAAGCCCAATAAGGCCCATACACTCCCCGGCGAATTCCCGTAACTCTCCGGTACTCCGAAAAATACCCGAATCACTCGGAACCTTTCCGATGTTCGAATATAGTCGTCCAATATATTCATCTTTACATCTCGACCATTTCGAGACTCCTCGTCATGTCTCCGATCTCATTCGGGACTTCGAACTACCTTCGGTACATCAAAACACATAAACTCATAATACAAATCATCACCGAACGTTAAGCGTGCGGACCCTACGGGTTCGAGAACTATGTAGACATGACCGAGACACGTCTCCGGTCAATAACCAATAGCGGAACCTGGATGCTCATATTGGCTCCTACATATTCTATGAAGATCTTTATCGGTCAAACCGCATAACAACATACATTGTTCCCTTTGTCATCGGTATGTTACTTGTCCGAGATTCGATCGTCAGTATCTCAATACCTAGTTCAATCTCGTTACCGGCAAGTCTCTTTACTCGTTCCGTAATACATCATCCCGCAACTAACTCATTAGTTACAATGCTTGCAAGTCTTATAGTGATGTGTATTATCGAGTGGGCCCAGAGATACCTCTCCAATGATCGGAGTGACAAATCCTGATCTCGAAATACGCCAACTCAACAAGTACCTTCGAAGACACCTGTAGAGCACCTTTATAATCACCCAGTTACGTTGTGACATTTGGTAGCACACAAAGTGTTCCTCCGATAAACGGGAGTTGCATAGTCTCATTGTCATAGGAACATGTATAAGTCATGAAGAAAGCAATAGCAACATACTAAACGGTCAAGTGCTAAGCTAACGGAATGGATCAAGTCAATCACATCATTCTCCTAATGATGTGATCCCGTTAATCAAATGACAACTCATGTCTACGGCTAGGAAACATAACCATCTTTGATCAACGAGCTAGTCAAGTAGAGGCATACTAGTGACACTCTGTTTGTCTATGTATTCACACATGTATTATGTTTCCGGTTAATACAATTCTAGCATGAATAATAAACATTTATCATGATATAAGGAAATAAATAATAACTTTATTATTGCCTCTAGGGCATATTTCCTTCAGTCTCCCACTTGCACTAGAGTCAATAATCTAGTTCACATCGCCATGTGATTTAACACCAATAGTTCACATCACCATGTGATTAACACCCATAGTTCATATCATCATGTGACCAACACCCAAAGGGTTTACTAGAGTCAATAATCTAGTTCACATCGCTATGTGATTAACACCCAAAGAGTACTAAGGTGTGATCATGTTTTTCTTGTGAGAGAAGTTCAGTCTACGGGTCTGCCACATTCAGATCCGTATGTATTTTGCAAATTTTTATGTCAACAATGCTCTGCATGGAGCTACTCTAGCTAATTGCTCCCGCTTTCAAAATGTATCCAGATTGAGACGTAGAGTCATCTGGATCAGTGTCAAAATTTGCATCGACGCAACCCTTTACGACGAACCTTTTTTCACCTCCATAATCGAGAAACATATACTTATTCCATTAAGGATAATTTTGACCGGTGTCCAGTGATCTACTCCTAGATCACTATTGTACTCCCTTGCTAAACTCAGTGTAGGGTATACAATAGATCTGGTACACATCATGGCATACTTTATAGAAACTATGGCCGAGGCATAGGGAATGACTTTCATTCTCTTTCTATCTTCTGCCGTGGTCAGGCTTTGAGTCTTACTCAATTTCACACCTTGTAACACAGGTAAGAACTCTTTCTTTGACTGTTCCATTTGAACTACTTCAAAATCTTGTCAAGGTATGTACTCATTGAAAAAACTTATCAAGCGTCTTGATCTATCTCTATAGATCTTCATGCTCAATATGTAAGTAGCTTCACCGAGGTCTTTATTTGAAAAACTCCTTTCAAATACTCCTTTATGCTTTCCAGAAAATTCTACATTATTTCTGATCAACAATATGTCATTCACATATATTTATCAGAAATGCTGTAGTGCTCCCACTCATTTTCTTGTAAATATAGGCTTCACCACAAGTCTGTATAAAACTATATGCTTTGATCAACTCATCAAAGCGTATATTCCAACTCTGAGATGCTTGCACCAGTCCATAGATGGATCGCTGGAGCTTGCACATTTTGTTAGGACCTTTAGGATCGACAAAACCTTCTGGTTGCATCATATACAACTCTTCTTTAAGAAATCCATTAAGGAATGTAGTTTTGACATCCCCAAACTTTAAGAAATGACAACTTAGGTTTCTTGCTAAACCATAGTTCATACGGTGTCGTCTCAACGGATTTAGATGGTGCCCTTTTTAATGTGAATGTAGCTGTCTCTAATGCATAACCCAAAAATGATAGTGGTAAATCGGCAAGAGACATCATAGATTGCACTATATCAAATAATGTACGGTTATGACGTTCGGACACACCATTACAGTGTGGTGTTCTAGGTGGCATTAGTTTGTGAAACTATTCCACATTGTTTTAATTGAAGACCAAACTCCCAACTCAAATATTCGCCTCTGCGATCAGATTGTAGAAACTTTATTTTCTTGTTACGATGATTTTCCACTTCACTCTGAAATTCTTTAAACTTTTCAAATGTGTCATACTTATGTTTCTTCAAGTCGATATACCCATATCTGCTCAAATCATCTGTGAAGGTGAGAAAATAACGATACCTACCACGAGCCTCAACACTCATCGGACCTCATACATCAGTATGTATTATATCCAATAAGTTAGTTGCTCGCTCCATTGTTCTGGAGAACGGAGTCTTAGTCATCTTTGCCCATGAGGCATGGTTCGCAAGCATCAACTGATTCATAATCAAGTGATTCCAAAAGCCCATCAGCATGGATTTTCTTCATGCGCTTTACACCAATATGACCTAAACGGCAGTGCCGCAAATAAGTTGCACTATCATTATTAACTTTGCATCTTTTGGCTTCAATATTATGAATATGTGTATCACTACGATCGAGATTCAACAAACCATTTTTATTGGGTGTATAACCATAGAAGGTTTTATTCATGTAAACCAAATAACAATTATTCTCTAACTTAAATGAATAACCGTATTGCAATAAACATGATCAAATCATATCCATGCTCACCGCAAACACCAAATAACACTTATTTAGGTTCAACACTAATCCCGAAAGTATAGGGAGTGTGCGATGATGATCATATCATTCTTGGAACTTGTAACATCCCAAATTTTCAATTTGGAATGTTATACATTAGATCATCATTGCATATCATATTTTATTG
This sequence comes from Triticum dicoccoides, assembly GCF_002162155.2. Classification (NCBI taxonomy): domain Eukaryota; kingdom Viridiplantae; phylum Streptophyta; class Magnoliopsida; order Poales; family Poaceae; genus Triticum; species Triticum dicoccoides. The sequence continues at coordinate 59,794,281 of NC_041386.1, read as the reverse complement.
CTTTTGGCCTGATCTAGAAATTCTACGCAACTCAAGGACCCACGGAGAGAGTTGGGGATTTCGTTATTTTCATATTTGGGTTTTTCTCAAATTTTGAAAATAGGATCATTTGATTTTATTTATTTTATCTTCAATTATTTCACTTATAAAAATAAGTGACAGGGAATAAAATGACTTTCCCAAAATAAAGAAATATTGAGGATTTAATAAAAAATCAAATAAGATTTTATTTTGGAGTTTTCCGCTGTTTTATTTGAATTTAGGAAAAATGCACTTTTTTCAAATTTGCATTTAGGCCCCAAATAAATGTTCACTTTGTCCGGCTTGATTTTAGAAGTCGGGGAAAATTTATTTCGGGATTTTTGGAGTCCGTTTAGTATTTCTTTTCTTTCTTCTTCTGCACGTCAAATTATTAAAAAAACAAACCGACCTAACCGGGCCGTGTCCGACTAGGACACTAGGCCCGGCCGGCCTTTAAAGCCGCGAGGGCCCGAGCCAGCCCCAGCCCGAAACCCTAGCCGCCGCCTCGCCCCGCATCGATCTACGCGCCGCCGCCGCCGCGCGATCCGCCGCCGCCGACTGCCCGCCTCTCGCCGGATCTGCCGCCGCCGCCGCCTCTCGCTGGATCCGCCGCCGCCACCTCTCGCCAGAGCCTCGCCGCGGCCTCTCGCCGGAGCCGACCGAGGTAGCCGTTGTTGCCTCGGTTTTCATGAAGAAAACTGAACGGTTTTTCTGAAAATCTAGATCCGTTTTTTAGATCTGGTTCGGTTTATTTTCGTAGGTTTAGTTATTTAGCGAACTGCCGCTTTTTCATTCGTTTTTACGAACGGTTTTCGTCGTTTAGCCGCAGACAGCGAACGTTCGTTCGTTAGCCTGTTCATCGTTTTTCTTTTTCTCGGATTTTCCGTGATTATTTCTGATCGCGATTTCTGATCTGATTTTTGTTTTAGTTTAACTTTTCGCTCGTTTATCGGAATCAGGCGATTCAAGCACCTGGAGTTTCGTATCAAAACCCTCTTTCCGTTTAACCAACTCAAACAAGTTTTTGCATCTGTAAAATTTGACTTAGATCCAGATTAGTAAACGAAGTTTGTTTCTTTTGCTGTTTGCTTTCCGTTGCTTCGTTTGATTTGATTCTTTTTGCAAACCGGAGTTCTTAAGTTGAACTTTCTGGTTAGATTTCTTATTTGAGTTTTACCCATTCATTAGATGAGTACTTATTGTGTGCTTGCTTGTTTGCGATAGAGTACCCGGAGTGCGCCGCTTGCTACTTTGAACCTCTAGGTTTCACGGATCATCAGCAAGGCAAGTAACACTTTGATCATACCACTTACTACCTAGTTTTATTGCATTAGATCAATCCTCAAACATTGCATGATTAGGATCTAATTAATTTGTGGTTTGGGAAATAGATGAGGTAGCACCTATTTCCTCTTCTATTATCAAACCCTTGGGAGTTACTTCTACGTTTACTTATTTTGACATGCTATGCTAGTAGACGTGGATTGGGTGAGTGTTTCCATGACAGATGTGAGATTTTTAAATTAATGGTTTATTTAAGGTGGCAACTTTAATGCACATCTGGGTGGATTGAGGCACCTGGGTTTTCCAGCGATTGCCTGTGTTTTTTCTTTATGGACCGCCACCCAGGCTCAAAGGGATCATGAGATTATTCATACTAGAAACTTCTGTGTGTAGTCACAAGCTACTATGGGCTCTAGCATAGTTGATTAAGTCATGCGAACTCTTACAGTGGTAGACTAGCAGATGTAGGGGAAAGTAGGTGTAATGGTCTACCCGTTCGTAAGGTGCTAGCAGATGTAGACTAGCAGATGTAGGCGAATATCTAGTTCTTGGATTATCATGTGAATCTCATCATGTGACTCTAATTTATTTTGTTGGGATTTTAATGATGATTCTTAATTGGTATTGAGAGGGCGTCTACACTCTCAATGTGCAACAACTACCATGATGGTTAAATAAAATTTATTCCTTTGCAGTAGGGAAAAACTGGCTTTACGCAAAACTGTAACCATAGAGCTTTCCACTAGCCAAATATGCATATAGTAGAGCCTATTCTGTTCACTATTCTCTATGTGTTACATTGCCAGCATATTCCATGTGCTGACCCGTTTTCGGGCTGCAACGTTCATGTTGCAGACTTTTCAGACGACGAGTAAGGTGCCTTTAGGTCGTGGTTCTATACTCAGTGATGCCGTTGGAGTTGATGGACTCACTTATCTTCCAAGCCTTTCGCTGTTATCGTTATTAGATGGCCTTAAGCCATATTTATTGTAATAAGTTCTCTTTTGAGACATTCGATGTAATAAGTGTGTGATTGCTACTCTATTATTAATCCTTCAAGTATTGTGCGTGTCAGCATTACTGATCCAGGGATGACATTAAAACACAGAGACTTGACCATCTAAGGTCGGGTCGCTACAAGATGGTATTAGAGCACACGCTGACTGTAGGACACGACCACTAAGCTAAAAGCCCTAGATCACTACTCACTCTTCCCACTTCTAACTCCTCATCTTTTCTACTCTTTTAGGATGGCGGATGCAAGGAACAAGTTCATGCAGCCGGATGAAGACACATCCTTTGGACGCCACCTGAAGGAAGTCAATAAGTTCGTGAACATCGGAGTACCAAGCTTCACCGGGACCTACAACACCACTTTACCCGAAGAGGAGCGCTGGATGATTCAAGTTCAAGTTCCAGGAAGGACGTTCATGCCAGTCACCGCGCCCATAGAGTTTTCCTTTGATGCACCTACCTGGAGTCTAGGAAAGAGCATGGCAGCCCACATCGCCATGGGACGCATTGGAGAAGTTTACCACAAGGATCTCAAGGATACTATCTACCAGATTTGTGGGCGCCGAGGTGAGCACTGGGAAATGATCAGCACCAAGAAGGATAGATCAATCACAGCTTTTATCCAGGAGTTAAACCAGCACACTCGACGTCAGGAGAAACATATGTGCGCAGACATGATAGATCTGAAGAAGGTGACGACAAGAATTATGGAACTGGAGGAAGAACTCAAGGCTACATGTGAAGATTATGAGGAGGAAATCGTCATACTAGTGGAGAAGAATGACGACCTGATCAAGAAGATTGGAATATTCATGGGAGACCCTACACCAGTAGAAGAAGACAAAGAACCCAAGGAGATTCGCCTAGAAGACTACATCATCATCGACGATACCGACTCTGACCTGAGCGATGATGACTATGTTGACGAAGCTGGAGTAGATATCATGGAGTCTGCAACCGAAGAATATTTATAGTAGACCACCCCATTAGTAGTAGTATTCCACCATGTAAATAGAGTAGTCCGAGCAATTTTGCGATAGTTAGACCGATTGTATGCCCTTGTTTGATTGAATGAAGTGATTTTGTTTGCATTTGCCTCATGAGCCTATGGGTAGTGTTTTCTCTCTAGACCTCTCTCTATTCTTAAATCTCATCTTTTCTAAACCCATCAGATGCCTCCGAGACGTGACAATGGATTTGCATTTCCACCGGAGCTCACTCAGTTGATCTAGCAGTAGAATACGTTGATGTAGTTGCTAGTCCAGAATCAGAATCAGGGGAACAACAACAACAACAACCCTCCACCACCGCCACCACTTGTTGATCACTTAACCCGTTTTCTTAGGCTGAATCCGCCGGTGTTCTCTAGTAGCATCGAGCCTATAGTAGCAGATGATTGGCTCCGCAAGATTGGAAGGGAGTTAACCACTACAGGATGTACTGATGCTGAGAAGGTGCGCTTTGCCGCACATCAGTTGGATGGACCAGCAACATCATGGTGGGAGAATTACACTGTCACCTATCCTATAGCCACAGTGACATGGGATCAATTTCAGCAGGCTTTTCGTACTGCCCATGTTTCAACAGGAGCTATGGCCATGAAGAAGCGTGAGTTTCGCAACTTGCGCCAAGGAGGACGGACCGTTGACCAGTATGTGGATGAATCTAGTAAGCTAGCACGTTATGCCCCAGATGACGTTGCTACAAATGCAGCTAAGTAGGAGAAGTTTCTGGAAGGACTGAATGATGAGCTGAGCATGCAGTTGATGGTAGCAACTTTCAACAACTACCAGGGGTTGGTAGATCATGCTCTCATGATTGAAGGGAAGCAGCAGCAGATTGAGAACCGCAAGAGGAAGTATGGACAAGGGAAGTACAACTCTGGAGCTCAGCAGAAGCCACGTTTTACCCCGAAATCGGGAGGACATTTCCAGCATGCCCATGGAGGAGGTAGCTCACACAATCATAACGGCCCCAAGAATGGTAATGGGAATGGAGGAAGCAAAGGCTAGAACCGTACCGACCCATCAACACCAGCCAAGAGAGACCTGAGCCAAGTCACTTGCTATAAGTGCCAGAAGACTGGACATTACGCTAATGAATGTCCTGAAGCCCAGAATGGAAATGGTAATGGAAGCTCAGGGAAGAAGTCGAACCCTTTCAACAGGGGGCAGGTGAACCACGTTAATGTGGAGGCGGTTGAAGCCCAGCCAGATGCAGTAATAGGTAAGTTCTTGGTTAAGTCATTTACTGCAATCGTTCTTTTCGATACTGGTGCATCGCATTCATACATATCACGGGGATTTGTGGATAAGTATAAACTGCCCACCAAAGTTCTTAGAACACCTATGTTGGTAAGCTCACCAGGAGCGGAGTATATGGTCGGTCAAGGATGTTTTCAAGTGCCATTGAGTATAGGTAGGAATGTTTTCCCCTCGGATTTAATCATTTTGGAATCACAAGGTTTGGATGTAATTCTGGGTATGGATTGGCTATCGATGTATGGGGGAAACATCGATTGCGCCAGTAAGTCGATTTTGCTTACCACCCCAGAAGGAAGAAGGATCAAGTATGTATCGCGGCATGTGCCGAATACGACTCAAGTAAATTCCCTAACAGGAGTTGTACAGGAGGAAGTACCGGTGGTAAAGGATTTTCCGGATGTATTTCCAGAAGAGTTGTCAGGCATGCCACCAGATAGGGACACTGAGTTTTTGATTGAGCTTTTGCCAGGCACGGGACCAATATCTAAGAGACCGTATAGAATGCCTGCAAAAGATTTGGAGGAGATTAAGAAGCAGATTAAGGATTTACTGGATAAGGGATATATTCGCCCAAGTTCGTCACCTTGGGGATTGCCAGTACTTCTAGTGGAAAAGAAGGATGCATCGTTAAGGATGGTTGTTGATTATCGAGGATTGAACGAAGTAACAATCAAGAACAAGTACCCACTACCCATGATCAATGATCTGTTTGACCAGTTGCAAGGAGCAAAGGTATTTTCCAAGATCGATTTGCGATCAGGATACCACCAGTTGAAGATTCGAGAGTAGGATATACCTAAGACAGCTATTACCACCAGGTACTGGCTGTATGAGTATACCATTATGTCCTTTGGTCTGACTAACGCACCTACATATTTCATGAACATGATGAACAAAGTGTTTATGGAGTTTTTGGATAAGTTCGTCATAGTGTTCATCGATGATATACTAATTTTCTCGAAGAATGAAGAAGAACATAAAGAACATTTGCGTTTGGTACTTGGTAAGCTCAGAGAACATCAGTTATACACCAAGTTTAGCAAATGTGAGTTTTGGTTGAAGGAAGTTGGATTCCTCGGACATGTTATATCCGGAGAAGGAATAGCAGTAGATCCCACGAAGGTTGTCACTGTGACAAATTGGGAAGCCCCAACAACAGTTGGAGAGATCCGGAGTTTTCTTGGACTTGCAGGATACTACCGGAGATTTATAGAGAATTTCTCAAAAATTGCAAAATCTATGATGGAGTTGTTGAAGAAGGATACCAAATTCAAATGGACTGAGGAATGTGAGGCCAGTTTCCAGGAGTTGAAGAAATGTTTGGTTTCCTCGCCAGTGTTGATTCTGCCAGATCAGCGCAAGGATTACGAGGTGTATTGTGACGCTTCACGTTGAGGACTTGGAGCAGTGCTTATGCAGGAGGGAAGAGTTGTTTCGTATGCTTCCCGACAGCTTAAGCCCCATGAGTTGAATTATGCTACACATGATTTGGAGTTAGCAGCTGTAGTGCATGCATTGAAGACTTGGAGACATTTTCTCATTGAAAACCATTGTGAGGTGTACACAGATCACAAGAGTTTGAAGTACATTTTCACGCAGAAGGAGCTGAATCTCAGGCAAAGGAGATGGTTGGAGCTCATCAAGGATTATGATATGAGATTGCATTATCACCCCGGAAAGGCTAATGTAGTAGCCGATGCGTTGAGCCGCAAGAGCCATGTCAACACGCTAATGACGGGAGAATTACCAAAGGAGTTAGCCGATGATCTTCGTGAGCTATGTTTGGAGATAGTTCTGAGAGGCTATGTAGCAACATTGGAGATTCAGTCTACTTTGATGGATAAGATCTGAGAAGCTCAGAAGACCGATAAGGAGATTGCCTCTATAAAGGAGAAGTTGAGAAAAGGAACAGCTAAAGGATTTCATGAGGATGAGCACGATACCTTATGGTTTGAGGACCGCGTTTATGTGCCTAATGATCCGGAGATCAGGAAGCTGATTCTGCAAGAAGACCATGATTCACCATACTCGATTCACCCAGGAAATACAAAGATGTATTTGGATTTGAAGGATACTTTCTGGTGGACAGGAATGAAGAAGGATATTGCAGAGTATGTTGTAGTTTGTGATGTATGTCAGAGAGTAAAGGCAGAGCATCAGAAGCCAGCAGGATTGCTACAACCATTGCCGATACTTGAATGGAAGTGGGATAAGCTAGGCATGGATTTTATCACAGGATTACCCAGGACTCGTTCAGGCTATGACTCAATTTGGGTTGTAGTCGATCATTTGACGAAGGTAGCTCATTTCAACCCAGTAAAGACCACTTACAGCAGTGCCAAGTTGGCTAAGATATACATGACCAGGATCGTATGTCTACATGGAGTTCCGAGGAGCATTGTATCAGATAGAGGAACACAATTTACCTCAAAGTTCTGGAATTGGTTGCACGAAACTTTGGGTACTAGACTAGAGTTTGGTACAGCTTTTCATCCGTAGACAGATGGACAGACCAAGAGAGTCAATCAGATCTCGGAGGATATGTTGAGAGCTTGTGCGCTAGATTATGGATCTAGTTGGGACGACAATTTGACATATGCAGAGTTCTCTTACAACAACAGTTATCAATCCAGTTTGAAGATGGCCCCTTTCGAAGCCTTGTACGGAAGAAGGTGCAGAACATCATTGTCGTGGTACGAAGTTGGAGACCGCAGTTGTTTGCACCAGATTTGATTAAGGAGTCTGAACAAACAGTGAAATTGATTCGCGATAGGCGCAAGGTAGCCCAGTCCAGGCAAAAGAGCTATGCATATTCTAAACGCAAGGAGACGGTTTACGAAGTCGGAGACAGAGTTTATCTTCGTGTATCCCCGCTTCGAAGAGTTAAGCGCTTTGGAGTTAAGGGAAAGTTAACGCCACATTTTGTGGGACCATACAAAGTTTTGGAACGTATGGGAGAAGTTGCTTATAAGTTGGAATTGCCCGAAGAATTGTCAGGAGTTCATGATGTGTTCCACGTTTCCCAGTTAAAGAAGTGCCACGCAGAGATGGCTGATATATCGCGGAGAGATACAGTGCCGGTGGAAGCCATTCAGTTGGATAGTGATTTGACCTATGAGGAGAAACCAGTCAAGATTCTCGAATATGCCAGCCGAGTAACCCGCAGCAAGGTTATCAAGTTTTCTAAAGTTCAGTGGATCCACCACACCGAGGATGAAGCCACCTGGGAGCGAGAGGAAGATTTGCTGAAGGACCACCCTCACCTATTTTCTAGCCAACCCGAATCTCGAGGGCGAGATTCATCTTAAGGGGGGTAGGTTTGTAACATCCCGAATTTTCAATTTGGAATGTTATACATTAGATCATCATTGCATATCATATTTTATTACTTTTGGCCTGATCCAGAAATTCTACGCAACGCAAGGACCCATGGAGAGAGTTGGGGATTTCGTTATTTTCATATTTGGGTTTTTCTCAAATTTAGAAAATAGGATAATTTGATTTTATTTATTTTATCTTCAATTATTTCACTTATAAAAATAAGTGAGAGGGAATAAAATGACTTTCCCAAAATAAAGAAATATTGAGGATTTAATAAAAAAATGAAATAAGATTTTATTTTGGAGTTTTCCACTGTTTTATTTCAATTTAGGAAAAATGCGCGTTTTTCAAAATTGCATTTAGGCCCCAAATAAATGTTCACTTTGTCCGACTTGATTTTAGAAGTCGGGGAAAATTTATTTCGGAATTTTTGGAGTGCGTTATTATTTCTTTTCTTTCTTTTTCTGCACATCAAATTATTAAAAAAACGAACCGACCTAACCGGGCCGTGTCCGACTAGGACACTAGGCCCGGTCGGCCTTTAAAGCCGTGAGGGCCCAAGCCAGCCGCAGCCGCCCCAGCCCGAAACCCTAGCCGCCGCCTCGCCCTGCCTCGATCTGCGCGCCGCCGCCGCCGAGCGATCCGCCGACGCAGCCCGCCCGCCTCTCGCCGGATCTGCCGCCGCCGCCTCTCGCCGGAGCCGCCCGAGGTAGCCGTCATTGCCGTGGTTTTCGCAAAGAAAACCGATCGTTTTTTTTGAAAACCTAGATCCGATTCGGTTTATTTTCGTAGGTTTAGTTATTTAGCGAACGACCGCTTTTTCATTCGTTTTTACAAACAATTTTCGTCGTTTAGCCGCAGATAGCGAACATTCGTTCGTTAGCCTGTTCGTCGTTTTTCTTTTTCTCGGATTTTCCGCGATTATTTCTGATCGCAGTTTCTGATCCGATTTTCGTTTTAGTTTAACTTTTCGCTCGTTTATCGGAATCAGGTGATTCAAGCGTCTGGAGTTTCGTCTCGAAACCCTCTTTCCGTTTAACCAACTCAAACAAGTTTTTGCATTTGTAAAATTTGACTTAGATCCAGATTAGTAAATGATGTTTGTTTCTTTTGTCGTTTGCTTTCCGTTGCTTCGTTTGATTTGATTCTTTTTGCAAGCCGGAGTTCTTAAGTTGAACTTTCTGGTTAGATTTTTGCTTCGTTTGATTTGATTCTTTTTGCAAACCGGAGTTCTTAAGTTGAACTTTCTGGTTAGATTTCTTATTTGAGTTTTACCCGTGCATTAGATGAGTACTTATTGTGTGCTTGTTTGTTTGCGATAGAGTACCCGGAGTGCGTCGCTTGCTACTTTGAACCTCTAGGTTTAACGGATCATCAGCAAGGCAAGTAACACTTTGATCATACCTCTTACCACCCAGTTTTATTGCATTAGATCAATCCTCAAACATTGCATGATTAGGATCTAATTAATTTGTGGGTTGGGAAGTAGATGAGGTAGCACCTATTTCCTCTTCTATTATCAAACCCTTGGGAGTTACTTCTACATTTGCTTATTTTGACATGCTATGCTAGTAGACGTGGATTGGGTGAGCGTATCCATGACAGATGTGAGATTGTTAAATTAATGGTTTATTTAAGGTGGCAACTTTAATACACATCTGGATGGATTGAGGCACCTGGGTTTTCCAGTGATTGCCTGTGTTTTTCTTTATGGACCGCCACCCAGGCTCAAAGGGATCATGAGATTATTCATACTAGAAACTTCTGTGTGTAGTCACAAGCTACTATGGGCTCTAGCATAGTTGATTAAGTCATGCGAACTCTTACAGTGGTAGACTAGCAGATGTAGGGGAAAGTAGGTGTAATGGTCTACCCGTTCGTAAGGTGCTAGCGCTTCTGAAAGACTATGTCTCGGTCATCCATTTCTCAAACATCTTGTAGTGCGAGAATCCCAACGGAGGAGATCGAGTCTTATGGGGAAAAGTGCACAAACCTCTGCAGAGTGTATAAACTAATCATGGTTAGTCGTGTCCCCGGTTATGGACAACTTGAGTATCTAGTTCTTGGATTATCATTTGAATCTCATCATGTGACTCTAATTTATTTTGTTGGGATTTTAATGATGATGCTTAATTGGGATTGAGAGGGTGTCTACACTCTAAATGTGCAACAACTACCATGATAGTTAAATACAATTTATTCCTTTGCAGTAGGGAAAAACTGGCTTTACGCAAAACTGTAACCATGGAGCTTTCCATCAGCCAAATATGCATGTAGTATAGCCTATTCTGTTCACTATTCTCTATGTCTTACATTGCCAGCATATTCCATGTGCTGACCCGTTTTCGGGCTGCAACGTTCATGTTGCAGACTTTTCAAACGACGAGTAAGGTGCCTTTAGGTCGTGGTTCTATACTCAGTGATGTCGTTGGAGTTGATGGACTCACTTATCTTCCAAGCCTTCCGCTGTTATCGTTATTAGATGGCCTTAAGCCATATTTATTGTAATAAGTTCTCTTTTGAGACATTCGATGTAATAAGTGTGTGATTGCTACTCTATTATAAATCCTTCAAGTACTGTGTGTGTCAGCATTACTGATCCGGGGATGACACTAAATCACAGAGACTTGACCATCTGAGGTCGGGTCGCTACAGAACTACTTGCGACACACATTGTTACTTCACCCTTAACTAGTCTCTGTTCATTTTGCAACTCCCGTTTCAAGTTACTACTCTTAGCAACTGAACTAGTGTCAAATACCGAGGGGTTGCTATAAACACTAGTAAAGTACACATCAATAACATGTATATCCAATATACCTTTGTTCACTTTGCCATCCTTCTTATCCGCCAAATACTTGGGGCAGTTCCACTTCCAGTGACTAGTCCCTTTGTTGTAAAAGCGCTTAGTCTCAGGCTTAGGTCCAGACTTGGGCTTCTTCACTTGAGCAGCAACTTGCGTGTCGTTCTTCTTGAAGTTCCCCTTCTTTCCCTTTGCCCTTTTCTTGAAACTAGTGGTCTTGTTAACCATCAACACTTGATGCTTTTCTTGATTTCTACCTTCATCGATTTCAGCATCACGAAGAGCTTGGGAATTGTTTCCGTTATCCCTTGCATATTATAGTTAATCACAAAGTTCTAGCAACTTGGTGATAGTGACTAGAGAACTCTGTCAATCACTATCTTATCTAGAAGATTAACTCCCACTTGATTCAATAATTGTAGTACTCTAACAATCTGAGCACATGCTTACTGGTTGAGCTATTCTCCTCCATCTTGTAGGAAAAGTAATGTCAGAGGTCTCATACCTCTCGACACGGGCATGAGTATGAAATACCAATTTCAACTCTTGGAACATCTTATATGCTCCGTGGCATTCAAAACATTTTTGAAGTCCCGGTTCTAAGCCGTAAAGCATGGTGCACTAAACTATCAAGTAGTTATCATACTAAGCTTTTGTAAAAACGTTCAAAATGTCTGCATCTGCTCCTGCAATAGTTCTGTCACCTAGAAGTGCATCAAGGACATAATACTTCTGTGCAGCAATGAGGATAATCCTCAGATCACGGAGCTAGTCCGCATATTTGATACTAACATCTTTCAACTTATTTTTCTCTAGGAACATATCAAAAATAAAACAGGGGATCTAAACGCGAGCTATTGATCTACAACACAGATATGCTAATACTACCAGGATTAAGTTCATGATAAATTAAAATTCAATTAATCATATTACTTAAGAACTCCCACTTAGATAGACATCCCTCTAGTCATCTAAATGATCATGTGATCCAAATCAACTAAACCATGTCCGATCATCACGTGAGATGGAGTAGTTTTCAATGGTGAACATCATTATGTTGATCATATCTACTATATGATTCACGCTCGACCTTCTGGTCTCCAGTGTTCCGAGGCCATATCTGCATATGCTAGGCTCGTCAAGTTTAACCCGAGTATTCTGTGTGTGCAAAACTGGCTTGCACCCGCTGTAGATGAACGTAGAGCTTATCACACCCGATGATCGCGTGGTGTCTCGGCATGACGAACTTTGGCAACGGTGCATACTCAGGGAGAACAATTTTATATTGAAATTTAGTGAGAGATCATCTTATAAAGCTACCGCCGAACTAAGCAAAATAAGATGTATAAAAGATAAACATCACATGCAATCAAAAATATCTGACATGATATGGCCATTATCATCTTGTGCCTTTGATCTCTCCAAAGTACTATCATGATCTCCGTTGTTACCGGCATGACACCATGATCTCCATCATCTTGATCTTTTATCAACGTGTCGTCACATGGTCGTCTCACCAGCTATTGCTTTTGCAACTATTGCTATCGCATAGCAATAAAGTAAAGCAATTACATGGCACTTGCATCTTATGCAATAAAGAAACAACCATAAGGCTTCTGACAGTTGCCGATAACTTCAACAAAACATGATCGTCTCATACAACAATTTATATCTCATCATGTCTTGACCATATCACATCACAACATGCCCTGCAAAAACAAGTTAGACGTCCTCTACTTTGTTGTTGCAAGTTTTACGTGGCTGCTACGGGCTGAGCAAGAACCATTCTTACCTACGCATCAAAACCACAATGATAGTTCATCAAGTTAGTGTTGTATTAACCTTCTCAAGGACCGGGCGTAGCCACACTCGGTTCAACTAAACTCGGAGAAACTAACACCCGCCAACCACCTGTGTGCAAAGCACGTCAGTAGAACCAGTCTCGCATAAGCGTACGCGTAATGTCAGTCCGGGCCGCTTCATCCAACAATACCGCCAAACCAAAGTGTGACATGCTGGTAAGCAGTATGACTTGTATCGCCCACAACTCACTTGTGTTCTACTCGTGCATATAACATCTATGCATAAAACCTGGCTCTGATGCCACTGTTGGGGAACGTAGTAATTTCAAAAAATTCCTACGCACACGCAGGATCATGGTGATGCAGAGCAACGAGAGGGAAGAGTATCGTCCACATACCCTCGTAGACCGAATGCGGAAACGTTAGCACAACGTGGTTGATGTAGTCGTATGTCTTCACGATCCGACCGATCCAAGTACCGAACGCACGGCAGCTCTGAGTTTTGCACATGTTCAACTCGATGATGTCCCGCGAGCTCTGATCCAGCAAAGCTTCATAGGAGAGTTTCGTCCGCACGACGGCATGGTGACAGTGATGATGATGCTACCCACGCAGGGCTTCGCCTAAGCACCGCTACGATATGATCGAGGTGGATTATGGTAGAGGGGGCACCGCACACGGCTAAGAGATCAATGATCAATTGTTGTGTCTCCAAGGGGTGCCCCCCTCCCTGTATATAAAGAAGTGGAGGGGGGAGGGCTGGCCCTCTTTATGGCGCGCCCTAGGGGAGTCCTACTCCCACCGGGACTAGGATTCCCCCTTTCCTAGTAGAACTAGGAGCCCTTCCAAGTAGTAGGAGTAGGAGAGAAGGAAAGGGAAAAGAGAAGAGAAGGAAGGATGGGGCACCGCCCCTCCCCCTAGTCCAATTTGGACTAAGCATTGGGGGGCATGCAGCCTCCCCTCTCTCTTTCCCCTAAAGCCCAATAAGGCCCATATACTCCCCGGCGAATTCCCGTAACTCTCGGAACCTTTCCTATGTCCGAATAAAGTCGTCCAATATATCGATCTTTATGGCTTGACCATTTCAAGACTCCTCGTCATGTCCCCGATCTCATACGGGACTCTGAACTACCTTCGGTACATCAAAACACATAAACTCAAAATACAAATCATCACCGAACGTTAAGCGTGCGGACCCTACGGGTTCGAGAACTATGTAGACATGACCGAGACACGTCTCCAGTCAATAACCAATAGCGGAACCTGGATGCTCATATTGGCTCCTACATATTCTACGAAGATCTTTATCGGCCAAACCGCATAACAACATACGTTGTTCCCTTTGTCATCGGTATGTTACTTGCCCAAGATTCGATCGTCGGTATCTCAATACCTAGCTCAATCTCGTTACCGGCAAGTCTCTTTACTCATTCCGTAATACATCATCCCGCAACTAACTCATTAGTTACAATGCTTGCAAGGCTTATAGTGATGTGTATTACCGAGTGGGCCCAGAGATACCTCTCCGACGATCGGAGTGACAAATCCTGATATCAAAATACGCCAACTCAACAAGTACCTTCGGAGACACCTGTAGATCACCTTTATAATCACCCAGTTACGTTGTGACGTTTGGTAGCACGCAAAGTGTTCCTCCAGTAAACGGGAGTTGCATAATCTCATAGTCATAGGAACATGTATAAGTCATGAAGAAAGCAATAGCAACATACTAAATGATCAAGTGCTAAGCTAACGGAATGGGTCAAGTCAATCACATCATTCTCCTAATGATGTGATCCCGTTAATCAAATGACAACTCATGTCTATCGCTAGGAAACATAACCATCTTTGATCAACGAGCTAGTCAAGTAGAGGCATACTAGTGACACTCTGTTTCTCTATGTATTCACACATGTATTATGTTTCCGGTTAATACAATTCTAGCATGAATAATAAACATTTATTATGATATAAGGAAATAAATAATAAGTTTGTTATTGCCTCTAGGGCATATTTCCTTCAGTAATATGTGATGCAACAAGTGTACAACCTCTTTGTCGTAGTCGTGTCAACCTTAGCATCATTGGGTTGGTCGCTGAAGAAGTTGAGGTAGAGATGGCAGTCGGAGGTGTGGAGGAAGATCTGAGGAATCTGTAGACGGTGTTCAAGGCACTGCTCTATTGTGATGGATCGTTCTGTCGTTGGAGCAGCTCAGGTGAGCCGTAAGAAGTCAAGGCTGAAGCAGCACAAGACAGACATCGTTAATCTCAAGTGGGATTCTAATAGCATCTCCAATAGATGATGTAAAATAGATGTAAAATTTACATCACCAAAAACAACCTGACTACAACAGATGAGGTAAAAACTGTTGACTCTGAACTTAACTGTCGAAACTGAAATTTACTGTGGAATCTGAATGATACTATCAAAACTGAATGCAATGGTAGCACATAGGCACTTGACATGTAGTTTAGGGAGGGCCTGCAGTTCATCTTCAACCTGCACCCCCTGAGCCGCCAGCCACCACCGTCCGAACCGCCAGCCACCGTGTCGCCTCGCCGCCCAGAAACAACTCCCCACCACCGGTCCGCCGCCGCCCCAGCCATCCCTCTAGCCCCCCCCCCACACCAAGCTTTTTCTACGCCGATCCCGACGCCACCGCCCCACCACCGCGCCCCCACCGCCGGCGACC
>NC_041386.1:59730585-59778824 GCF_002162155.2 Triticum dicoccoides | reverse complement strand
GCCCTGAACCCTAAGATAGATAGTGGGATACCTCTCTAGCGAGCCCCCTCCCCGCTGCGGGTGGTTCTTCCTTAACTCCAGAGAGCCCCCCACCCCCTAAAAATTGACTGACCCAAAAGTTGATTCAGTCGACTGAAGTGTAGCTAAATGAGAGCAGAGCAGCAACACGAGCGAGGGGGAGAGCAGCAGCAGCAGCGTGAGCGAGTGAGCGAGAGCTGGAGCAGCAGCAGCTGGGCGAGCGAGCAACAGCCAGAGCAGCAGCGTGAGAAAGCGAGCGAGCGAGAGCCGGAGTAGCAGCAACAGATCCAGCTGGTATGGACGCCGCCGCCGAAGGGGCCTCGCATTGGGTGAGAGCCACCATGGAGATGTCGCCCGCGGCGCCGGCTTTGAGGTAGCCACTCCATGGGGGTGCGGGATGGAGCACCGTCGGCACCGGGAGGTCGAGTTCGGGAGAAGGTGCGATGCGATGAGTGTACAACCTCTTTGGTGGTGCCGAGTAGGCCTCGGCTTCGTCCGAGGAGTCGGTGAGGATGCTGCGGTTCCGGTGGAGCGGGTTAAGGTGGCGCTGTGGGGATGGAGCAGCCGCGATAGATGAGGTGATCATCGGAGCAGCTCCTTGAAGGTGGAGGACGGGGCGACTGAACCGACGGGACGACGAGATGGACGACGGATCCTCATCCGGGGAGGTGGATGAGGGACGTCGAGCTGTTGCGGTGGATGACGTCGTTAGGGAAGAGGCTCCGGCTGGGCAGCGGTGAGGTGGCGGACGGAGGAGGGTGGGGTTTCGCGGCTGGAGCGGAGAGGTTATGGCAGCCTGGGATTTCGAATGGCGAAAAGGAGGCGATGGGAGGGGGAACCATGCCTTAGGGACGCGCTTGTCCAAAATGTAGGGTGTGTTACAAAAGTACCCCCACCGATTTGAACTAGTGGCGCTCTCGGCTCAGGGTTAGAAGGGGGATTTCATGTGTCAGGATTTGGCAGCTGGAGGGAGTTTTCACGCGCGTTGTAATTTCGGGATAGCAAGGCGCGGGTTGTGAAGGCACCAGTTTTGGGAGCACGATATCTGAATTTTCGGGATATAACAAGGCGCGGGTTGAATTTTAGGGACAAGCCTAATGTGTAATATTGTACTTGTATGTACCAAATCAATTCGCACTTCCCTCAACGAAAAAAACTAGAAAAAATAAAACTATTCAGACCACACAAAGAGAGAGTCTTGTCCCGTTTTACTATACAAATGCTATTCAAAGCTACTCATACCAACATGTTATGTCCAATTAATTCTTTTTGTTGGTTGTATAATGCATGTAACCTACTCATACTAACATTTTAGTGCATTCCAAATGTCTATACTACCGCTGATATTCGAACTAAATTTGAATTCGTTTCTCTATTTCAATAAGAATCTACAATCATGATTGTTGCCAACTTCAACCATCATTCGTGTATTACCTTAACAACTCACCACATGATTACTATAGACATAGATATGAACTATGTGTACTATATGAACTCGAATTCAATTTTTTGAATACACTTGATGTTGATTCAAAATAATAGTAGATTTGATGTACTAACTATATATTCATAATCTAAACCATGTTCCATACGTGCACCGTATTTATCACAGAAAGTATAGTGCCCGCCCCCTACATTACGACAAGTATTTAGCCCCGAGCTGCAAAAGCCACACATTAGCCCAAATTATAATCAATGTTCTACATTATGACATCTTCATGTATCCGTATCCACTTTTTTATAATGAATTATGATCTTTGTTCGTCTTTTACACCTTCATGATCCTCTTCTCTTTGTAGCTAGCTAGCGCTAACTTTCTATCGTGCATGCACACGCCCTCCCCCTCTCACCCTCCCTCAGTGTCCCCTCCATGGCGCACGTCCATTATTTCTCTTTAGGTCGTTCACCCGCGGTGTGTGTAGGCCCCCGGCTCCTTCTTTCCGGCACACACTGGTCGACATACCTCTCTAGCCAAGTGTGCCTACCACAAACACATACTTCTCCTCTTCTCTTCTCACCGTCCATGCCCCCTATGTCCAATATGGTTCCACGCAGGTGCACACTCCCGCCCCTCTTTTCATCAATCTCATACTCGCACACTCCTCCCCCTCGACATGGTAGGCCTCTCGCACCACCTCCTAGTTGGACCCCTCTCCCCTTGCGTTGGGGATATTCTACTGGGCGTAAACCGGCCTATCTGGGCCGGGTTAACTTCGTCAGTAGTTAAGTATGTTAAAGCCCGAGAAGGCAGATGAGGGCTCAAGGCCCATGGTCGGTTCAAGGCCTGTAGCCGTAAACTGGCGTTGATAGTTAACTTGTATTATAAGTTAGGAATAAGTAGAGACCAAACCGGACACATCTATGAGCCGGTATTGGGACTCTGTGAACCGACGGGCGTCACTCGTGTATATAAGGGGACGACCCGGCGGCGGTTCAAGGACAACAGACAACAACTCGAGGCATTGGCGAAGCTTGTTTGCTCCCTAGTCATCGAAACCCCATCAATTCCATCACAACTAGACGTAGGCTTTTACCTTCATCGAAGGGGCCGAACTAGTATAAACTCTCTTGCGTCCCTGTGTCCGCTTTAACCCCTTCAAGCTAACCCGTCGCGATGGCTCCACGACTAAGTACTTTCTCTAGGACATCTGCCGTGACAAAACCACGACAGTTGGCGCCCACCGTGGGGCTATCGCACGACGGTTTCAGGTTCTTGGAGGGCCGCTTTGAAGGACTCGAGGGCTACGCTGTAGGCCGGATGACTAAGAGTCATCGCGTCAAGCTCTACATCGACGACGCAGGCTGGCGCCCCAAGGCCGGCTCAGTTGAGTACGGGTACCGGGTCCCTTTGGTGGCATTCACGTTTTCATTGGCAAGATCGGTGAACTGGGCCCTGAGCCGGACATCTGCACCGACCTCGTCGAGATGGCTCAGCGTGCGCGATCCGCCCGGGTTAAACCGGCCATGAAGCGTGCCTTCGTGGGAGTCATTCATGGAGGAAGTTATGAGGATGGATCGGAATCTCGTGGCGAGACCGTCGTTTGTTCCGATGACGAGTCATCGACCGGAGAAACCGAATCTCTTTACCAGCTACAAGATGGCCGGATTGGGGGCTGTTCCGATGGCGACAGTATTCCAGACCCCTCTGATCTGCCCAACCGAGTCGGAATACTCATGGCCGGCACACAAGCAGCGCTTCATTCTTCGACCGCTGCGGCAACAACCTCCGGTTCAGCAGCGGCGACGGCTGCCGGGGCAGGAGGCCCTGTGCGCCCGCCAGCTCAAGTTCTATCAGAGCTATTTGATGCATTGGCTGTGCTTATGGCAGAAGCTAATCCAGCAGATCAGGACGTCCACAACGCGGAGATTGCAAAAGTAAAGGAACAGATCACCCAGGCCAAGGCGGATCTGGCAGCTGAGGACACCAGGATGGCCACAAAGCGGGCCGCTCTAGACGCACAAGCCTACAGGCTCATGTTGGGCCAGAGCGCATCGCATGAAGTCATGAGGAGGAAGTACCGATCCCATTTGCCTCCGGTTTTCGAGGCCAGAGACCTTTTCAACACCCCGGGAGCAGGAGCCGGTAATCTGCTAGAGGGAAACCGGGTGGAAGCTCCTGGCACCGGTGAGCCAGTTCAGCCTCGTCGGATGGACCCGCCTCGTCAAAACACTGTTATACCTCAGGCTGTTTTAACACCTCCGGGTCACAACTCCAATCCAATGGACAATCTCGTCGCCGCTGCTGCACGGCTGGAGGCCATTCCAATTGAAGGTGACTCGCCGCAGGTAGTAGAGACGCGACGGGTCAAGGAGCTTCCGAGGACAGCTTTGGTCCAATAGGAAGCATATTCGTACAGCCGCGACCGGATCCACTCGACCCCCCGTCCGAGCCGGAGCTATAGCAGACATATGGATGAACCGGCAGTGTCGAGTAATGAATGGCGTGGAGCACCCCGTGGCAACAACCCGGCGCGTGGTTCTGATAACGCTCAGGAAGTGGTGGACCGGGCCCGAGCGCGTAGGGAGGCCGAGTTAGCCGCACAACATCAGGCTCGGCAGCTCACGCCGGTTCGTCCAACTATCTCGATCGAACCTGGTGTTACTTCTAGTTCTTTGGGGGTGCCTTGCCTTGTCCCCGCTTTACGCAATGTGCGCCTGCCCAAGGATTTCAAAGGCCTGCACAAAGTACCAAATTACACGGCGGATCAACCTCCAGAAACCTGGGTGGAGAGCTATGAGATGGCCATGGAGATGCTTGATGTGGATGACGCGGCGTGTGCGAAATACTTCACCATGATGCTTGAAGGAACGCCTCGTACTTGGTTAAAAAGCTTGCCGGCTAATTCTATTAGTTCATGGGCCCAATTACGAGCCCGGTTTATCAGCAATTTCAAGGATACATGTAAACAACCTATGTCGATAGTGGACTTAGCTGCCTGTGTCTAGGAGGAAGGAGAATCAACGACTCATTGGGTGTGCCGGGTTTCACAAGTGTTGCATTCATTAGACCGCATCAACGCTGACACCGCAGTATTAACCCTAGAAGGCAACTGCCGGTTTGGGCCCCTAAAGCTGAAGTTGGGATGGATGAACGTCATTGCACTGACATGGGGACCCTCATGGCTGCTTTGGTAAAGTATGCTAATTCTGATAGTACCAAGGATCCCGAATCTGATGATGACAAGGCAGGGAAGGGAAAGAGGAACAACAACTCCAAAGGTCAGCAGCATCACTAGGCAGGCAATGGTGGTGGAGGCAAGCGTAAAGAGGATGGTAACATGGACTTTGTGGCTAATACCAACATGCGGGACAATGGCCAGCGACGCAAGGGTAAACCGAAAAACCGCAATGGGGCACCCAACCCTAACCCGGACCGCCTAAACTATCTACTGAGCCAGCCCTATCCAAGACATGGGACGAAGGAGGCGCCAGCAAACCACCTTTGGAAGGATTGCTTCATTATGCAGGAGTTCAAGAATTATAATGCTTTCCGGTATGATCACGAATCGGACGGTGGCTCAGGATCCGGGCCGGGTTACGGTGGGGGAAGTTCCGATTCAGGATTTAATGGTAATCCGAGCGGACATAATGGTCAAAATAGTCAGAACAACCAGGGTGGTTACAACCAACAGCAGCAACAGTCAGGTTACCAGAGCAACCCAAAGCAGTTGAGTAGTGGGCAGTACCATGTCTTCACCACTAGCTTGGACAAGCGAGACCGGAAGGTTCAGAGGAGGGCGGTCAACTCTGTTGAACCGGCCATACCCCGTTATCTACATTGGTCTGAACAGCCAATCATATGGAGCAGAGAGGATCACCCACCCCAGGTCGATAATCTGGGTCAGTTGGCTCTGGTGGTAGCGCCTCAGGTGGGAGGTTATAAGTTCACCAAGGTGCTCATGGATGGAGGTAGCAGCATTAATATCTTGTACTATGAGACCTTCCGTCGTATGGGACTGACAGATAAAAATCTTAAACCGTCTAACACGGTGTTCCACGGTGTAGTACCTGGCAGATCAGCATATCCTGTTGGCAAGATAGCTCTGGAAGTGGCCTTTGGGGATGATCATGATTCCAGGTCGGAGACATTGACGTTTGAAGTGGTGAAAATCCAAAGTCCATATCACGCCCTGTTTGGGCGACCGGCCTACGCCAAGTTTATGGCACGGCCCTATTATGTGTATTTGCAGCTCAAGATGCTGGGTCACAAGGGGACAATAACGGTTCATGGAAGCCGCAAAATCGCCTTGGAGTGAGAGGAAGGAGATGCGGCCTATGCAGAGTCGGTTTGTGCCACCGAGGAGCTGAAGTATTATAAGGACAATGTTGATCCAGCGGACATGACTCCATTAAAGAAGCCAACTACGGAGCATGATCCGGCCCTGAAGTTCAAATCGGCAGCAGAAACTAAGCTTGTTGACTTTGTACCTGGCGATTCGTCCAAGCAGTTCAGCATCAGTGCCAATTTGGATCCGAAATAGGAAAGCGCGCTCATCGAGTTCATCCGTGAGAATCGGGACATTTTTGCATGGAAGCCCTCTGACATGCCAGGTGTACCGAGGCAACTCGCTGAGCACACCCTTAATGTGGATCCTAAATACAAACCGGTGAAACAGTTCCTCCGCCGGTTTAACGAAGAAAGACGCAAGGCGATTGGAGAAGAGGTAGCTAGGCTCTTAGCAGCTGGCTTTATTGTTGAAGTTTTTCACCCTGAGTGGCTTGCCAATCCGGTGCTGGTCCTTAAGAAAAAGGCACCTGGCACATGTGTGTGGATTACACAGATCTTAATAAGGCTTGTCCAGCAGATCCTTTTGCCCTCCCCCGTATTAATCAAATTATTGATGCTACGGCGGGTTGTGAGCGTTTAAGTTTTTTGGATGCATATTCTGGTTATCATCAGATCAAAATGGTGTTGGAAATATGCCCTAGAGGCAATAATAAATTGATTATTATTATTATATTTCCTTGTTCATGATAATCGTTTATTATCCATGCTAGAATTGTATTGATAGGAAACTCAGTTACATGTGTGGATACATAGACAACACCATGTCCCTAGTAAGCCTCTAGTTGACTAGCTCGTTGATCAATAGATGGTTACGGTTTCCTGACCATGGACATTGGATGTCGTTGATGACGGGATCACATCATTAGGAGAATGATGTGATGGACAAGACCCAATCCTAAGCATAGCACAAAGATCGTGTAGTTCGTATGCTAAAGTTTTTCTAATGTCAAGTATCATTTCCTTAGACCATGAGATTGTGCAACTCCCGATACCGTAGGAGTGCTTTGGGTGTGCCAAACATCACAATGTAACTGGGTGGCTATAAAGGTACACTACAGGTATCTCCGAAAGTGTCTGCTGGGTTGGCACGAATCGAGACTGGGATTTGTCACTCCGTGTGACGGAGAGGTATCTCTGAGCCCACTCGGTAGGACATCATCATAATGTGCACAATGTGATCAAGGAGTTGATCACGGGATGATGTTTTACGGAACGAGTAAAAGAGACTTGCCAGTAATGAGATTGAACAAGGTATCGGGATACCGACGATCGAATCTCGGGCAAGTATCGTACCTCTAGACAAAGGGAATTGTATACGGGATTGATTAAGTCCTTGACATCGTGGTTCATCCGATGAGATCATCGTGGAGCATGTGGGAGCCAACATGGGTATCCAGATCCCGCTGTTGGTTATTGACCGAAGAGGTGTCTCGGTCATGTCTGCATGTTTCCCGAACCCGTAGGGTCTACACACTTAAGGTTCGATGACGCTAGGGTTATAGGGAATAGATATACGTGGTTACCGAATGTTGTTCGGAGTCCCGGATGAGATCCCAGACGTCACGAGGAGTTCCGGAATGGTCCGGAGGTAAAGATTTATAGATGGGAAGTCATCATACGGTCACCGGAATAATTCAGGGGTTACCGGTATTGTACCGGGACCACCGGAGGGGTTCCGGGGGTCCACCGGGAGGGTCCACCTGCCCCGGAGGGCCCTATGGGCTGTATGTGGAGAGAGACCAGCCCCTTAGTGGGATGGGCG
Organism: Triticum dicoccoides; assembly: GCF_002162155.2. Taxonomy (NCBI): domain Eukaryota; kingdom Viridiplantae; phylum Streptophyta; class Magnoliopsida; order Poales; family Poaceae; genus Triticum; species Triticum dicoccoides. Next base: position 59,771,256 of record NC_041386.1, on the reverse strand, counting down.
CCTCCCCCCTTAGGGCCCATGCGCCTAGGGTTTGGGGAACCCTAAAGGGGGGGCGCCCCCCTTGCCTTGGGGGCAAGGCAACCCCCCTTGGCCGCCGCCCCCTCCTCAGATTGGATCTGAGGGGGCCGGCCCCCCTCTCCCTTGCCCCTATATATATGTGGGGGGTGGGAGGGCAGCCGCACCCAAGTCTTGGCGCAGCCCTTCCCCTCTCCCAAGTCCTCCTCTTCTCCCGTGGTGCTTGGTGAAGCCCTGCAGGATTGCCACGCTCCTCCACCACCACCACGCCGTCGTGCTGCTGCTGGATGGAGTCTTCCCCAACCTCTCCTCCTCCCCTTGCTGGATCAAGGCGTAGGAGACGTCACCGGGCTGTACGTGTGTTGAACGCGGAGGTGCCGTCCGTTCGGCACTAGGATCTCCGGTGATTTGGATCACGACGAGTACGACTCCATCAAACCCGTTCACTTGAACGCTTCCGCTTAGCGATCTACAAGGGTATGTAGATGCACTCTCCTTCCCCTCGTTGCTGGTTTCTCCATAGATAGATCTTGGTGACACGTAGGAAAATTTTGAATTTCTGCTACGTTCCCCAACAGTGATATCATGAGCTAGGTCTATTGCGTAGATTCTATGCACGAGTAGAACACAAAGTAGTTGTGGGCGTTGATTTTGTTCAATATGCTTACCGTTACTAGTCCAATCTTGATTCGGCGGCATTGTGGGATGAAGCGGCCCGGACCGACCTTACACGTACTCTTACGTGAGACTGGTTCCACCGACTGACATGCACTAGTTGCATAAGTTGGCTAGCGGGTGTCTGTCTCTCCCACTTTAGTCGGATTGGATTCGATGAAAAGGGTCCTTAAGAAGGGTAAATAGCAATTGGCATATCACGTTGTGGTTTTTGCGTAGGTAAGAAACATTCTTGCTAGAAACCCATAGCAGCCACGTAAAACATGCAAACAACAATTAGACGACGTCTAACTTGTTTTTGCAGGGTATGCTATGTGATGTGATATGGCCAAGAAGAATGTGATGAATGATATGTGATGTATGAGATTGATCATGTTCTTGTAATAGGAATCACGACTTGCATGTCGATGAGTATGACAACCGGCAGGAGCCATAGGAGTTGTCTTTATTAATTGTATGACCTGCGTGTCATTGAACAACACCATGTAATTACTTTACTTTATTGCTAACCGGTAGCCATAGTAGTAGAAGTAATAGTTGGCGAGCAACTTCATTGAGACACGATGATGGAGATCATGGTGTCATGCCGGTGACAAGATGATCATGGAGCCCCAAGATGGAGATCAAAGGAGCTATATGATATTGGCCATATCATGTCACTATTATTTGATTGCATGTGATGTTTATCATGTTTTTGCATCTTGTTTACTTAGAACGATGGTAGTAAATAAGATGATCCCTCATAATAATTTCAAGAAGGTGTCCCCCCTAACTGTGCACCATTGCGACAGTTCGTTGTTTCGAAGCACCACGTGATGATCGGGTGTGATAGATTCTAACGTTCACATACAACGGGTGTAAGACAGATTTACACACGCGAAACGCTTAGGTTGACTTGACGAGCCTAGCATGTACAGACATGGCCTCGGAACACAAGAGACCGAAAGGTCGAGCATGAGTCGTATGGTAGATACGATCAACATGAAGATGTTCACCGATGATGACTAGTCCATCTCACGTGATGATCGGACACGGCCTAGTTGACTCGGATCATGTAATCACTTAGATGACTAGAGGGATGTCTATCTGAGTGGGAGTTCATAAGATGAACTTAATTATCCTGAACATAGTCAAAAGGTCTTCGCAAATTATGTCGAAGCTCGCGCTTTAGTTCTACTATTTAGATATGTTCCTAGAGAAAATTTAGTTGAAAGTTGATAGTAGCAATTATGCGGACTAGGTCCGTAAACTGAGGATTGTCCTCATTGCTTCATAGAAGGATTATGTCCTTAATGCACCGCTCAGTGTGCTGAACCTCGAACGTCGTCTGTGGATGTTGCGAACATCTGACATACACATTTTGATAACTACGTGATAGTTCAGTTAAACGGTTTAGAATTGAGGCACCGAAAACGTTTTTGAAACGTCGCGAAACATATGAGATGTTTCGAGGGCTGAAATTGGGATTTTAGGCTCGTGCCCACGTCAAGAGGTATAAGACCTCCGACGATTTTCTTAGCCCACAAACTAAGGGAGAAAAGCTCAATTGTTGAGCTTGTGCTCAGATTGTCCGAGTACAACAATCATTTGAATCGAGTGGGAGTTGATCTTCCAGATGAGATAGTGATGTTTCTCCGAAGTCATTACCACCAAGCTGCTAGAGCTTCGTGATGAACTATAATATATCAGGGACATATATGATGATCCTTGAGATATTCGCGATGTTTGACACCACAAAAGTAGAAATCAAGAAGGAGCATCAATTGTTGATGGTTGGTGAAACCACTAGTTTCAAGAAGGGCAAGGGCAAGAAGGGATACTTCATGAAATGGCAAATCAGCTGCTGCTCTAGTGAAGAAACCCAAGGTTGAACCCAAACCCGAGACTAAGTGCTTCTGTAATAAGGGGAACAGCCACTGGAGCAGAATTACCCTAGATACTTGGTAGATGAGAAGGCTGGCAAGGTCGATAGGAGTATGTTGGATATACATTGTGTTAATGTGTACTTTACTAGTACTCCTAGTAGAACCATGGTATTAGATACCGATTCGGTTGCTAAATGTTAGTAAACTCGAAATAAAAGGTTGTGGAGTAAACGAAGACTAGCTAAAGGTGAGCCGGCAATATGTGTTTGCGTTGAGCATAGACATGATTGGATTATGTCTATCGCAATACGGTTATTCATTTAAGGAGAATAATGGTTACTCTGTTTATTTGAATAATACCTTCGATGGTCTTACACCTAAAATGAATGGTTTGTTGAATCTCGATCATAGTGATACACATGTTCATGCCAAAAGATATAAGATAGTAATGATAGTACCACCTACTTGTGAAACTGCCACGTAAGTCATATCGGTATAAAACGCATGAAGAAGCTCCATGTTGATGGATCTTTGGGCTCACTCGTTTTTGAAAAGTTTGAGACATGCGAACCATGTCTATTGGTGTATATGCATGAAGAAACTCCATGCAAATGGACCGTTTGGACTCACTTGATTTTGAATCACTTGAGACATGCAAATCATACCACATGGGCAAGATGACTGAAAGCCTCGTTTTCAGTAAAATGGAACTAGAAAGCAACTTGTTGGAAGTAAAACATTTTGATGTGTGCAGTCCAATGAGTGCTGAGGCGTGTAGTGGATATCGTTGTGTTCTTACTTCACAGATGATTTGAGTAGATGTTGAGTACATTTACTTGATGAATCACGAGTCTGAATTATTGAAAGGTTCAAGTAATTTCAGGGTGAAGTTGAAAGATCGTCGTGACAAGAATATCTATGATATGATCATAGAGATGAATATCTGAATTACGAGTTTGGCAGAATTAAGACATTGTGGAAATTGTTTCACAACTAATACAGCCTGGAACACCATAGTGTGATGGTGTGTCCGAACATCATAACTGCACCCTATTGGATATGATGCATACCATGATGTCTCTTATCGAATTACCACAATAGTTTATGGGTTAGGCATAAGAGACAACCACATTCACTTTAAATAGGGCACCACGTAATTCCGATGAGATGACACCGTATGAACTATGGTTTAGAGAAACCTAAGCTGACATTTCTTAAAAGTTTGGGGCTGCGACGCTTATGTGAAAAAGTTTCAGGCTGATAAGCTCGAACCCAAAGCGGATAAATGCATCTTCATAGGACACCCAAAATAGTTGGGTATACCTCCTGTCTTAGATCCGAAAGCAATAAGGGATTGTTTCTAGAATCGGGTCCTTTCTCGAGGAAAAGTTTCTCTCAAAAGAATTGAGTGGGAGGATGGTGAGACTTGATGAGGTTATTGAACCGTCTCTTCAACTAGTGTGTGGCAGGGCACAGGGAGTTGTTCCTGTGGCACCTACACCAATTGAAGTGGAAGCTTATGATAGTGATCATGAAAATTCAGATCAAGTCACTACCAAACCTTGTGGGATAACAAGGATGCGTACTACTTCGGAGTGGTACATAATCCTCTCTTGGAAGTCATGTTGCTAGACAACAATGAACCTACGAGCTATGGAGAAGCAATGGTGGGCTTGAATTCCGATAAATGGCTCGAGGCAATAAAATCCGAGAAAGGATCCATGTATGAAAACAAAGTGTAGACTTTGGAAGAACTACTTGATGGTCGTAAGGCTGTTAGGTACATATGGATTTTAAAAGGAAGACGGACAATGATGGTAAGTATCACCATTAAGAAAGCACGACTTGTCGTTAAGATATTTTCCGACAAGTTCAAGGAGTTGACTATGATGAGACTTTCTCACTCGTAGCGATGTTAAGAGTCTGTTGGAATTATATTAGCGATTACTGCATTATTTATGAAATCTTGCAGATAGGATGTCAAAACATTGTTTCCTCGACGATTTTCTTGAGGAAAGGTTGTATGTGATACAACCGGAAGGTTTTGTCAATCCTGAAAGATGCTAATAAGTATGCAAAGCTCCAGCAATCCTTCTAAGGACTGGAGTAAGCATCTCGGAGTTGGAATGTATGCTTTGATGAGATGATCAAAGATTTTGGGTTTATACAAAGTTTATGAGAAACTTGTATTTCCAAAGAAGTGAGTGGGAGCAGTATAGAATTTCTGATGAGTATATGTTGTTGACATATTATGGATCAGAAATGACGTAGGATTTCTGGAAAGCATATAGGGTTATTTGAAAGTGTTTTTCAATGGAAAGCCTGGATTAAGCTAGTTGAACATTGAGCATCAAGATCTATAAGGATAGATCAAAACGCTTAATGGTACTTTCAAATGAGCACATACCTTGACATGATCTTGAAAGTGTTCAAGATGGATCAGTCAAAGAAGGAGTTCTTGCCTGAGTTGTAAGGTATGAAGTTAAGACTTAAAGCTCGACCACGACAGAAAAAAGAGAAAGGACGAATGTCGTCCCCTATGCTTTTGTCATAGGCTCTATACGGTATGCCATGCTGAGTACCGCACCTGATGTGTGCCTTGCCACATGTCTGGCAAGAGGGTACAAAGGTGATCCAGGAGTGGATCACTAGAAAGCGGTCAAAATTGTCCTTGGAGTAATAAGGACATGTTTCTCGATTATGGAGGTGATAAAGAGTTCGGCGTAAAGGGTTACATTGATGCAAGCTTTAACACCTATCCGAATGACTTTGAGTAGCAAACTGGATAAGTATAGTGGAGCAACCATTTGGAATAGCTCCAAGTGGAGCGTGGAAGCAGCATATATAATATGACCTAGAGATTTGCGAAGTACATACGGATCTGAATGTTGCAGACCCGTTGACTAAAACCTCTCTCACAAGCAAAACATGATCAAACCCAGAACTCATTGAGTCTTAATCACATGATGATGTGAACTAGTTTAGCGACACTAGTAAACTCTTGGATGTTGGTCACATGGCGATGTGACCTGTGAGTGTCAATCACATAGCGATGTGAACTAGATTATTGACTCTAGTGCAAGTGGAGACTGTTGGAAATATGCCCTAGAGGTAATAATAAATTGATGATTATTATTATATTTCCTTGTTCATGATAATCGTTTATTATCCATGCTAGAATTGTATTGATAGGAAACACAGTTACATGTGTGGATACATAGACAACACCATGTCCCTAGTAAGCCTCTAGTTGACTAGCTCGTTGATCAATAGATGGTTACGGTTTCCTGACCATGGACATTGGATGTCGTTGATAACGGGATCACATCATTGGGAGAATGATGTGATGGACAAGACCCAATTCTAAGCCTAGCACAAAGATCGTGTAGTTCGTATGCTAAAGCTTTTCTAATGTCAAGTGTCATTTCCTTAGACCATGAGATTGTGCAACTCCCGGATACCGTAGGAGTGCTTTGGGTGTGCCAAACGTCACAATGTAACTGGGTGGCTATAAAGGTACACTACAGGTATCTCCGAAAGTGTCTGTTGGGTTGGCACGAATCGAGACTGGGATTTGTCACTCTGTGTGACAGAGAGGTATCTCTAGGCCCACTCGGTAGGACATCATCATAATGTGCACAATGTGATCAAGGAGTTGATCATGGGATGATGTGTTACGGAACAAGTAAAGGAGACTTGCCAGTAACAAGATTAAACAAGGTATCGGGATACCGACGATCGAATCTCGGGCAAGTATCGTACCGCTAGACAAAGGGAATTGTATACGTGATTGATTAAGTCCTTGACATCATGGTTCATCCGATGAGATCATCGTGGAGCATGTGGGAGCCAACATGGGTATCCAGATCCCGCTGTTGGTTATTGACCGGAGAGGTGTCTCGGTCATGTCTGCATGTTTCCCGAACCCATAGGGTCTACACACTTAAGGTTCGATGACGCTAGGGTTATAGGGAATAGATATACGTGGTTACCGAATGTTGTTCGGAGTCCCGGATGAGATCCCGGACGTCACGAGGAGTTCTGGAATGGTCCGGAGGTAAAGATTTATATATGGGAAGTCATCATACGGTCACCGGAATAATTCGGGGGTTACCGGTATTGTACCGGGACCACCGGAGGGGTTCCGGGGGTCCACCTGCCCCGGAGGGCTCTATGGGCTGTATGTGGAGAGGGACCAGCCCCTTAGTGGGCTGGGCGCCTCCCCCCTTAGGGACCATGCGCCTAGGGTTTGGGGGAACCCTAAAGGGGGGCGCCCCCCTTGCCTTGGGGGCAAGGCAACCCCCCTTGGCCGCCGCCCCCTCCTCAGATTGGATCTGAGGGGGCCGGCACCCCTCTCCCTTGCCCCTATATATATGTGGGGGGTGGAAGGGCAGCCGCACCCAAGTCTTGGCGCAGCCCTTCCCCTCTCCCAAGTCATCCTCTTCTCCCGTGGTGCTTGGCGAAGCCCTGCAGGATTGCGACGCTCCTCCACCACCACCACGCCGTCGTTCTGCTGCTGGATGGAGTCTTCCCCAACCTCTCCTTCTCCCCTTGCTGGATCAAGGCATAGGAGACGTCACCGGGCTGTATGTGTGTTGAACATGGAGGTGCCGTCCGTTCGGCACTAGGATCTCCGGTGATTTGGATCACGACGAGTACGACTCCATCAACCCCGTTCACTTGAACGCTTCCGCTTAGCGATCTACAAGGGTATGTAGATGCACTCTCCTTCCCCTCGTTGCTGGTTTCTCCATAGATAGATCTTGGTGACACGTAGGAAAATTTTGAATTTCTGCTACGTTCCCCAACAAATGGCAGTTAAGGACCAGGAGAAGACGGCGTTCATAACTCCCTTTGGAGCCTTCTGCTATGTGTCTATGCCCTTTGGGCTCAAGAGTGCCCAGGCAACTTATCAACAGTGTGTGCAAAATTGTCTTCACAAACAGATTGGCCGTAATTTACATGCTTACGTGGATGATATCGTGGTTAAATCCAGGGAGAAGGAGACTCTGATTGATGATCTGAAGGAAACCTTTGATAACCTGAGGACATACAAGATGATGCTTAATCCAGACAAGTGCGTCTTTGGTGTACCGGCGGGCAAGTTATTGGGGTTTCTGGTGTCCAATAGGGGAATTGAGGCTAATCCGGAGAAGATCACAGCCATCACCTCCCTGGCTAAACCGAAGTGTATCAATGATGTTCAACGCCTGGCAGGCCGGATTGCCGCGTTAAGCCGGTTTATCAGTCGTCTTGGTGAGAAGGCAATCCCTTTGTATCATATGTTGAAGAAGACGGATCGGTTTGTCTGGAGTTCTGCTGCTGATGAAGCATTTGAGGACTTAAAGCGGCAATTGGCCAATCCGCTTGTGCTCGCCACTCCCATTGACAAGGAGCCATTACTGCTATATGTTGCTGCTAATGCTCGGGCGGTCAGCGTGGCTATTGTGGTGGAGCGAAAGGAGGCAGGTAAGGAGCATCCGGTTCAACGTCCAGTCTATTATATCAGAGAGGTACTCATTGAGTCCAAGCAAAGGTACCCGCATTGGCAGAAGCTGGTGTATGGATTTTTTATGGCAAGCCGGAAGCTTAAACAATACTTCCAAGGGCACCCAATTATGGTGGTCAGTTCTACTCCTTTGGGGGATATCATCCAGAACCGGGAAGCAACTAGCCGGATTGCCAAGTGGGCTATAGAGCTTGGCCCGCACGGTTTGAAGTATGTGCCTCGGACGGCGGTTAAGTCTCAAGCACTTGTTGATTTCATCAATGATTGGACGGAAATGCAAGCACCAGAAGAAAAGCCGGATCACACATATTGGACCATCCATTTTGACGGATCCAGGCAATTGGAGGGTTCGAGGGCTGGAGTCGTATTAACTTCCCCACGAGGTGATAAGTTTTGTTACGTTCTTCTCTTAATGTTCCCTTGTACTAACAATGCAGCTTAGTATGAAGCCTTGCTCCATGGTATCCGGATGGCTAAGGAGATGAATCTAAGTCGAGTTAAGTGTTTCGGTGACTCGGACCTCGTGGCTCAGCAAGTGTCTGGCACTTGGGACTCCAAGGACCCACTCATGGAAGCATATCGTCGTGAGGTGGATATTGTTGCAGGTCATTTTAAAGGCTATCAGGTGGACCACGTGGACCGGCGGAAAAATGAAGCGGCGGACGCTTTAAGCCGGCTGGGTTCTCAGCGCAAACCGGTCCCGCCCAATGTTTTTCTGGATGTGCTACACAACCCGTCGGTCAAGATCACTGGTGAAGCGGATTTGGCTATTCCTGATCCAGAGGCTCAATTGGTGGCAGCTCTTCATGTTATTCCGGATTGGACGCTTTCTTACCTGGCGTACAAGAACCGGGGCGAGTTACCAGAGGATGAGACTCTGGCCCGACAGATAATCTGGCGATCCAAGTCCATGACTATTATCAACGGCGAGTTGCATCATTGTAGTGTATCAGGGGCGTTTCAACGCTGTGTGTCTCCTGAAGAAGGCCGTGAAATTTTGCGTGAGATCCACGAAGGAGATTGTGGTCACCACGCCGGTTCAAAATCTCCGGTGGCTAAAGCATTTCGCCATGGCTTCTATTGGTTAACTGCTCATGCTGATGCGGAGGACCTGGTCAGACAATGTGATGGTTGCCAAAGGTTTTCAAGACGTACTCATGTACCAGCTCAAGAATTGAGAATGATTCCAATTACTTGGCCGTTTGCGACTTGGGGGATGGATATGGTTGGGCCTTTCAAAAGGTCCAAAGATAAGAAGACCCACCTCCTGGTGGCGGTTGATAAGTTTACAAAGTGGGTGGAGGCAGAACCTGTTAGCAAGTGTGATGCGGCCACAGCGATTCAGTTCATCAAAAAAGTGATTTTCCGGTTTGGCTTTCCACACAGTATCATCACAGATAATGGTACCAATTTGTCCAAAGGTGCCATGAAGGAGTTCTGCGAACGGGAGCACATCCGGCTCGACGTCTCATTGGTGGCACATCCATAGTCCAATGGTCAAGCAGAAAGGGCTAATCAAGAGATGTTGAGAGGCATCAAGCCCCGGCTTATGGTTCCTTTGCAGAGAACACCGGGTTGTTGGGTAGAAGAGTTACCATCTGTGTTATGGAGCATCAATACTACACCCAACAGATCAACAGGATACACACCGTTCTTCATGGTTTACGGAGCGGAGGCGGTTCTCCCTAGTGGTATTCGTCATGATTCACCCCGTGTGGCGGTTTATGTTGAAGCGGACAATGAGACAGCACAGCAAGACGCTTTGGACCTATTGGATGAAGAACGTGACATAGCAGCTGCCCGCTCGGTGATTTACCAACAGGATCTTCGTCGTTATCACAGCCGCCGAGTCAGAACCAGAACCTTTTAGGAAGGAGATTTGGTGCTTCGGCTCATCCAAGATCAGACTGATATGCATAAGCTATCCCCACCTTGGGAGGGGCCTTTCATGGTCAGCAAGAATCTGCACAACGGGTCATACTATCTGATCGATATTCGAGAGCATAAGGACTCACGTACATTAGAGGAGGAGACCAACAGGCCGTGGAACATAGCTCATCTTCGGCCTTACTATACCTGAGCTATTGGCTCTACTTATGTACATATTACGACGATGTATATATTATGATTAAATATAATAAACCGGAACCTCAGCTAAAGCGGGGTATCTGTTCTTTTACATCATGTGTGGTTACACGGAGTTGTTCGAAAGCGGCCTCCGGTTTACCCCTTGAGTTAGCTTTTTAAAAGCATCATGTTATATCACTTGGGGGTTTGGTCATGTCCGAACCAATACAATACCTCTTGATAGGCGAGAGCCACCAGATCACTTGGGGACTTGGTCACGTCTGAACTAGTCATGCCTCTTGATCGGCCTAAGGCCACAGAATCACTTGGGGGCTTGGTCGAACCCGAACCATTGCCATGCTACTTGATCGGCATAAATGCCACGGTTTCATTTGGGGACCTGGCTGACTAGAACCATAGTTACACCTATCGGGAGCTTGGTCGTGTTCGGCCATGGTAACACCATCTGATCAGCTCAAATAAGCCTTTTTTTTGCAAACGGTTTTTTCATTGCCTTTGCTTCACACTTTTCTTTGAAAGATATTTCTTTCTTTTTATTGCAGTTTTTAAACCGACAAAGTTTTCAACCGGTTCACACTGTCAATTGACGGAACATGGTCCATTTTTAATCTGGCGACTATTTGCTCGGTTTGATTTTTTTGTTATCATCCTATTACGGAGTAACACGGTGTTTTACAACCCGGCACGGTTTACAAGGTAAACCGGCATTATACATATACAGGAGCTGCTATCTCCTCCAAACAGTGTGGGTTTATAAACCTCCGCTTTAAGATTGGCTAAGCCAATTTCATGTCCAACGATGGCAGGTATTATGTATCTCAAAGATTTGATCATATGCTTAAATTTCAGATATTTTGATTTTATATATGCAGACATCATATTCCGCCTGACGGTACAACCGCGGTGGCACTTTAAGATTTTTTATTGTAGAAAGTACTTTGGAAAGTTCATCACCCAAAGGAAGAGCAAGTTGCAGTAATTATGCACGAAGGCATATCAACATCAAAAGTATCGGCTAGCCTATTACAAGGCAACACGGTGCCCACAATAAGATCATTGTTTTTCGCAAGGGAGAAGCAGTTTTAAACCGGCTTCCGATTCAAGCTTGGTCACCAGCCTGGCCTGATGGTTGTGGGTCATCCCGCGCCGCTTCAGCTTCAGTTTCTCTACCCAACGGCTGGAAATCAATAGTTGTCCAGTCGATTCCCATTAATGCTTGAAAGACAGCTTCATCATGGATCAGCAACGACGGGTCAATATCGGGAGCGTTAGTATGCTTACGGATTAGAGGGATAAGATTTTCCGCTTCATGAATTGGTGCAGCTATTCGCTTGTTTTGATTGTCGTCTTGGGCTTGATAATGAGACAAGTCGGCTTCTTCAGCCAATTGACAAGCTAGCGGACGCACCTCCCGGTTTATCACTCGCAGATCCGCTTCAATAAACTCCGACCCATCTTCCTTCAAGCTGGGATAGCCCTGAGCCGCTTCAATAGGATCAAAATCCGGCACCCCAGCTTTTGCCCGGATTAAGGCATTGATCGCACCGGTTCGAGCAGCAGATTTCTTCAGCTCTTCAACCCGGGCAGGAAGCACCGACAGTTTCATCAGAGTGTCCTGAATCAAAGTGGGCGCCGGCTTGTTGTGGGATGCAATACAGATGATCCGCTGTGCACTAGTGTACAGTTGTTCGACCAACGTGTAGGCGGCTTTCTATTTCTTCCGCACATCTGACCCCAAGTGACCAATGTGTGTCCCTGAAATATCATAAAGGGTTAACAAACCGGCAGCTCTGTAGGATGGTAGAATCAATTTAGAAGTCAAACTGGCTTACCAAAGATAGCAGTGGTCATGGCATGCACGTGCCGCTTTATGCTGGTCAGTTCATCCGCCACCGGTTTGAGTGCAGCCTCGGCATCTTCTGCTTGTTTGATTAAAGCGGATTTTTTAGTGGCCCAATCCGCCCGCTTCTTCTTGAAACTCTCCTTAAGCTGTTCCATGGCGCGTAAAGCGCTAATTAATTCCTCTTTTGCTTTGGAGGTTTCAGCTTGTTGGGATTTCAGATTATCTTGGAGGTCGGCGACTTGGCTTTCCTTCGTCTTCAGCTTAGCCTGCATGCAGACAGTTATATGATTCAGCAAAGCGGTACAAGGATTGAAGTACCAACCACATAACAAGTTATGCACTTGGCACTTGGGGGCTAATGCATATTCGATCTTCATCTTTTAATTGCTTGCAAAGTCCCAATATCAATACAAATATTCAACTTGGCACTTGGGGGCTAATGGCTATTTGCTCGTATATATTCTGATGCGGCGATCTCAATTACTTAAAGTCCCGGTTTAACTACGCTAAGTTGAACCGGCCCTTGGGGACTACATCAGCGACTTTCAAAGCATTAAGATTTATATTAGTAAGTCCCAGTTTGAAAGAAGATTACAAACCGGCCCTCGGGGGCTAGGAGCATCAACAAGAATTGAAATATACAAGCAGGAAAGAGCATATGGAAGTTGCCTCATATTTATCTTTCATCATATTAACCAGACCGGCTTCATAGTCACGACTGGTATACAGCCGGTTCAGGTAGCCGGAATGGATATCTTGGGCGTTCAGGGCAGCGTAAGTCGCCAGATCAGCATTCCACTTGCCTTTGCCAAAGGCAACAAATTCTTCCTTGGCAGAATGTTTGGACAAAGCGACAGGATTGCTTGGTTCTGTATGGCCAATGCCAGTAATGACAACCTCATCATCCTTGGTATCGCCGATTTGCACTGGGGCTGTTGGCTTGTTAGTAGGCTTTGTTGGACCGGTGTATTTCTCAATCTGGATGGAGCTTGTGGGCTGATTGACAGGAATTGAGGTATCAATAGGTCTCTCTTCAACAATAAGATTGTCGTCTTGCTACGGTGGATCATTGGGCATATCCTCAGGAATAGCCGCTTCAAGATCTGGTGTTTTGCCCGGTTCAAGGACGGCATCCTCTTCAGCCGCTTTGTCCAGACGAGCCTTCTTGCTTGGCCTAGGCTTGGCCCTGAAAGGAATAACAAAATTAAATACAGCATATGTTCCAAGGCGATGTGCTACAAATATTAGGATAAGTATAGTTTACCCAAGCACCATTTTGAGCGGTGGCAGCTGAGTAGCCGATGACTCGCCAGAGGATGAGTGGGAAGTAACCTGGTAATCGGAGTCAGATGGATTAAGAGGTTGACGAAAGCAGCCCACTTTAGGACAAGCACTGACAAGCAAATTAGAGACCTCTGAACGGCGTTTCCGAACCGGACGGTTCGGTAAACCGGCGGAGGTAACTACCTGGCCACTATGCTGGGTTGTGCGACGAGCTTCGTGCTGTTGGGTCTTCATAAGAAATTTGGGATCCAAATAAGCAAGAGGATGAGAAAATTTAACTTTCCGGTTTGCCTGACGGATTTTTAGTGAAGGCAAAGGTTCTGAATCGGAAGAGAGAGTAATTACCTCTGCAGCATCAGCATGGCTGGCTTCGGCATCATCCTGACAAATATCATCATCAATAAGATGCATGAAGAATAATTCAAGTGAGTCAAGCCCTACCTCAAGGTCCGGATTATGCACATCATCATCAGGGGCCGGGTTAGAGGATGCAGTGGTTCTTTTCCTGTGGGCAGTCTTCTTCACAGCTTTAGTTTTTTGCCGGGTTGCTCTTTCCGGTTTGTCTGGTTTTTCTGGTTTCTCCTGCGGCAGTTTCTTGCTCCAAAACGGATCATTGCCCTAGTTACACAGACACTGATATTAAACAATGACCAGATATATCAATAGCAGATTTAGCAAAAAGGAAAATCAAACTCTTACAGCTGGCGGTTTGTTGGTGGCACAGAAGGGAAGCAGGCCGGTTTTAGCATAGATGTGTTCCGGTTCATTCAGCATCTTATTCATAGCCTCTGTGATTTCTTCATCGGTGAGCTGGATGTTGGAATGTCGCAGTGGGTCATCAACGCTCCCAGTATACTCGCACATCAAACCGGAGCGCTGACTAAGGGGCAGTATGCTCCATGATATCCAACAGCGGGCGAGGTCAACCCCTATTAAACCGTTGGCCATAAAGGCTCTGAGCTTCGACAGTTGAGGAGCATATTTGCTTCTCTCCTGGGCTGTCAACCTTTGCGGAAAAGGGTGTGTATTGCTGAGCCGTTCCGGACGAAAGCCAGGCAAGGGATTTTTCACCAGCAGGGGAGGTGTCTTTGCAGTAGAACCATGTTTGATTCCACTCTTTGGGGTGGCTATGCATTTTGGCGTGAGGGTATGTGACCTCTTTCCTTTTCTGAATCGCCACGCCACCCAACTCCGTATTGGAGCCGTCAGTAAACTCAGTATGGCGGTTTAGATGGAAACAGTCTCTGAACAATTCCACTGTGGGCTCCTCTTGAAAGAACGCCTCACAAAGCACTTGGAAGTGGCACATGTTTGTAACAGAGTTGGGGCCAGTATCTTGTGCATGGAGTTGAAAATCGGCTAAAACGTTTCGGTAAAATTTAGAACCGGACGGCTTAAAGCCCCGGGCTAAGTGATCTACGAAAACAATGACCTCTCCTTCTTGAGGTGTGGGAGGGCATTCTTTGCCAGGAGCCCTCCAATGGATGGTATCTTTGCTGCCTAAGGCGCCGATCAGGACTAAATCATCCAGTTGAGCCTCTGTGACGCGAGAAGGAACCCAGTTGCACTCATATACTTGCTTGGCCATGATGAAATCTACAAGGTAGATGATCCCGGTTCAAAAATGCATTGATTAAGGTACATTGGTATGGGCAATGTTAAACCGGAGACAGATCTATCTAAACCGGAGTTTTATGAAGCAACAACAACTGGCGGTTCAACAAGGGGACTAATGGTATATACCGGTTTGGCAATTTTTCTACAAAGTTAAACCGCCTGGTCTAAACATTGAAGCAGATGAGTAAGTTTACAGAAACAGATTTCACAAGACTTCTCTACAGCAACGGATCTGAAGCAAGTTCAGAAAAGAAGGAAAATATTCAAGGTTCAAAAAAGAACAGTACTGAATCAATGGGCAGAGACACATATAGATCTATGGTCTTGAGGCATGAAACTGAAGGCGGATGCTAAAACCTACCGCTACACAGAGCAAGGATTCACAGACGCATCTAGGAGCTATCGTATAAACATGGAACAGGTGATGAACACTAGAAGAACATGAAACCCTAGAACAGATCTGTGTTGAAAAGAACAGAAGACTTACTGGAGATGAGAAAGACGCGGAAGGTTGCCGCGGTACTCTGGTGTGCCCAGGTTGATGCAGCGGCCAAGGTTGATGCAGAGGTTGACGGTGGCGGCGGAGCTCTGAAGCTGGGCGACGCGAGGAAGATGAAGCAGAAGGGCATGGAGGGGAAAAAGAAATGACCCTTCGGTCCTATTTATAAGGCAAGGGACAGGAGTCAGGCGCGAAAATCAAGGGACCGAGGGTTTGGAAACGAAGATGTCGCCTTAATTGTCGTAGACCTGTTAAAGTCCTTTATAACAGGTGACGTCACGCCGGTTTACAACGACCAGAGAAGATGATATCACGGTGATTCAACAAACTACAAGAAGATATTGAAGATGAAGATTTTTGCTAAAGGAATGACATGAACATGTTCAAATCAATCTGGGGCCTAATGTTGGGGATATTACTACTAGGCGTAAACCGGCCTATCTGGGCCGGGTTAACTTCGCAGTAGTTAAGTATGTTAAAGCCCGAGAAGGCAGATGAGGGCTCAAGGCCCATGGTCGGTTCAAGGCCTGTAGCCATAAACCGGCGTTGATAGTTAACTTGTATTATAAGTTAGGAATAAGTAGAGACCAAACTGGACACATCTATGAGCCGGTATTGGGACTCTATGAACCGACGGGCGTCACTCGTGTATATAAGGGGACGACCCGGCGGCGGTTCAAGGACAACAGACAACAACTCGAGACATAGGCGAAGCTTGTTTGCTCCCTAGTCATCGAAACCCCATCAATTCCATCACAACTAGATGTAGGCTTTTACCTTCATCGAAGGGGCCGAACTAGTATAAACTCTCTTGCGTCCCTGTGTCCGCTTTAACCCCTTCAAGCTAACCCATCGCGATGGCTCCACGACTAAGTCCTTTCTCTAGGACATCTGCCGTGACAAAACCACGACACCTTGTCTGTCTAGACCTTATTTTCTTCTAACACATGCATGCATGTATATGTACCGATCTCCCTACATATAGCCAGGTTGACTATAATTCGTTTTCCCCACGCACAGATAGACTCACCTCACTAGTTATGTCTCTCCCTTTTTCGGACACACGACGGTTGATCTTCCTATGTAGTTATGTATGCTTACCACAACCATATCGTCTCCCCTCATCATCCTTGCATACCTCCCGACCCGTCTCTCACACACACGTGCATAGATAGACAGACATCCCCCGCCCTCTCTTATTGATATTGCACTCATACCCTCTGTTTGTCTAGCAGGCCTCTCCCTCCATTTGTGAGACGCCAGTCCACCACCAACCCTCTGACGCTCTACCTTTGTATTTCTCCCAACCTTATTCCTCTACTACACATATCCATGGATGTCGATCGATCTCCCTCAATACATAGCTAGATCCATCTCCTTCCCCACACATATACTAGTCGATCGGTCTCTGCCCCCCCCCCCACACACACCGATAGTCGAACGTTGTAGGTAGGTATCCATGCCACAGAGAAAAACTTCACCTCTGCCCTCTCAAATTCCTGTAGGCCAGCCGCCCTGTATCTTTGACATGGGCAAACACAAATTCGATGGCACTCTTTATCGATCGCGCAGCCACACACTTCATCTCTGTTTCCGATTCTATCGATATCTCACGTCCATGACTCCGTTTCACACACATTGCATATGTTATGTTTTTTTGTTTGAGATATCATCGACACATTGCCTCTGTTTTGCACAAACCATCTCTCTCACACCCACCCACATACGTACATGCACCTAAAGAAGAGGTGCACACAGGACGCATGTACTCACGTCTCGTTCCCGGCCACACCCGCATGGGTACACGGTGGAGTTCGTTCCTGTACGAAATGGCAGCCCACGTGATAATTTGACGTGTGTAGCGGTTGTTTACTCGAAGGAGGGTCGGGTACCACGCCTAGACGGAACAAAGTTCGACTTGACGCATTAGTATTAAATATATTTATATATTCCTCAATGCCACGTACAGAATATAAAATGATTGCCGTGGGGAAAATGGAAAAAAATCCGCTCCACTATATAGAACGGAGCCTGCCTGCCGGGGTTTGTCTATCGTCACACCATCTCACACAAGGCGGCGGTGGCCTCTCTCTCTCACCGTTGGTTAGTGATCCGGCCGCATCCCATCCGTCGGCAAAAAGGGAGGATGTGCATCATTTGTTCGTTCGACGACATTGAGGCAACACATCCCGATCTGTGGTACCCGCCGTTCTCTGTGACCAAGCTCCGGCGTGGTAGGGCCTTCGCCACTTGCTCACTGCCGCAGTATGGGCAGATCCCGTCCGCCGTCGCCCTCCTAGTAACATCCCAATGACCCTCAGGTACAACTTCCTTTGGCCTTGCTCCACTGCCCATCTTCCCGCATTGCTGCATGTGGATCTTCTTTAGTTGTTTGCTTAAAACGTATCTCGGCCGGCGTACTTTCCATCTTGCAATCTCGTCCTCAAACCATTTTTGGTAAACCACCATGCTGCTATCTTTCCCTTATTACATGGAATATGCTTCTTTTTTGTTGGCGTATGTGTCTTCAACTCGTGTTATTGGGTAGTAATTGTTTCCTTTCTACCTCCTTTTGCAAACAGGGCTATCCATTTTCACCTCATTGCTATTGCGACCTTTTTGTGAACTGCACAAATCACTTTTTTCTTAAGAGTGTTTTGTGCAGTTCCGCCAAAATGTCACACGAGCAACGTTTTTAAATTTCTGTGGGACTGTGGAAAGGGAGATTGGTTTTGCTATGCTCCTCATCCAACTCTGTGCCTAATCTTCTCCAACAAGTAGTTAGTCCTAAAGAGAGATCGCAGAGGTGATCGGCTTCTATTTGTGTGTGTTAGTTTCATCATCTAGTTCCACTATTATTGTAATCACACTGACTGGATATCTTTTCAAACAGGGATGGTCTACTCGATTTTAGTGGAGCTGCACAAAATGATCGTATTGTGGTGTCCTCCATACACCTCTTTTTTGGCTACAGAGCTGGGTGAAACTAGCTGTCAAGCAATGAACACTGTGCCCAGGAAATGGAGCCATGCCTACGAACAACATCGATCAATTATATATTTTTTCTTTATTTGTACACCTTCTCACAACTTTGTCTTCAGTTGTGATGTGAATATTGGCGCTGCTCTGTGAACCATTGATATGCATTAGTAGCCATGGTAGTTTCATTTGTATTGATGGAATGTTGTAACAAGATAATCTTGAGGCAAGAGGACACATGAATCCTAAGTTGAAACCTTTTTTTCCTGCGGGAACCAAAGTTGAAACCTTCATAGCATCATAGTACAATGTCATTAAAATTAGGCGTACATTTAAACAAATCCTGAAGGATTGATACCAATGCCAGAAACAATTCAACTTCATTTCGCCGACATGTGGGACATCCTTCATCTGGCTCCACCTGCCATGCAACAATATTGAGTGCACAACTGCAGGGAAAGATTCACCCCGGTCATTGCGCCGCAGTAGTAATGACTAGTGAGCAGTGAAATCACAGAGCCCCACCTTCGCCATAGTAAGTTGCTCGGACAAAGCAACCATCATTTATCTGTTCCTTGAATCCGCTGGTACTCCCATATTCCCAAAGTAATAAGTTGGTCGGGCGAAGCAACCATCACTTCACCTTTCCCACAGTAAGTACTAGTACCTCCTTTTTTTACTCTAGCAACACAGCAACTGAATAAAAAATTGAAACCAACCAATGAACTACTACTAATGGTGAGCATTTGCTAGTATCATGTACTTCATTTGTCCATGTATATAGGGCTTAATGTCTTTTCTGAGACTAACTTTGGCCCTATTTGGATCCATGGGTTAGAGTTAGTTTGAGCTAGTTGGGGCTCAAATAGCCCTAAAGTATCCAAGCATGAGGGTTAAATTGGAGCAAGTTGCACCGAACCCACCAAAAAAAACTATCCTACCCAAGAGGTGCTAATTGGAGATAGTTCTCATTGGGCCCACTGGAAAATCACTTTTCTCTCTCCATCAAGTGCATTTATTGTCAATCTAACCCTGTCACCCAAACACATCCTTGGCTACAGTTAGTTCAGGGTTAGTCATGAGTTAGTCTAACCTCTAGCTAAGTTAGAGTATCCAAACAGGAGCAGTATAGGACATGCAAGTTGCTCAAAGCATATAGTCAAATTCGTATGTGAAAGGATCTTTTTTTTAAACGGAACATGAAAGGATCTTCGAAATATATAATTTTTAAATTATATAAAATCTTATCAATAGTCAAAGGCATCCTCGAAGAATACATTAGGCCCTATATAAAATCTTATCAATAGTCAAAACCAAGTGTTCTAAACGAGTTCAAAATGAGAAACCGGACGCACTCACGGCATGACACGCCTGTTTCGTTTGGTCCGTCGGTCAAAGTGCAAGACAAGTTTGTGCGCATGCATGTGTTATTCACGTGCATTCTGCGGCCAAGTGTGTGTGTGCATGCATGTGTTTAGAGTAACATAAGCAAACTTGTCTTGGTCAAATACATGCCGAGTGTGTGCGCATGCATGTGTTATTCATGTGCATTCTGCGGCCAAGTGTGTGTGCATGCATGTGTTGTGTACGTGTGTTGTGTGCTCCATGTTGTGCGCGTATGTGCATGAGTTGGATCGGCATGAGTTAGTGCGTTGGCGTGTGTACATGCGTGGCTGCATGTGTCATGTATATGCGTGGCTTCTTGCGTGGTTATCAATATAAACTATAAAACATCTTCAACTTAGCATCCTGATGTATCGTCTCTAGTGGTTAGCGAAGAGTTCATGTTCTTTTATTTGTTTATAGGTGGGCAGGCGGCAAAAAACAGGGGAAACGCGCAAGGTTCCTTGAAGATGCTCCATTGAGAGGTTCCTTGCTCCTTCTCGGTCGTCGGGAATCTATGTTCTTCAATTCTTTTTTTACGTGAGCTTTGTTCATCCTTTTGCCAACACGCGAGACATCTAGCATCAAGGTACACGTGTTATGCAAGAAAATGGAGATTATCAGATAAGCAGTGCGTAAGTCAGTCGTGCACTTCGTTGGCACCTACTACTACACAATATTTTCTCTCCTCAATGGGACGTGAATAGTGCATGTACTCAATGTCGGAGCACGGGATGGGGGGTAGCCATGACATGGCCAGCCCTTTTTTGGAGAGAGTACATACTAAATAACTTTGATGTGTCTCGTCAACTCACAGAATGATGAGAAGCCTGCTTGATATGCCTTCTCCCTCGCCAACGCATGCACGGTGCCTCGCAACACGAGGATAAACTTTTGCTTACAAGCGGTGGACATGTTGCAGTTCATTTGGTGTCAGATTGCCAGAAGTACTACTGTAGTACCATCATTATTGTTTGACTTTCAGAAGAGGTGAAGAGCCAAGCGCAAGGTCACCTACCAACCTTAGGCTAGGCATAGTGGGAGTAACATAAGTAGGGGTACCTCGTTTTTTATTCTAGAAACAACCACACACGAATATTGCATGGTAGCAACACAGCAGCTGAATCAAAAAATCGAAACCAACCAATGAACTACTACTACTGGTGAGTGTTTGCTAGTATCATGTACTCCGTCTGTCCATGTATATAGGGCTTAATGCGTTTTTCGAGACTAACTTTGGCCTTGTTTGGATCCATGGGTTAGAGTTAGTTTGAGCTAGTTGTGGCTCAAATAGCCCTAAAGTATCCAAACATGAGGGTTAAATTAGAGCAAGTTGCCCCAAACCCATAAAAAAACAATCCCACCCAAGAGTCGGTAACATGTGATGAGTTAACCGACCTCAATAAACGGCGAAAACGCCAGCCCGCCGCACTTTGTTCATCCTTTTGCCAACACGCGGGACATCTCGCATCAAGGTGCATGTGTCAGGCAAGAAAATGGAGATAAGCAGTGCGTAAGTGAGTCGTGCACTACGATGGCACCTAGTGCTACGCAATATTTTTCCTCCTCGATGTCACGTGAATAGTGCATGTACTCAATGAACGAGCACAGGATGGTAGCCATGGACATGGTCGGCCCTTTTTGGAGAGAGTACTAAATACTACTAGGTATTAACTTTGATGTGTCCCGTCAACTCACGGAACGATGAGAAGCACACAATGAGACTACCCATAGTGGGAGTAACATCTACATCTACACTCTTATAAAAAACAAAGTTGGTGATGATGGTGTGCCTGCCATCCTGCAATATAGGCCGTCTGATTTATATCTGACGGATAGGAAGGAAACTATGGCAATTTTGCAAAGAGGTACCCACACACCTCTCCACATTTGCAAATAAGGCCTTCCCTCGTTCATCCTTTTCTCTCACATGATAAACTAGTCATACAAATGCATCTTGATGTTACATGCAATGCACATGCATCTTGCTAGTAGGTAGTAACATCACACATGTCTAGATAAAGTAGATGATGTGGCAAGCAATAAATGAAGAAAGAGAGGAAAGTAGTAACAGCACACATATCAGGGCAAGATGTGTCTATAGCCTAATAACTGAAGTGTTGCATGTTACCACACATATGCTACCCCCTCAGACTATTACTATAGAGGTAGTACTAACATAGACTAGTAACATGAGTAACATGAGCATGTTACTAGTCTATGTTACTACCCATTGTGGCTAGTCTGAGGGTGGTGTCTCCAATAGTATTCCTCGGCTGGCACCTCTTGCATCATGGTGGTCGAGCTTGGAGTCATTCATTTGGTACACGTGGCATCTCAGATCTGGACACAAGGTGACGTACACCGTCAAGGTCCACGGTCAAGGGGGTCAGGGCAGACACGACCTCTCACTGCGTCCGCCATTTGAAGTGGCGCGCCGGCCCAGGGCGCCGGCCGCTGCACTCCCATTTGTACCTGTCTCGTCGCCGCATTCAAAAACCTACATTTAAAACCGTATGGAATGCGAGAATCCAACTCCGGCCACACACGTCCATTCAGGAGCAGGACGCCAGCCAAGCTCCTCCTTCCACCATTTTTTCCACTCCTTCTGCGGCATCCGACAAGCAGGAAGAGCAGTTCTCCGGCCTAAAAGCCATCTGGGTGGCCCGCTGAGCCCGACAGTTACGAGCGAGGCAACTTGTTTCTCCACCTACCTCGCCTAGCCCGTCGGTGGTAGTTGCCACACTAAGCTAGCGCGTGGTTCCGCAGCTAGCCTCTACAATACAGCTCAAGGAAGAGTGCCGACTTGCTCCACGCCGGCTTGTCGGGGAGCATGGCCGCACGAACATCGTCGCTGCCCTCGATGCCGCTGCGTCGTACATCGCCTCTAGTGTCTGCGACCGCGCCATCCACTGTCGACGCGCTCATAGCCGTGACATGTAGGCAGAGAAAGTGGCTGCCGCGGATGTTGACGAGGTGATGCGGCTACGCGGATGTCGATGAGGTGACGGGAAGCACGTCCCCGCCCGCTGCCATCATCGAGGAGAAGTAGAACACGGGAGGCCACCACCGATTGTCCCATGAAGGCCACCGCCAAGGCGACGCGGTGAATACAGTCGGTGTCTTGCACGATTCTTCTTCTGCCGTATGCTGGAGGAGGACAAAGAGATCGGGCGGCGACCATTTAGATTAGGTATTTTAATTCTACCAGGTTGGCTGTAATGGGAGTATTATAAGTAGTATCATGCATGCCAACTAGTAGTAGGAAAATTTGATGAGGTGGCGTAGAATTAAATGAAGAAAGAGAGAGTTGAGTATCATATTATGATACCGTATGGAATTAAGACCTCTTCCAATGCAAATGTGCTTAGATGAGGTGCTAAGTGCATTAAATGGCTTAGAAATTCAATTCTCCAATGCATAGTAGGTGCTTAGTTTGTTGTTGCTAAGCTTGCTTCATTTAATTAGCTATAGACTCAAAACTATCTTTCCACCATTTCTTCCTGGGGTCACCAAACTAGTCTCTCTCTTCTTAATTAACTTGCCACATCATATTTTATGCCTACGTGGCAGGCTTAGTAGCTATACATGGTGGAGCACTGGGAGAGGCCAAGGCTGGTCATAGTGGGGAGTAACTTATAGTACTATAAGGCCCCACGCAATGATCCACCTTGTACAAGTGCTAAGGCTGCCATGTAGGCAAAAAAATCTAATGTGGCAAGGTAATTAAGAGGAGAGAGATGAGTGTGGTGACCCCAGGAAGAAACAATGCCAAGCGCGGAACCTAGGCAAAACACTTAAATGGAAGAATCCCACCAATGCATGAAGAACTTTAGTTGCAAAATCATTAAATGAAGGATACTTAGCACCAACAAGTTAAGCACCTATGCATTTGGGATCTTTAGTTGCTAAAGTATTTAATATGCTTAGCACCTCATGTAAGCACCAATGCATTGGAACCAGCCTAACATATTACTATGTTACTCTAAAGATCTCTCTCCTCATTAACTACATACCACATAAGCAAAATTTTCTTGGAGTGCGCTATGTTGCTAGTACCTAAGTTACTCCCACTATGAGGCGGCCGACGAGCCGACGAGGTAGCCTGACGACCCCTTGATCTTGAAAGGCACCCGCATGATGTCCTCTCCTCGAAGGGAAGGTCCGGGTCCATTGGCTACATCTCCGACGACATCCACGGCTTCCGACGGTGTCAATGTGATTTCATTAGTGTAAATAATTAGTCAATTCCTAGTCAACACTCAAAACCACCTAAACTCTAACATGTGAACACTAAAACCACTCAAGGGGGTGATATACCCGGTTTTAGATATTTGAGGGTAAAAATCATACCGAAATTGACTTTGGGTGGTTATTTGTCCATCAACTTACATTTGAGGGTGAAAAATATACTCCACTTCATTCAATGGTCTACTGGTCAGAGTATTCTTTTTAGATTTATAGCATGTGGGACCGAGTGTGAGTGAACCGACCTCAATCGACGGCAAAATCGCCTGCCGGACGCACTTTGAGAGAGACGAGGAGCAAGAAACGATACGGGTTGGTCGTGTCATGCAAGAAAATGGCTGGTCTCATGTTTAAAACTTGTTGTACTATAGTAGAGGTATATGTAGATGTAGATGTAGATGTAGTGTAGACGTAGATGCATATGTAGATGTACATGTACATGTTGAGATGTAGAGATAAGTGAGACTCACCAACGTAGGCCGAGTATGTGCATGAATCACCCACAAAAAAAGGAGTACGTGCACGAATAGAAAAATTGCACGCACGGACGCATGTACTCTATGCCTCATACCCTAACACACACGCATGGGTACACGGTGGAGCTCATTTCTGGATGAAGAGGCAGCTCACGTGATAATTTGACGCGTTTGGTAGTTGTTCACTTAGTGGAGGGTCGGGAACCACCCGTGGACGAATGGAAGTTCGACCATAACGCGGTGGCGTGTTTGTTTTATTTTTTTTTCAATGGAACGTACGTAGTTTTTTTCTTGAATGGCACGTGCATCGTGCACATACTCAATGATGGAGCACGGGATGGGATGGTAGCCATGGACATGGTCGGCTCTTTTTGGAGACTACTACACTGGTACTTTGATGTACATTTAAAAAAACTACTACTTTGATGTGTCATGTCAACTCGCAGAACGATGAGAAGCTTACTTACTATGCCCTCTACACAGCCCACACTTTATACGGCTAGTTATAGTGGGAGTCACTTAGCGCACTCCAAGAAAATTTTGCTTATGTGGAAAATAGTTAATGAGAAGTGGTGACATAATATGTTACTGTAACATATCGTTTCCCAAGACAAGATGAGTCTACAAGGTAATAAATTAAGCCATCATAACATTACTGTACTACTCCCTCCTTTCCGGTTTATAGGGATCCCTCCTTTCCAGTTTATACGGCTCAATTCGAAAATCTCACCAACCAAGGTAGATGATGAGTGGTGGAATACTTTTTGTAATTTGCAAAAGCACCCAATTAATGCTCTTGTTTGCCTCAAAAATTTATGTTTACCATTGTATTAATTGCAATGCATGCATGCATAAAGTACATGCATTGGTCAATTTTCTCTTAGACTACCCACAGTGGGAGTAACATAGGTAGTAACATCACACATATCTAGATAGAATAGATGATGTGGCAAACAATAAATGAAGAAAGAGTGGCATGTGGTAACATAGCTAGTTACTACTAGTATGAGTAACATCACACAAATCAAGGCAAAATGAGTCTATAGCCTAATAAATGAAGTGTTGCATGTTATCACACATATGTTACTCCCCACTATAGAGGTAGTAACATAGAGTAGTAACATGGGCATGTTACTACTCTATGTTACTACCCATTATGGCTAGTCTTAATACTTGCATGCAACTATTTAATGCACCTTGAAATCTAAACTTATGATGGGGAATAACCAAATTGATCCTTATAAAATGGAAAAATAATAAGATTTTGAGATAAGCCCTATAAACCAGAAAGGAGGGAGTAGTAACATAGACTAGTGTCATATGCATGAAACTACTACTCCCTCTGTTCCTAAATATAAGTCTTTCTAGAGATTTTACTATGGACTACATATGGAGTTTAGAGTGTAGGTTCACTCATTTTGCTTCGTATGTAGTCTCTTATTGCAATATCTAAAAGACTTATATTTAGGAACAGAGGGAGTAGTGAGTATGGGAGCACATGATATTTCCTCGTCCGGACCAATCCCAAGTTGGATTCTCACCTTCTTGGCCCAACCAAAACCCCTCCCCCATCCCACGCGTGCTTCCCGCCCGGCGCCAGCTGAGCCCGCCGCTCCACATTGATGGCAAGTTAGGGCGACACGACCTCTCACTGCTTCCATCATTTAAGCGGCACGCCGATCGAGGGCACCACCCGCTGATGCCCGACATTTCATACTACACAGTGGAGAGTAACTTTAGAGCAAGTACTACAATTAGATGACCTAAGGATTTAAATATAGTATTTGTGCTTAGTTGAAGGAGAGAGAAGAGAAGCGGGTTGTAAACTTGTAGCCGGTTGTAGCAGGAGCTCCAACATACTTTGTGAGACAAAAGGTGGGGCCATTATTAATGATATAGTATTATACTAAAGGGACTAACTATTGTACTAGCAGGCTATTAGGTTGGTTCTAGATGGTGTGTCAACTTCATATAGCCGGAAGTTTGATATACTATTAACCATGCTCTAAGTGTTGTGTGAGTGGGACTAAAGTTTAGTCCCATACTGCTAGGTGAGTGTGAGTTGCACCACTTTATAATGTGGTCTATTCTAGCATTTGCATGAGCATGATAATAGGAAACCTACACGCGCGCTCTACGGGAATGAGCCTGTCCAAGGACAAAAGCTATCCATGTTGTCTATATTTTTGTTGGTCGGAAAATTTATTAAGTCATTAATTAATAATTAATGGATGCCTTAATTACTCAGCAGTTTCCGATTCTTTTAAGTGGGGCTATTATTGACTTGGACGTGGGGTTTGGGCCAAAGGCCTACTATTATACTTGGTCTTTACTCGCACGACCGACCTGACAGGCTCTACCCTAGCCGCCGCTGTATCATATGGTTTCGCACCGTTCCAGATCTTAGCGCCACCATGCAATTCTTCTCCAGCCCTCCTTCCGGCGTGCACCGCGAGAAGGGGCAGCAGTCCTCTGAACCCCGCCTTTCGTGATCCTATACGGGAGAGGGGCGATCAGGTTTATGGGGAGCACACTCCTGTGACTGCTGCCAGCGATGACTTCCTCGACGACAGCCTCTTCCCCGACCTTGGTAACCTCTTCATCAACGACATGAGTGACAACATCAACTACAGCGGTTCTGCTCCCGCTGTACAGTATGTGATTCTGTCCTCCTGGTTTAGTCCGCATCATTACTTTGATCTTTGTGATTGTCGTCATGATCTATTTACTGTTGATTCAGATTAAATCTCATAATAAATTGCTCATATATTCAACAATCCAATCCAAAAACCTAATTATAGGAAATTTACTCCGAGTGGTTTTGCTGCACTTTTGAAGCCGCCTACTTTTAAGGGGGTGCAATATAAAAGGTGGCACACAAGAGCAGTATATTGGTTTCAGATCATGTACTGCTACGATGCCACTAAGGGTAAGCCTGAGGGCGATCTGAATCCTACACAGTAGGAAGCTTTTGAGAACATGGATACCCTCTTCAAAGCCGCCCTGGTGAGTGTTCTTGACGATTCCATTGTGGATTCATATACTCCCTCCATTCCTGAATATAGGGTGTATAGTTTTTGGCACGGAAATTAAAGAACACACGTGGAGGGAAAATTTCACAAGTTTTGGGCGATATTACACCTGACTAACGGACATGAGAAAATAGAGGAGCTTGCCTGATATAAGAAAATGTAATCAAATCCATAAAAAAATTATCCAAACGAATTGTGCATCGAAATACACCTTATATTTCGGGTTTCTTCTTAAAAATATATACACCTTATATCAAGGAATGGAGGGAGTATGTCGTTTGACAGCGGCAAAGACATGTGGGCTTCGCTCGAGGCCATGTTTGGGGCCTCGGGCGCTGGCAACAAGTTGTACGTCATGGAGCAATTTTGTGACTACAAGATGACTGATGAGTGCTCTGTTGACTCATAAGATACAGTCACTCGCTAAGGAACTTGAGTACTTTAAGTGTGTGTTGCCGGACAAATTTGTTGCTGGGACCATCATTGCCAAGCTTCCACCTTCGTGGAACGATTTTGCTACTTCTCTGAAAAACAAGAGACATGAGTTTTCCGTTTCGAATCTCATTAGCACTCTTGAATTTGAAGAGAATGCGAGAGCAAAAGACACATGTGCTCGGGTCGCTGAGGGAGCTTCTAGTGCCCACATGGTACACGAGAAGAACTTCCAGCCCAACCAGCCCCAAAACAACAAGAACAAATCTCAAGGGAAAGGCAAGTTCGATGCAAAGAACAAGCTGTCACATTCTACCAACTTCAAGAAGAATTCTCATAACGGGAAGGGATACAAACCTCAATTTTGGTAGCACCGCACAAAATTTATATGGCTGCATCTACCTGTTGTCAGCTAACCTCATGGTGCTCTAGGTATTCCTACATTCGTAACTAGCTGCAATGACCACCGCAAGATGAAATAAGCTTATTCGTACGTTGACTTGCTGATTGCAGTGCGGAACGATCCTGTCATGTGTGGAGTAGCAAACAAGCAGTGCAGCCGAAGGTGGAAATCAACCAAGGACTGATGAAATTATATATAATCTTCCTCAGGCAGGTCAGTATCCCCTTCGTCCAGATGATCGTTGTCGGTGTCAAAATCGGCGGATCTCGGGTAGGGGGTCCCGAACTGTGCGTCTAAGGCGGACGGTAACAGGAGGTAGGGGACATGATGTTTTACCCAGGTTCGGGCCCTCTTGATGGAGGTAAAACCCTGCGTCCTCCTTGATTTATTCTTGATGATATGAGTATTACAAGAGTTGATCTACCACGATATCGGAGAGGCTAAACCCTAGAAGCTTGCCTATGGTATGATTGTATGTTGTCCTACGGACTAAAACCCTCCGGTTTATATAGACACTGGAAAGGGCTAGGGTTACACAAGGTCGGTTACAAAGGAGGAGATATACATATTCGTATTGCCTAGCTTTCCTTCCATGCCAAGTAGAGTCCCATCCGGACACGAGACGAAGTCTTCAATCTTGTACCTTCATAGTCCAACAGTCCGGCCAAAGGATATAATCCGGCTGTCCGGAGACCCCCTAATCCAGGACTCCCTCAGTAGCCCCTCAACCAGGCTTCAATGACGATGAGTCCGGCGCGTAGTATTATCTTCGGCATTGCAAGGCGGGTTCCTCCTCTGAATACACCACAGAAGAATTTGAATATAAGGATAGTGTCCGACCCTGCAAAATAAGTTCCACGTACCACCATATAGAGAATAATATTTCCACAAGTCTAATCTGCTGACACGCTTTGGCAACATGACATTATGCCATGGCCCGGTGATTATTCGAACCGTTTCCTTTAACTAGCCCTGCACATAACGCGAGGCAGTTTTTTGACACATCTTGTCAAAGCAGAGATCGTGTCCCCCTTATTACGGGATTCTCATCAATACGGGCGTGGGTAACCCAACCGCGCCTAGGACTCCTAGATTTTAGGCAAGTCCCAAACGGCCACGAGGAGGACGCTTTTATTTACCCTCTTTATAAAGGGTCAAGGTTTTTACTTTTTTCCTCCCGTGCTCAACCGAATCCTTCCCCCGCCTCGAGTTCTAACACCCAAAGCCCAGGTCAGGTGCTTCCGACCTTCAATCATGTCCGGATCCAGCCTCCAGGGCTGGTGGATGCCCTCCTCCATCACGGAAGAAGATATCAAGAAGTTGAGGGAGGCAAGATACTTGACCGTCGAAGTCTCGCATCAGCTGCCCACCCGAGGGCAGGTCGTCCCTACTCCCGAACCCAACAAAGATGTTGTGTTCATCTCCCACTTCCTCTGAGGACTAGGCCTCACTCTGGATCCCTTCGTAAGGGGTTCGATGTTCTATTACGGGCTTGATTTCCACGATCTAGCCCCGGATTCCTTTCTCCACATCTCGGCATTTATTGTCGTATGTGAGGCCTTCCTCCGCATTACCCCTCACTTCAGCCTGTGGCTCAAGACCTTTGATGTGAAGCCGAAGACGGTCGAGGGGCAGTATGCAGCGTGCGGAGGTGCATTAATAAGCAAGATTGCTGGAGCTCCGTGGCCAAAAGGTTCCTTTCCAGAGGTGTCCGGATTATGGCAAAGGGAGTGGTTCTACATCACTACTCCCAGAAGTGCCAAGTGGGTAGCTCCCCCCGCCTTCCACTCGGGCCCTCCACCACAACTGATGTCATGGATCAGTAGGGGGCTGAGCTGGGGTCCAGCCAAGGATGTGCCCATACTGTAGAGCCGCATCCGGGATCTCTTCGAGGGAGATTTTAGTTTGGTTATGGTAGTGCAAGTCATGCTGGTTCGTCAAGTCCAGCCTTGCAAATGCCGGCCCCTCTGTTTATGGGAATTCAACCTAGAAGGACACCCCGCTATTCAGAATTTCCTTGGCCTAACGCATGAGGAGATGTACAAGTCATTCTTCGTACACCAGATAGAGTGTCCGGACACCTCCGAGGACGTGGGCCTGAGCAGCAACCGCACCGCGGCCCAAGTAAGTAACCCTGTAGCTTAACACACTGTCTTTCTTTTATCAGGACATCATTCTAAAGGATCGCTCTTTGACCAGGACTGGATAGCAAAGGCAAAGATGATCCGGTGTTCGGCTCCCCTTCCCGAAGGCTTGGACAATCCGGTGCTGGAAAAGATGCACCTTGCATGTTGCTCGCAAAGGAAGATGAAGGGGGGAATAAAGAGGGCCAAAGCGGGCCTCCACCGCTATCTGTTCCAACCGAGGGAACGAGCGCCTCCGTGAGGGAGGATAGCCAAGAGAAGGAGTTTGACATTCCTTCGCCCCGGGGGAGGAAGAGGACTACCTCTAATGATCCGGAAACCAAGGTTTCCAAACGGGAGAAGAAAACTCCACCAGAGGATCCCGTCTTGGAGGGTGCTTTTGCCGCACAAAGTTCGTGCGGGGATCAGCCCTCTAACGACTCATAAGTGATCAAAATTTACTTAATAGTAGAGATATCCTACCTTACTTCCAAGGAAAATAACTGAAGCGTTTTGCAGTTCGGATCTTAGCCCTTCTCAACAGAGCTCGTCTTTAGGGGACCTTCTTCCGGAGATGATTGAGAGTGAAACGCCTCCCCCGGACTCCCCCGCTCAAGAAGCGGGCAACCTTGAAGTATCGTCACGGAGGGCCTCTCCGGATCCGGTGAGGCCAGAAGATAATCCCATAGTCACCCGAAGTCCCCAGCATCTGGCTCTTGAAGAGGGCAGACAAAAGAGTTCGGCGCCGTCTGGTATGCGGTCGGACGCACTGAGGGATCTGCTGAAGCGAGCGACCATCTCAGAAGAACATCGTACGTTGATGGGTACGGTGATGGAAAGGATTTCATCCGCCGAAAGCGGGTTGCATGACGCCTTTATGAGTCTACTAACGGGCTTTGAGGTACGTAAAATGATATACATTTGTGATGGTACCGCACATTTTTAGGTGTGCCCGGTGTAGATAGTAGCCCCTGAGACTCTGTTGTCACCGAGAACGGTGGCAAATAGAGGATTGTAGTCCTAGGTAATAACCATACCGCCTTTATGTGCAGGTGGTGGAAGCTCCGGTTGCTAGCCGGACTCATGAGTTTGCCAAACTAAAGCGGCAACTGGATGCGGCGGATGCCGACATCGAGCTTGTTAACAAGCGCCTTGACGAGGCGCAGAGTAAGTGATATTTTCTGGTGAATGTCACATAGTAAGAGCAGCAAGATGCCAGTATCTTTAGTATGTTGTGACTGCAGATGGAGCTACCACCATGGAGATCCTTCGGGCGGAAATTGCCCGAGCCAAAGAACAAGCAAGGAGTAGTAATGCGGCTGCTTTGAAGGCGACCGAAGAGTTAAGAGCCGAGAAGGCCGCGCATTGCGAGAGCAAAGAGAAAATGGCCAAGATGGCTATAGAGTTAAAAGATACTGCCGACCGTTGTCAGGTCCTTGAAGAAGAAAACCGAACGAAGGCGACAAACCTCGAAAAGGCCATGATGGCGACCAAACACACCCGCTCTTCCATGAGAGCGAAGAAGGAGGAGCTGTGTGAATCCAGTGATATTGTGGCTGGGAAGCCCTTTTTGCTGCGGAGGAAGTTCGTAGATCTGCGGTACACCCCTCTGGATCGGCTGTGGAGTTTGGCAGACGCATATCTAGATTTGACGGCGAGTGCTATCGATGCGGCTGAATACTTCCGAGATCAAACAGATCGTGAAGTGGACAAGCTATTCTGGTCGCAGTTTAACGTTCCAGAGCGTCCGCTTCCACTAACTGATCAGCTTGCCGAATGGGCCGAACTCAATAGATTGTCCGGACTTGCCATGATGTCCGTCGTAGATCATCCGTGGCCGGAAAAACCGAAGCCGAACAGCTATTTCAGCTTAGTGCAGCAGTTCCTTGGTGCGGTGATGCGCATCAATGCGATGAAGAGGTTGGCGTGCATAGAAGGCTCGTGAATGGCCCTTGCCCGTGTCAAAGCATACTGGGCGGAAATGGATGCTACCACTGTTGCGGCGCAGGGTTCGGCCATAGGCCGAGTGGCTGTCGAGCACTATTTTGAAGGAGTTCTTGAGGGTGCTCGTTTGATAGAGGCCCAGTGCTCGAAGAATATTATGTTTGAGTGACATGTATTCCCATTGTAAAAACAATGTTTTATTAATTTTACCAAGGCTGTATTTGTACTTTTGCCCGAAAGTATTGTGATGCCTCCTGTGCGGCCGTTTTATGTATACATGTATATAACCCGAAAGATTGCAGTCGTCGGCTTCAGCCCCCACGCATATAATGCGGGGTTGTTCGTAGAAGATGCGTATTCACACTTAATCCAACGTCTTGGTCCTACTAAGGAGGTGAGAGCGCGGCGAACTAGGCAACCGGACTATAATGCTTTAACACTTTCACTTAGCCATAGGAGTTTGACAGTGGGGCTACTATATAGCCCCTGGTGGCGCCGCACTCACCCGAGTTTGGGGTGCGTACATGCCCGGTCGGGAAACGGCCCTTCGTTAAGGCAGAGGAATTCTAGGATTCCGATAGGTCATCGAGTGGTTGACCAGTCTCGCGCTATATCATGACAGTCAGTTTTCGGCTTTCTCTACTGAGGTGCTCGTCCGGATGAACTAGGGCACAATCGCAGTAGTTCTCCTGGTGCCGCTATAACACCCTCGATGCGACTATATCTCCCACGTGTCGAGGCACGACTTAGAGGCATAATCGCATTGAAGGCATATGTCGCAAGTTAGGCAATCTTCACAACATCCCATGTAATGTAAATAATAAAGGGGAGATAACATAGTTGGCTTACACTCGCCACGTCAATCAAGTACATAAATAACATTACATCATCCAAACACTCATGGCCCGACTACGGCGCCAAAATGAAAGATAACCCAACATGCGACGACGGTCCCAATCTCCCCCAACTGGGCACCACTACTGATCATCGGGAAAGGAAACATAGTAACGTTGAGAGTCTTCGTCGAACTCCCACTTGAGCTCATACGCGTCTCCTGGAGCGGAATCATCAGGTCCTGCATCTGGTGTAATAGTAATCTGTGAGCCACAGGGACTCAGCAATCTCGCACCATCGCGATCAAGACTATTTAAGCTTATAGGTAAGGCCAGGTAAAATATGAGTGGAGCTGCAGCAAGCGACTAGCAAGTATGGTGGCTAACTTATTCGCAAAAGAGAGCGAAAGAGGAGGCAAAGCGCGAGCGAGAAACTAGCGAGCAACCTGCGCAAACATTACTCCAACACCGTGTCCACTTCCCGGACTCCGCCGAGAAGAGGCCATCACGGTAACAAACTCAGTTGATTCATTTTAATTAAATTAAGGTTCAAGTTATCTACAACCAGACATTAACAAATTCCCATCTGCCCATAACTGCGGGCACGGCTTTCGAAAGTTCAAATCCCTGCAGGGGAGTCCCAACTTAGCCCATGACAAGCTCTCACGTTCAACGAAGGAATAGACCTCCTCCCAAGACGTTCCGATCAGACTCGGTATCTCGGTAATTCAAGACACTTCGACAGGTTAAAACAAGACCAGCAACACCGCCCGAATGTGCCTACAAATCCCGATAGGAGCTGCACATATCTCTTTCTCAGGGCACACTCAGATTGTCCTAGGTACGGGTAGGCCAGCCGAGAGTTGCCCCTGGTGGCCACCAGTAGCTGACAGGTGGACCAACACTCAGAGGAGCACTGGCTCGGGGGGGGGGGGGTTTAAAATAAAGATGACCCTTGAGTCTGCAGAACCCAAGGGAAAGAAAAGGCTAGGTGGCAAATGGTAAAACCAAGGTTGGGCATTGCTAGAAAAGCTTTAATCAAGGCGAACTATCAAGGGGTTCCCATTATAACCCAACCGCGTAAGGAACGCAAAAATCCGGGAACATAACACCGATATGATAGAAACTAGGGCGGCAAGAGTGGAACAAAACACTAGGCGAGAGGCCGAGGCTTCCACCCTTTACCAAGTATATAGATGCATTAAGATAACAAGACAACATAATGATATCCCAACAAGTAAAGAAATGTTCCAACAAGGAACGGCCTCCGATCTTCACCTGCAACTAGCAACGCTATAAGAGGGGCTGAGCAAAGCGGTAACATAGCCAATCAACGGTTTGCTAGGACAATGGTGGGTTAGAGGTTTGACATGGCAATTTGGGAGGCTTGCAAGCAAGTGGTAGGCATCATAGCAATGGCATAGAAAAAGAGCGAGCAAACTAGCATAGCAAAGATAGTAGTGATTTCGAGGGTATGATCATCTTGCCTGCACAGTTGTCAGAGTTGACTGGATCCTCGAAAGCAAACTCAACGGGCTCCTCGTTAGCGAACTCGTCTCCCGGCTCTACCCAAACAAGACAAACAAGCAACAAGGATACAATCAACCACGTGCAAACTCAAACAACACAATGCAAAGATGATATGCGATGCGGGATGCGATGCGGGATGCAAAATGCAAGATATGACAGGAAATGCAAGAACCTGGCCACAACTTGGGATTCCAAATGTGCCACTGGAAAGATGATATGAAATCGCTTGAAAACGATATAAAGAATGCCGGAATCGGAGTTACGGTTTGGAAATGGCAAGCGATTCAAATATGACACCGGTCTGCGATTTACAGCAAGTAGGCATCTAAATGCAATGAGATGGACATGCTACAGCACCCAAACATGACAACAAAATACATAGCAGGGATGCACACAAGATGCTTAACAAAAGTCTAGCACTGAGCTACGGCCAATTCATCCATTAACAGGTTCAAACAAGCATGGCAAAAATGCAAATGACAAAACAGATCTCAGACTTAGTGAAATTAACACTTGTCTGAAATTTCAGATCATATAGCCCTCTTCGGAGCAACAAAACAACATATTACAGGACCTGAACATGACAAAGAAATACATGTCATAGAGCTACTCAACAAGCTTAACAAAAGTCCCTTAGTGACCTTGAGCCAAAAGGGATCACAAAATATACTAACAAGCACACGAACATAGCAAAAACATAATCAGTTTTCAGACTTAGTGAAAACTGGGACATGCTGAGACATAACTCACGAAGGCATGTTTACGAGCTCGATGCACTCACTACGGTGCAAGTCATGGCAATACAAGCATACATCCATCAAGAAGGCACAAAATGCAAGCTAGACATGGCAAGAATAATGACATAGCATGCACGGATCAACTACAATAACATCGGCAAAATCGCAAACAAGTTGACGATCTGCCCAGATTCACAACGAAGCATAAGTAGAGCTCGATTGACTCAAGATAGGGTGCTCCATAACTGGAAAAAAAGACATGGATGGATAGAGCACTACAATATTAACAAAACTCCTTTACTGATCATCCTCAAAAGAGGCACGGGTCACTAGGAAACAACTAGAACATATGGCATCATGAACTAAACAATCCCAGGACTTAGTGAAACCACTAAGTCCCTGAAAACAGACTTAGCAAGTGCACCACTTTGCAAGCTTGCACAAGTCACCACACACATCCTAAAAATACATGGGTTTCACCTCTGGAAAGACGACAAAGCCCTTAACAAAACACATGTAGAACTCACGGGCATATCATGCATACAATAATCATGGCAAAAATGACAAAAGTGCTAAACGGAGTAGCAGATCTGACAATTAACTCAAGTAGCCCTCTTCTAACAGCATTTCGGGCATCAAGATGAGATCAAATGAAAATGATGCAATGGAATGAAATGATGTACTCTCTGAGATGAACATTTTGATATGCTATATGCATGAATCGGAGCTACGGATGCAAAGTTACGGAGCCGCGAACATGTGCACATGGATCTGCAATTTCTGGGACTTAGTGAAAAAAACGACTTAGGGTTAGGGTTTACTGTTCACGCCAGATCTAGATCGGGATCGCACGGAGCCCGAGGATCGCCGGCCGGAGTCTTCGCCGGAGTGGGAGAAGATGGCCGGGGGCGGCCGGCGAGAGGAGGTGGCGGCCGGATCCGGTCGGGGCCGGGGCGAAGGCGGCGGAGCTGGCCGGCTCGGGGCGGCGCGCTGCCCGGCGGCGGCGGTGGCGGGGACCCGCGGGCGAGGCGGCGGCGGCGGACGGCGGGCGAGGCGGCGGCGGACGGCGGGTGGGGCGGCAGCGGCCGGCGCGTGCAGCGGGCGAGGCGAAGGGTGGCGGCGCGCGGGGCGGCCCGGTGAGGCGCGGGAGAGGGCCCGCCTCGGGCCTGGGCGGGCCGCGGCGGCGGCGGTGGCCGGATGCCACGTGGCGCGCTGCCACTGGCTGCGGGCGGCGGCTGCGGCGTGTCCGGCCGGAACGGACACGTCCGGCGCGCGCGGTGGGTTTTTTTAGGGTTTCGGGGAGGAAGGAGATCCGAAAACGGAGGGGTTCTATTTATAGGCATAGAGGGAGCTAGGAGAGTCCAAATGAGGTGCGGTTTTCGGCCACGCGATCATGATCGAACACTCTAGGACATGGAGCAGAGTTAGGTGGGTTTTGGGCCAAATTGGAGGGGTGTTGGGCTGCAACACACACGAGGCCTTTTCGGTCCCTCGGTTAACCGTTGGAGTATCAAACGAAGTCCAAATGATACGAAACTTGACAGGCGGTCTACCGGTAGTAAACCAAGGCCGCTTGGCAAGTCTCGGTCCAATCCGGAAATGTTTAATCCCCACACACGAAAGAAAGTTAGAAATGACCACCAGAGGAGAACGAAGCATCGGAATGCAAAACAGACAACGGGGAAAATGTTCGAATGCATGAGACGAACACGTATGCAGATGCAATGCACATGATGACATGATATGAGATGCATGACAACGACAACAACACACGGAGACAAAAACCCGTACCAGAGGAAATAAATATAACTTAACGCCGGAAACGGCAAGAGTTGGAGTACAAACAGGGAAAGTTATATCCGGGGTGTTATAGCCTTAGCCGATAAAGCGGAACGTAAGGCAGCAAAACACAGGAGCCGGGCAAACCCAACATTTGACCAAAGACATGATTCGGAGCTGATGCATATAAGGCAAAACTCGCGACACCGAACACTCCCTAAGGTATTCGGTCTTTATGGTGTAAACCAGGCCTAAACAATGCCCTTTGTAAGAAGCCCCTAGTGTCCAGGTACGTGCATTGTTCTGACGTGGCCACATGCCAAGACGTCAGCATCCTTCTCAATTGTACTGAGAATCCGAGGGATGTGTATCAACAAGAGATAGTAAAAAAGGTTGACGCAGGGTCTTAATCTAAAAAGAATCCTTGGAACGGGTCCCTGCTGCACGTCTGCGCCTGTGTATCCGTTGTGCCGTATCCTGGACGGGTGTAGCATGATTGTCATCTGTAAAAGAGAGGAACTTAGGTGAAAAGTTGTCGTGCAAAAAGGTGGGTTTAAAGAAACCATTTACAGTTCAAGATGAGTAAAATTGCCACCTGTCTGCATGCGTTGAGCCCCTTGTATTTGTAATAGGGGTGTGGCCATTAAACCTATATGAATTTCATATAGCTGCGCCGGACTCATCTAACCGTGTCCGTGGTCTTGACGACCTATCGAATGCTTTAGTTGGTGAGGCCGTTTTAGTGTGCGGCTGCCAAGGCAGCCGCACTCTCTTCGGCATGCAGGGATCGCTCAATATTTCCATTTACTATAATGATGCCACATGGACCGGGCATCTTAAGTGTGAGGGAAGCATACTGCGGTATTGCATTAAAGCGAGCGAAAGCTTCGCATCCAAGTAGTGCTTGATAGCCACTTTGGAACGGAGCAATGTGGAAGGTTAAATTTTCGCTACGGAAGTTATCGGGGAAGCCGAATATAACATCTAGTAGCAGGGAGCCCATGCAATGAGCCCCTAGGCTTGGCGTTACTCCTCTAAACGTAGTATTGTTGTGGCAAATTTTTGTTGGGTCTATCCCCATTTTGCGGATGGTGTCCTGATATATCAGGTTTAAGCTGCTCACAATCCTGCCGCACGTAGTTCGGCCAGGATCCTCCTGACAAGGAGAGAGACCTTAATGAGTTCAGTATGTCGCCGAAGGGCGAGTGTTGGAAAATATCCGCGAAGGTAAAATCCATGATCGGCACCCAATCGGATTCGATAGGGACGGGCGCAGGCGGTTCAGAGTCCGTGGCCAGAGAAGGATCTGACAGTTTGGTAACACGGCTCTCGTGAAGGGTAAGGTCGATATTCGGCTCGATCGCCGCTGAGGGTACGGCCTCCATGACGGGGTCCATCCACCCGTCCATGGATGGCGCAACTGGCTCCGAATGGAGGCTCGGAGCGGCTGCCGTTGCGATCTCCTGAATACGGTCCGATGGTAGAGCTAAATCGTACTCATCGTGACCGCGCGGCGCACTAGGCAGGTGCTCGAATCCGTCGAAGATCAAGTCTCCATGGATATCGGCCGTATAGTTTAACCTTCCAAACCTGACCTGATGGCCAGGGGCGTAACTTTCGATCTGCTCCAGATGGCCAAGCGAGTTGGCCCGCAGTGCGAAGCCACCGAACACAAAGATCTATCCGGGGAGAAAAGTCTCACCCTGGATTGCATCGCTATCGATGATCGTAGGAGCCATCAAGCCTAATGGCGATGACACAGAGGAACTCTCAATGAAAGCACCAATGTCGGTGTCAAAACCAGCGGATCTCGGGTAGGGGGTCCCGAACTAAGCGTCTAAGGCGGATGGTAACATGAGGCAGGGGACACGATGTTTTACCCAGGTTCAGGCCCTCTTGATGGAGGTAAAACCCTACGTCCTGCTTGATTTATTCTTGATGATATGAGTATTACAAGAGTTGATCTACCACGAGATCGGAGAGGCTAAACCCTAGAAGCTAGCCAATGGTATGATTGTATGTTGTCCTACGGACTAAAACCCTTCGGTTTATATAGACACCGGAAAGGGCTAGGGTTACACAAGGTCGGTTACAAAGGAGGAGATATACATATCCGTATGGCCTAGCTTGCCTTCCACGCCAAGTAGAGTCCCATCCGGACATGAGACTAAGTCTTCAATCTTTTACCTTCATAGTCGAACAGTCCGACCAAAGGATATAATCCGGCTGTCCGGAGACCCCCTAATCCAGGACTCCCTCAATCGTGTTTTGTGATGCCGAGCTATTGATATGTGCTACTATTTTGCAACACCGTTTAAGTATAGCTATTGTTTTCCTATCTTTTCAGATTCAGGTCAATGAAGATGATTTCAGGGGAATTGCAGAATATGGACTCATGTTGAGTTATCTCTATTGCCTCATGTGTTTGCTACAAATGCGTCTGCATCATTGCAAGATGAGGCAGCTAGCTAGCTGTGGAGTTGCCAACATGCTCAAAGTGCTTGCAACATTGAGAAGAAACAAGCATGCCCAGGAAATTAATGTGTGCGCGGAGAGGCCCTTTGCTCAGAGAAGCATCGACCGGTTTTTTCTATTTCCACACCTTCTCACAGCTTTCTATTGGTTATAGTATGGTGAATCATTGAGATGCATAAACATGCTGAACTTTTGTTCTTCTGAATGTTAGTATGCATACCGTATCTTCCGAAGCTTAGTTTAATGTGAATGTTGACTAGCCTGTGAACCTTTACAATCTAGTAAGTATATTGTAGGCCTGTTATTTGACACCTCACTTTGCCATGCTACACGACCAGTGTGAGTGTCTGCATCCAGTACCGCATCCTCTAATTTGGTGGATGCCAAGTTGAAAAAGGTTACCGATGAGTAGCCATAAGCTGGAGGCATCTATTTTTTCTTTCGAATGGGCAATAAGCTGGAGAGTGTCTCGGGCTGCCTCTAGTGTTAAGGCCCTCCAGTACGAAACACGGGCAGTCGACTGGGCCGATACAAAATCCTATCCATATTAAAGTCCATTTGTTTTTGTTTTTTGCGAGGAGAAGCCCATATTTCTTGAAGAGGGGGCGGTCCCAGAAAAACCCTCCTTCCTCCTCGCTTCCACTTATACTACAGCTTGTTGGACTCTCCCACTTCCGTTGCCCCCCAATTCCCCCCACTCCCCATCTTCCTCACCCGTCCAGAAAACCCCCGCTCACCTTCTTCCTCACTCGTACAGAA
Source organism: Triticum dicoccoides (assembly GCF_002162155.2). Classification (NCBI taxonomy): domain Eukaryota; kingdom Viridiplantae; phylum Streptophyta; class Magnoliopsida; order Poales; family Poaceae; genus Triticum; species Triticum dicoccoides. Next base: position 59,730,728 of record NC_041386.1, on the reverse strand, counting down.
AACACCTGCTCCTCTTCTTCCACTCCTATAGAAAACCCCAGCCCTCCTTCTTCCCCACTCGCACAGCCACTAGGCTCGTCTCTGACAACTCTGCTCAAACCCGTGAGCTCACGCAACGCCCATAAGGAAAATGGAGTCGGCTG